>NC_069501.1:1204311059-1204643559 GCF_027579735.1 Bombina bombina | reverse complement strand
CAGGAATCTCTGAATAACCCTTCACACATATATATATATTTTAAAAGACGACAACCTAAGGTATTAAACTTGAGGTATTTTGACTTTTTTTAATGCAACCATTTTACCACCAATCTATGCCAAAGTTTGAAGGGAAAAAAAATTGTGATTTTTTGACAAAATAGCAATTTAAGAATACATTTAGTGAGAATGTTAAGGGTTACTGCCAAATAACACCCCAATATGTCTTCAGTAGCATCTCCTGAGTACAGTGATACCACCCATGTATAGGTGTGTCGGGTTCTCTGGGGGCTAAAAGGCCTTATTTTTAGGGGGCACATTCCAGTTTTTAAACTTGGAATTTTCACATCTGTCATCATGCACCTATGTCCTATTTGGGACATTTCTGAAGCCGGCCAATGAAATTTACCCCAATCAAACCATATATTTTTTAAAAGTAGACACCCTAGGGTATTTCAAATGCTGGTATTTTAACACTTTCCAGGCACTAATTCAACCACCAGTCTTTGTCAAACCTTTGGGTAGTCATTTTTGTGTGTTATTTTTCACACACATTGTACTTTAGGCATGGATTCTCAGTTCCTGTTATGTGGTACTGCCAAAAAACACCTCAATATGTGTTCAACAACATCTCCTGAGTACAGTGATACCACCCATGTATAGGTGTGTCGGGTTCTCTGGGGGCTAAAAGGCCTTATTTTTAGGGGCCGCATTCAAGTTTTTCAACTTGGAATTTTCACATCTGTCATCGTGCACCCATGTCCAATTTGGGACATTTCTGAAGCCGGCCAATGTTATTTACCCCCATCAAACCATATATTTTTGAAAAGTAGAAACCCTAGGGTATTTCAAATGCTGGTATTTTAACACTTTCCATGCACTAATTCAACCACAAGTCTTTGTCAAACTATTGGGCATTAATTTTGTTGTGTTATTTTTCACACACGTTGTACTTTAGACATGGATTCTCAGCTCCTGTTATGTGTTACTGTCAAAGAAGACCCCAATATGTATTCACCAACATCTCCTGAGTACAGTGATACCACCTATGCATAGATTTGTTGGCTTGTTTGGGGGGTGCAATGCCAAATGTCTGACATGCGTTTGTGATTTTGTTTTCAAATTTAACATATTTTCTTTGCCTATCGTCTTTTTTGAGGGTTTTTTTACATTCCCCAATTTTTTTGTTTTCCATGAATGTGCATATATTTGAAAAGTTGACACCCCAAGGTATTGTATATGGAGTGCTTTGATGACTTTGAAACAACCGCTTTAGCCAAAAAAAATTGGAGAAAGTGTATGGTGGTAATTTTTCAATTTTCATTTTTACACACACATTGCTTTTTGACATTGATTTAGGAGAGACTGTTGTAAGTTATTGCAAAAAAATACTTCAGGTTGTTGTCTGCAAGGCACCCTGAGTACACCTATGCCCCCCCCCCCCATGCATAAGTTTGCCAGGATTTTGGGAAGGTTATGTTACAATTTTATGACTTGTGATTTTAGTTTTTAAAAGTGAGAGTACTTCTTCTGATAGACCTATCTTTAGTTTGGGGCCTATCACATACCCCAGTTTTATTTATTGCCATTAAAGTGTATATTTTTTAAAAGTTGATACCCCAAGGTATTGTATATGATGTGCTTTGATGCCTTTGAAGCAACCGTTTTAGCCAAAAAAATTGGAGAAAGTGTATGGTGGTAATTTTTCAATTTTCATTTTTACACACACATTGCTTTTTTACTATGATTTAGGAGAGACTGTTGTAAGTTATTGCAAAAAAATACTTCAGGTTGTTTTCTGCAAGGCACCCTGAGAACACCTATGTCCCCCATGCATAGGTTTGACAGGGGTTTTGGTAAAAAAAAAAACAGGCCCAATTTTAGAAAAAAATAGAGTAGTGAAATGTAAAAATCTGGCACAGTAAAAGTAAAAAAACAACAAAAAAAAACCCATCTAACAGTAAACATAATAAAAAAAAAAAAAATAACAGCAAATTTATTTATTTTAAAAAATGGACCATTGTATGGTACCGCTTGAAGCAGTCCCCAATGCAGAGTCCAGGCTGTCCAGGGCAATCAGGACAGTGATATATGGTGTCCATTCTATGCCCCCTTGTGGTACAGACATTTTTTTTTGTGGTTTCTGCTTTGCAGCAGTAGGGGGGATTTTAAAAATAAAATGGGTACCCCAACTCTGCTCTCTCACATCACCGCCCGGGGAGCAGGTGCATCATGGTACAAAATCCCCCAAATGATCTGGAGCTGAAACTGTAAACAAAGTCTGTTTCACTCCGGAACAACAAAAAAGCGTTGTGGGTTGCAATTTGCATTAGGTAAATTGCAACATTTTTGTAGGGCTGCAGCAGCTTATCTGCCAGATCAACCCCACCCATATGCCGGTTATAAGACTTGATGCACACTGGTTTCCTTAAGATTTCAGCTCTGCCACGTACAGAGACCACCACCGTCCTCTCTGTGTGGATGGTGGTAAGAAGGTATACATCCTTCTTGTCTCTGTACTTAAGTGCCAACAGCTCCTCTTGGCGCAGAGTTGAGGTCTCCCCCCTTCGTAGCTGGGTGCGTACAAGTTATCCTGGGAAACCTGTGTGGTTCTTTTTAATTGTACCGCAAGCTACTGTATCAAAGCAATACAGTAGCTTGAACAAAAGGACACTTGTATAAAAATTGTCTACGTACAAGTGATACCCTTTGTTAATTAGGTGTAATATCAGGTCCCAGACGATCTTACTAGTGATTCCCATATGTTTTGGGCAACCTGGAGGGTCAAGGTGGCTATCCTTTCCCTCGTACACCCAGTCTTGCTCTCACAGAGCTTATACACCTTTACCTCATACCTGGAGCGCTTGGAAGGAATATACTGCTTGAATCCCAGCCTTCCCTTATACTTCATTTGGGATTCATCAACGCATATATTCCTTCCAGGTGTATAAGCCTCTGCAAACCTGGCAGAAAAGTGGGTAATCAGGGGGCAGATTTTATACAGCCTATCAAATTGGGGATGCTCCCTAGGGGGGCACAGGCTGTTGTCGCTGAAGTGCATGAAATGCAGAATCATTTCATACCTCTTCCTTGACAAAATGGGGGTAGAGCAGATGGGGCTACTGCTCCAGTAGGAGCGAATGGAGGGTTTCTTTATGATGCCCATCAGCATAGTCAATGCCCAGAAATTTTTTAAATTCTGGCACATTGATGGGGGCCCATTGCTGCTTTGCCAAATATGTTCCAAGCTATGCAGCATGGAACTGATGGGCATATAAATTAGTTTGGGCGACAATGTTCCCCAATACATCATCGCCCAGAAACACCCCCAGAAACTGTTGGGGGCTGAAACCTGCCACATCTATATTTATGCCAGGATTTGCTGTGAAGGGTGGAATATCTATCCTCTGGAGATGAGGCGTTACCCACTCTTCAGCGGCAATGGCAGTAACACGCCTCCTTCTGGCAGGGGGGCTAGCAGCCACAGATACATCACTATCAGTTGAAACTGCATCTAATGATGTATCTGAGCATATGGCAGGGTCAAAATTGGGGTCTGAGTCAGACATAGAGGCATCTGACTCTGACGCAAGGATGGCATACCCCTCCTCAGCACTATATGTTTTCTGTGACATTATTGTATCTGTCACAGAAAAACAAATTAAATTAATTAACTAAATGGCAAGCTAGGGGTTAATGGCTCTGAAAATTAAATTAACTAAATGGCTCTGAAAAGACCCTTTGAGTTTTTAAAAAATGACAACAACAAAAATTAACCCCTAAATTTTTTTACAGACAGCAAAAAAGTACAGCTGTGCTGCTGCCAGTGATTTATAGCGATCACTGGCAAGCTAGGGGTTAATGGCTCTTAAAATTAAATTAACTAAATGGCTTTGAAAAGAGCCTTTGGGTTTCTTAAAAAATTACAACACAAAAATTAACCCCTAAAAAAATGCAGACAGCAAAAAACTGCAGCCATGCTACTGCCAGTGATTTATAGTGATCACTGGCAAGCTAGGGGTTAATGACTCTGGAAATTAAATTAGCTAAATGGCTCTGAAAAGAGCCTTTGGGTTTTTAAAAAAATTACAACAACAAAAAATTAACCCCTTAAAAAATGCACAGACAGCAAAAAAAGTGCAGCTATGCTACTGCCAGTGATTTATAGTGATCACTGGCAAGCTAGGGGTTAATGGCTCTGAAAAGAGCCATTGGATCTCTAAATTTTTAACAAATAAAATAAATAAATCTCTCTCTGCTAAACACAGGTCTCTCTCTCTCCAACAAAATCGCAAGTGAGGAGAGGGAGGGAGATCCACACTGATCAGAGTCAATATTTACAAATATTGACTTGATCAGACAAATGGGATATTTTATTATGATTTTTTTTTGGGTGGGAGGCTCATATTGGGTGACCCTAGCTTGCCCCTATGATGAGGCAGGCTAGGGACAGCCCCAGAGGCCCCATGATGCACTGGGCATTGCCATCCTGGAAGCCTCTGGATGGTGAGAGGGGGCGATATAGGGCTTTTTATTATGTATAAAAAAACATTATTATTTTATTACTAACTAACTGCCTCAACCCACCGAGGCACTTAACACACAAGCAGAGCATCGGAAGTCTGTCCGATCGCTTCCGATGCTCTGCTACACTGCCAGGCTCCACATGGAGCAAAACCGGAAGTGATCACTCGTGAGGGAGTGATCAATCTGGTCCCGGCACTTGGGAACAGTATTGCAGGATGCCTGGACATCGAGGCATCGCTGCAATACTGTTAGAGCGGCTGGAAGCGATCTTGATCACTTCCAGTGCTCAGTTTAGCCGACTACGTACACCCTTGGTCATTAACTGTAGTTTTTTTGAGGATGTACGGCGTACGGCGTTGGTCGTTAAGGGGTTAATTGAGAAGACGTATTGGTACCAGCAGACTTGATTAATTAACTAACACAAGCAGCAGCATGTATGCTTCTTTACTTAAAAAGATTCTTGCCTGGCTACCTAGCTGTTCAAGTGATGCAGCTGTAAAGCCCACTACTTGTTGCAGGGTTTGGCAGAATTATTTCTGAATTAGGAACATGCAAGGACTGCAGGGGATAGCCAAAGATAGGGGTTTCTTATACAAATATATGGTAATCCAAAAAGTTACGAGCCAGAAGCAATATTTTTAGAACTTTAGCTACCTAGGAGCCTTCATGACACTTGGCAAAAGTTAGGACAGTGGATGTCACTTCTGTCTAGTGACAGTGCAGATCTGTACCATTATTGACATATTACTTTGGAAATACAACGAAAACTTAAAAAGTCATGTAACACCCTGAGTCTCTACACATCCATTTTTGAAAAACAAATTTTGAAAAACAAGTTTTGAAACATTGCTTTTGCAATCATAAGCAGCACTATAGCGGTCAGGTATGAGTGAAGGGGCTAATAATGATGAAACTCCATTGCTGTTATTTTCTCTAAGGAATGCACAGGAAAGAGATACTATCCAAGGGGATTACAACAAGGTTTTCTCAACAGATAAATCTCATTATAGCTTAGCTGCTCTGTTTAAGGAATTAGAGTTCCTTTTATTGAAAGAGAACAAATTAAGTTGGGACATAAAAACTCTGATAAAGTATCAAGAACTGGGTATAATACCTAGGGGGTTACGTTTGAACAAATTCCCCACATTCATAACAGATGATAAGGTTTTCATAGACCTTTGGAATGGCCATTTGACCACTTGCTCACTTAAATTGATGGACTTAATTTGTGAGTTTAAGAGGAAGTCACTGGATGAACTAGCAACCAAAATAAAGGAAGTACAAAGGGAACTCAATAACAGAAGCAAGGAGGCAAGCTATATCAAGTTTGACACAACACTACAGCAAATCATAGCGGAGGCCAAAACGTTACTTTTAGAGATTAAACACAACAAATACCTGCGTGATCAATCAGATTATGATCTAAACCGAGTATACATTTGGAACAAGAGGGATAGGTACCTTTTGAAAAAGGACCAGAACAAGAATTCCTATATTCCGAACCAACAGAGGGGAAGAAATAAGCAAAGGTGAAACAGAGGAAGAAGGGTCAACTTCTATGAGAGTGAGGGGGAGTCATACGACGAGGGCTCTGGATCTGGTGGGGAAGAGCTACCACCCAGAGAACAGGTGACGAGACCCAAGGAGAGCACAACAGCGACGGTGCTACCACCCCCTATACTCAAGACTCAGAAAGTCCAGTCACATTCACACTACAGGGAAGAACAAGAATGTGCAGGTGCAACCTCAAGGGTTACCAGGGAGATGGAGAATGCCCAATTGGAGCAGGTTTTTCGGACCCCCCAAGGAACATCAGACGGGGGGGGAGGAGAAAGAATGGAACCAGGCGTCCAGCTCAAAGATCAGAGGAGATACCCCCAGAGGAGAGGCCGACGAAAGGGCAATTACAGAATGTTTTGAACCTGTCAGATCAGGTACTAAATGAGTATGAACTAGAGGTACTCAGTCTGGGACTATCATTTACACCTTCTGCGGACTTTGATCTGTTTAGAACTTTGCTTGATGTGAACAAGTTAATAAGAAAATTAACATTAAAAAAGTTCTACCACTCCCAACAGGCTGGAGATCATGAGAGTCCTGAATCCATTCCCACACATAGGCCCCTGGGAATAAGGGGGGATAGGGATGGAGGGGACCTTGCATTTCAGGAATACTGTGACATTAGAGCCCTGGAAACATTGGGGGCAGAAGGGGGTGATCACATCACTGGGAGGGTGGTACGAGCACCATCCTTCAAATGTAAGTCAACCTTTTATCCTCTACATATTAGGGGATCAATTCTTGAGAAATTCCAACAAAGAGTAGAGCAGGATCTCACCAGGTTATACTATAGCTCTAATAGAGGTCAGAAACGTAATATATCCATCAACCAAAAGAAAGCGTTGGATAGCCTTGCTAACAATGATAGTATTGTGGTGAGGGCCGCCGACAAGGGGGGCACAATAGTGGTACTTAATACAGAGAAGTTTAAAGAAGAGGCATATAGACAACTGAGTAATCAGGATGATTATGCCACTCTGGCAGGTGACCCCACCAGGTTGTACCGGCGGCAGTTGGCCTCCCTTGTAGACAATGGAGTGGAGATGGGCATCATTGATGACAACACAAGGGATTACCTGTTGGTGCCCAACCCGGCAATACCTACCTTTAATCACTTGCCTAAGGTACACAAGTCTGTCCAGAATGTGCAGGGGAGGCCAATTGTAAGTGGCATTGGCTCCCTCTTGGAGCACCTGTCAGAGTGGCTTGATCAGGTGCTACAACCAATGGTGAGCTCGTTATGGAGCTTCCTTTCGGACACTAAGCACGTTCTCACTCTCCTCTCATGTGTAGAGTGGGGTGAAGATTTCATATGGGTAACAGCTGACGTAAAGTCACTCTACACCTCCATTCCACATGAGAGGGGATTGGAGGCCATCCGCTTTTTTATGGAAAGATACTGGGGGACAGACTCTACCTTCGTGGACTATGTAGTAGAGGTAACTCATTTTTTATTGAGCCATAACTATTTTGAGTTTGGGGGAGATTTCTTTCTCCAAAGGCGTGGGACAGCGATGGGGGTGAAGTTTGCCCCCTCTTATGCCAACCTCTTTATGGGTTGGTGGGAGCTGTCCCACGTCTTTGGAGATGGCAATCCCCACAAAGAGTGCATAATTTGGTATGGCCGTTTTATTGATGACCTCTTGTTCATATGGAGGGGTAATAGATCTGACCTACAGATCTTTCTGAATAGCTTGGATGATGAGGCCTTGGGTATCCATTTTACCCATGAAGTACAGAGTAGAAGTATCAACTTTCTAGATGTAACGCTGACAGGCGAGCCAGGACAGACAATAGCCTCCGAAACCTATCGGAAGCCAATCTCGGGAAATTCCCTTTTGCACGCAAAAAGTTGTCACCCGCAAGGAGTATTTAAGGGAGTAGCAAAGGGGCAGTTCATCCGCCTGAAGAGGAACTGCAGCGATGCAGCAGTTTACAGTAAACAGGCGGATGACCTCGAGAGAAGGCTCAGGGAGAGGGGCTATTTGAATTCAGTTATCGCTAAAGCAAGGAATGTTGTTGAGGGTATACCTAGGGACAAACTCCTTGGACCCTCTAGAGCCTCAAGGGGAAGACTGAGCCCTCAACAGGGGACAGATGATAAGATTACTTTCCTAACAGAGTATTCTAAACAATATGATGACATTTGTCAAATTCTCAAAAGAAATTTCAGTATGTTGTCGGCTGACGATAAATTGAAGGAGGTAGTAGAGAGAGGTCTGAGAGTGTCCTACAAGAAAAATAAAACTATAGGTAACCTAATAGCACCCACTAGGCTTAAAAAACAAGGCCAAAATGTATCATCATGGCTGAGCTGTAAGGGCACCTTTCGCTGCCACCATCGAACTTGTGTGGCATGCGAGAAAGTGACAATAGGAAATCAGTTCGACTCACTAACAACTGGCCAAACATTTGAAATAGATACATGCCTCAACTGTAGATCTACATATGTGGTATATGTCATCAGCTGTAGGAACTGTTCCCTCCAGTATGTAGGTCTTACGACCAGGGAAGCCAGGGTCCGCATAAAAGAACATCTAGCAGATATCAGGGCTGGAGTATTGTCAACCCCCCTTGTACAACATTTTGCGGGTACACACTCCAAGGATACATCTACATTCTCTTGGACCATCATAGAAAAGGTTCCCCCACTTAAGAGAGGACAGGACAGAGACCGGAGGCTGGGGGAGAGAGAAGTGTTTTGGATTTTTAAACTCAGGACAAGGGTTCCTGAAGGCTTAAACTCTGAATATGATCTAATAAACTTTTGGTGATAATATACACACCCTTGTTTGTACTTATCTCTCCTCCAGTCTAAGGTCTTTTGTCCTCCCCTCCTGTCCCCCCTATCCAGGTTTGAGTAGGAAATGTTCTCACCTGTGACCAATGTGAGTGAAGCTAGGGTTCATGGCCCACGTGTGTACATCACCCTCCTAAACCCGTGTACTCATATGGCACTATATTGGCAAGGTTATTTAGATCAGAATTGCCACCCTCGCAGTACCCACCATGTATACATGCAATTGTATCTATGATTGATTAGTGTTGTCTCATCCTGTGCATTTAGTGTACTAGCTTAATAATTACTCTACATCTGGCTGTATTATTAACTATGTCCTCTTTAATATGTCTCATATAATTTTTTATATTATGTTTCAGAGAGCATGGAAGCAGAAGTTCTACCTAAAATTTAAGAGAACTGATGAACTGCGCATTATCCATGGAACATAAGACATAGCCAGATCACAAACTTTCAACTGTACCTCCATGTGTTTGGTCACTTATACCTAGGTAGTTGATACAACACTGATAAAGTAGTGCCTCTGCAATATAGCAGTAATGGTTGTTTAGTTAGTTTGTTTGTTTATATATTTATACTTTAGTATATTATTAAGTAGTATTAACACCCTAGGAGTTTAAATGGAAATGAAAATAGATATAAGTAGTGATTTTCTGTGTACCTACAGAACTACGAAATTGGTTTGTTTGTTTTTTGCACTTAGCAACAGGGAGGTGGGTCCCCAACAACCAATAGGAAGCTGTCTACAAGTCTTTTTAAAGAGCACATACACATTTTCTTAACCAGGTAATGAGTAAGGCAATCTGCTGAAACGCGTATACCTGTCTTTTTTGCAGTCTGCTTCCCTACAGTAGATATTTTCTTTTTCTGTCATGTATTAGCCCCGGGGAGTTGTTCATTCCTCCCCTCACACTGTTTGTTCGTTTGTTTGGTTAGTCATACTACTAACCGCTGTGTATTTTCTTCACTCATTTGTGTTGTAACTATGCTTTACGTTCTGGAATAAACCGTTCAGTTACAACTCATTCGCACCTGTGCTCCTCAATTACTTTCACACTGAGCAAAACATATTATGGCTAGAAAGGACCTAAAACTTGGGGGTGGGGGCAGCAGAATTTTGAGTGCCTAGAGCGTCTAGAGGAGAGAAGGAGGTTGTGAGCAGAGAGAAGGGGACATGGAGGGAGTGTATCTGGAAATGAGGTTTGAGATATAGGATGGAGCAGTGTTATTGAGGGCTTTGAATGTCAGAGTAAGAATTGGGTGTTTTATTCTGGAGAATAGAGGAAGCCAGTAAAGGGATTGGCAGATAGATTCAGCAGATGAGTAGTGATTTGTGTGAAGATCAGCCTGGCAGAGACATTCATTATGGATTGTAAAGGAGATAGATGGCAGGTAGAGAGACTAGATAGGATGGACTTGCAATAGTCAAGGTGGGAAATGATGAGAGAGTGAATAAAGTCTTAGTTGTGTCCTGTGTGAGAAAGTTTTGAAGATGTTTTTAAGGTTGAAACGTCAGGAACTGGCCAAAGGCTGGATGGGAAAAGTGAAAGAAATATCTGATTGTGACCCTAAGACATTAGACGTGTAGGTTTGGGGTATTTATGTTATTATTAACAGTTATAGAAAGATGGGGCATAACAATTTTGGAAGAAGGGGGGGAAATGGGGAGCCCAGTTTTTTGAGAGATTTAGCTTAAGGACATCCAGGGTGAAATATTAGAAAGACAGTTAGTGACACAGGTTAGCAAGAAATGGGTAGGCAGACTGATACGGAAGACCTCCACACAGCTTGTGTAAATGGACTCTTTAGATTCAATTTGGATCCATTTTTGACTGTGGGAGGGAAATCACAGGGTATTTAAGAGTGAGCAAGGGATTTTGAGTGTGTCAGTAGAGAAAATTTTGTTAGTGTGTTTGCATTATTACTTTATTGCACATGCACAAACCCACAGAGGTTTCTACAATTTCAGTTACTTTAATATTTTCTGTATGTGAAAGAAAATATTAAAGTAACTAAAATTGTAGAAACCAATGGCAATGTAGAAAGTGTTTGGGTAACTATAGAAACTGAAGGGAAACAGGTGTTTAGAATAGGGTAGTATATAGACTACCATTACAGGATGAAGCATCAGATAATTTATTAATTGATGAATTAGCCAAAATTAAAATGAAGGGCAATATTATACTAGTGGGGTACTTTAATAAACCTGATGTAGACTGGGAAGTACCTGTTGCCAAATCAACTAGAAGTAAATATATTCTGGAATCATGAAAAGGGGAATCTCTTGAGCAAATAGTATAAGAACCAACATGTAAAGGAACTATATTAGATTTAGTCCTTACAAACAGTGATATAGTATCTGAAGTGTCTGTGGGTGAGAACATAGGCTTCAGTGATACTGTGCATCCATAGTAAAACAAAAGTTTTAGACTTTAGAACAACTTATTTTTCTTATATGGGCAGATATCTAAAGGAATCCCTAAAAGGGATGGCACAGATTACAGGAGTACAAGAACAGTGGGGATATTTTAAAAACGCTATTCTAGATGCAACTAAAAACTGTATTAGGCTTGTTTGTAAAAGTAAAAGAAAACCAATATGGTTTTCAAGAGAAGTAGCACATGCAGTTAAGACAGAAAAAAAAAACAGTATATAAAAAATTCAAACTCACTGGCTCAGAAGAGGATAAGGAAAATGGAGAACCCATCAAAAGATGACAAAGCAGTTAATCAGAAAGGCTAAAGCTGATGCAGAAGAGAAAATAGCACAATCTGTAAAAAAAACTGTGACAAAACCTTCTTTAGATATATCAGTGAAAAGAGAAAAAGTAAAAGAGGGATGGTAAGACTCAAGAATGATGATAGAGTAGTGGAAGAAGATAAACAAAAAGCAAACTGTTTAAATGATTACTTTGTTCAGTCTTTACAACAGATGGTAAAGATAGTGAGATTCTATTAAGGGATGTGATGTAAATGATAATGTGAGTAGTACTTTTCTCTTTACAAAGGAAGAGGTTTCAAGGGCTTATAAAAAATAAAAGTAAATAAGTCTGTGGGTCCAGATAATATTCATCCAAGGGTTCTAAGAGAACTTCAACTTGTGATAGCTACTCCATTAGATGATTTATTTAATCAGTCACTTCTAACAGTTGTTCCAAAAGAATGGAAAATTGCCAATGTAGCCCCTCTTCATACAAAGGGTAGTAGGGAAGATTCTGCTAACTATAGGCCAGTCAGTTTGACCTCAATTGCAGGGAAATTAATGGAAACTCTTTTAAAGGAAAGACTTGTATCTTTCCTTTAGACAACTTAGAAGACAAAGGACAGCATAGTTTCACTGCTGGAGGATCATGTCAGTCTAATTGATTTCTTTGACCATGTAACTAAATTAATAGACCAGGGAGGAGCCGTAGATGTTGCATATCTAGACTTTAGCAAAGCATTTGACACCGTCCCAAACAACAAACTCATTCACAAAATGTATTGCCTTGGAGTAGATCCTAAGATTGTTAAGTGGGTAGAAAGCTGGCTTAAAGATAGATGACAGAGGGTTTCAATTAATGGAGTACATTCAAATGAGGCATCAATTACTAGTGGTGTTCCCCAGTTATTGGGCCTGTTTTGTTTAACATGTTCATAAGTGATATTGGAAGTGGGCTTAAGGGGAAGGTTTGCTTGTTTGCTGATGATACAAACATTTGTAACAGAGTTGATGTTCCAGGAGGGGTTGATCAAATGAACAGTGATGTTAAAAAACTAGAGGACTGGTCAAATAAATGGGATCTGAAATTTAATATTATCAAGCGCATAATTATGCATATAGGATCAAAAACCCAAAGGCCAATTATAGTCTCAATGGCACATTACCAACTGTAACTAAAGAAGAAAGGGACTTATTATTTCATATTATTTAATAAAATTTGGTACACAATGCAGTAGTGCAGCCAGTAAAGGGCCAGTTGAATACTTGGTTGCATTGGGAGAGGTATTAGAAGCAGAAATAGCAAGGTTCTTATGCCACTTTACAGATCATTAGTTAGACCAAATATGGAATATTACGTACAGTTCTGGAGACCATATCTTCAGAAAGATATAAATAAACTAGAAGCTGTCCAAAAGAGGGCTACTAAAATGGTACATGGTCTAAAATATAAAACGTACAAAGAAAAACTCTAAATATGTATAGTTTAGAGGATAGAAGGGAAAGAGGTGACATAATAGAGACCTTCAAATATATGAAGGGACTTAATAGAGTAGAAGCTGAAAGAATTTAGAGTCACATTTAGAGTCACAATCTAAAGTTAGAGGGTAGCAGATTCAGGAGAAATTTGAAGAAGCATTTTTTTCCAGAAAGGGTGGTGAATTCATGGAATAAACTTCAATCTGAGGTGGTAAACACAAAGACTGTAAATGAATAAAAAAATGCCTGGGACATGCATAAGGCTATCCTAAGGAAAAAGTAACATGTAATATGGGTAGACTTGATGGGCCTTTTTGGTTCTTATCTACCGTCAAATTCTATGTTTATATGTTTCTAATTATAATTTGTGGGCTTTTTGGGTTAAATAGCTATGGAAATGTATTTATTTACCTGCTTTTTTGAAAAGGTACACTATGTCATATTACTAACACTTACACCAGTTTAAGTGATTTAACATAAGATCCAATAAAGTCTCTTCCAGTTTATTGCAATGCCATTAACCTCTTAAGGACATATGACGGAATTTTTCCGTCATAAAACCATTGAGCAAACTGAAAGCTGTGTCCTTAAAGGGTTAATGAATTAACAGTTAATGTGATGATAAATCCAAACGTTTAGGAAATGCTAGGATTTACCATCACTAGAAATAAACTGTAGTTTCGGTCATCAGCTATTAAAAAAAAGGTGCTAAACTCACCCATCTTTACCAATGAGGTGACGTTTCCACTTCTAAATTAATAGCCGTGCTAGGATGTCAGATGACACGCACGGCTATTGGTTTGTGGGCAGCCGGAGCCGCTGACTTTAGCAAGCTGCCATGGTGCAGAAAGGGTGGGTTTAGCACCCTTTTTTTTAATAACTAATGACTGAAACTACAGTTTATTTTTAGTGATGGTAAATTCTAGCGTTTTTTAAACACTCTGATTTACCATCACTTTAGTAAACTCCTCATTTTTGAATTCTAAACTATTTTTCATATGAAGCATTAAACTTCTCCATTTGCATATATATTTATTTTTTTCTTTTTTTTTCATAAGAATATTTCAGACGAAATCTTGAAATGACGAAAATGAAAATTAGCAAAGAAACCGAGACGATAATGGACACAGCAAAGGAAATGGCAACGGAGGTATTAAAAAAAGCTGTAATGTATTTGTGTGAATTTAACAGTAATTCCTGTTTATTAGTACTGAAATCCTCAGTAGATTCTAAAGACATTCAGATTATATGCAAAGGCAAACAATGATATTATAGCATGGCTCCCAACATTTCATGGTTTAGGAGTGGAGGGTTTATGCTGTGTGAGGGAAATTTGTATGTGGAGCTTGAATTGTAAGTATACTGGCTGTCCTTACTAAATAAGTCAAACTGCAATCATTTATTGAATTTAACCTCCCTTGGAGTTTATATACGTATTCCTCGTGGCTATTGTTTGACAGGAAAAATAGCAGGACCCAGAAGTACCCGCTCAAATGTTTTCTTTTAGAAACCTGGCATACATAGTAACATAGTAGATGAGGTTGAAAATAAGACAGAAGTCAATCAAGTGCAACCTATTAAAAATCTTAATATTTAAATATACTCACAATAAAAGCTCCAGTTGATCTTAAATTAATCCCATTAAAAAGGTGACCCATTTAACACAAGCAATCATATCCCTTAATTTTGATTATAGCCAGAAATGTATCTAAACCATTTTTAAATGCATCTAAGGTGTTAGCATTTACTACCTCCTTAGGTAATAAGTTCCACCATTTGATTGCTCTTACAGTGAAAAAAAAGTTTACATTGCTGGAGATTAAATATCCTTTCCTCCAGCCTTAAATTTTTACCTCTTGTCATAAACAATTTTCTTTTAATAGGCAGAGCTTCTGCCATCTCTGTATATGGGACTTCAATATATTTTTATATATAATTTTTTATAATCATGTCACCTCTCAGGTGCCTTTTTTTCGGGGAAAACAGACCCAGTTTGGCTAACCTCTCCTCATTGCTTAAATTCTCAATTCCCATTATTAGTTTTGTGGCCCTTCCTTGAGTCTGCAAAGTATTTTTTGGAGATTGGTCCCTAGAACTGCACTCTCTACTCAAGGTGAAGGCAGTATATAGGAGTTCATCCTTTTCAATGGCATAGGTGGAATGGCTGCTGATTGGCTTACTGCTCTGTTTGTCAAAAAATAAAAATAGCCTGGTGGCTCACTACAGTGAGTAAGTAGCCCAAAGGTAGAGCAATACAGAGTTAGCCCTGAGATGAAGTGCTAGCAATTTGCTTTGAGTTCAACCTTGGGCAATTATGTCATAGGTTCGCCACCTAGTTTCTAATGCATCTACTTTAAAATGCTGTTTGACAAGGTACTTATAAATAATCTGATGCTTAATATTCTGACTGGCTTCTGCATTCCATATGCTGTATACTATATGGCCAAAAGTATGTGGACACGAATACTAATCATTGAGTTCATGTGTTTCATACCCACCCATTTCTAACAGCTGCATAAACTCCAGCACATATCCATAAAATCTCCTTCAACAAATATTGATAGTACTGTCATAGAATGCCACATATGCCATAAGTCCGTTTGTGAAATATCTACCCTACTAGACAACTCTGGTCAACTGTAAGTGCTATTATTGTGAAGTAGATGGGTTTAGGAGCAACAAAATCCCAGCCACAAAAGTTGTAGACCACACTATCTCACAAAGCAGGACTTTCGGGTGCAGAAACGCGTAGCCCATTAAAATCATCTGATTTGCATCACTCACTACAGGGTTCCAAACTGCCCCTGAAAGCAATATCAACACAAGAAATGTACATCAGAAACTTCATGAAATTAGTTTCCATGGCCAAGCAGCTGTACACAAGCGTCATGTCAACATGCACAATGTCATGCATTATTTGTAGTGGCATAAAGCACTCTGTAACTGAACTCTGGGGAAATAGAAACATGTTCTCTAGAGTACTTAATCAAGCTTCGCTATCTGGCATTGAGGAATCTAGGTGAGGCAAATTGCTAGTGCCCACTCTAAAGTTTGGTCGAGGAGGGACTAAGGTCAGGAGCTGTTTTGAAGGTTTTGTGCCAGGTCCCTTAGTTCCAGTGAAATGTCATCTTAATGCTACAGGATAAAAATATATTTTAGACAATTGGGTGCTTTCAACTTTGTAATAACAGTTTGGGAAAGGCCCATTCATGTTCCAGCACACCTCTACCCCTGTGTACAAAGCAAGGTCCACAAAGATATGGCTTGATGAGATTGATGTAGAGGAACTCAAATGGCCCGCACAGAGGCCTTGAAATTAATTGAACACTTTAGAGATTAAATTAAATGCTGATTGTGAGCCAGACCACTTCAAACTTCAGTGCCTTTCCTCACAAATTCTATTTTGACTGTATAGGCACAAATTCCCACAGACACAGTAATGGCCCTTATAGCCACAAAAAAGGGTAACACCATATTAATACCCATGTTTTAGAATGGGATCTCCAATAAACTCATGTAGGTGTGCTGGTCAGGTCACTATATAACATATATTTGCCAACCCTTCTGTAGACTCAAATTGGCTGATCTCTCAATTTAAGGAACTAGCTTTGTCACAGATATGCAACATTCCATTTTCCTTTCTTATTTCTCTCTGACCTCTTCTCTTTTCTCTCAGTTAAGTTGCTTACCTTTTCCTCTCCCATACTTCTGTCACTGTATTAGTTGTAATCCAGAGTGGCTATTAAGTGAATATTTGTTGCACAGTTTTTAACATTATAAACTCATTAAAATGTGCTATTGTCCAGTTGTACAGAGTACATCAAGGTAACTACTTGCATAATATAGTAGATCATAGCTCATGGGCAGTTCCTGTCCTATAGGGAACAAGTTGCCCCAGATCTGAAACAGCTGGCTTAGAAATAGTATCACTACCCTCTATAACCTAATACCAGAAGAATAATCTGTAGAATTGTCTTCAAATTGTAATTAACGGTCTGTAACTCAGGTCTAAAAGTGTATTCAAAGCACACAGAGTCATATCAGCTACTTAAAGAAAATAACATTTTCAATGATTGTATTGCCAACATTATGCTGGTAAACTAGACCCAAATAGAATTAGAATGTTTGTTTAATTATTTATTGTCATGATGTTGTCCTAAACATAAATAATGTAATTTCTGTGACCCAGGTTTAGTAAATCTCTCTCACTCTACTAAGGAGATGAAATATCTGAAATCAATTGTTTACTTTTTGTTTGTTTTTTATAAATAGAGCAAGTCACTACTAAATGAATAATCTTCTGTAACATACAAGTACTATAAAAAGTCTGCCTGTGTTGGGTGTAACAAGTTAACAACATATAAAACACATCTACAATACAAATATAAGGTAAAGGGGACACTCAACAAAAAAATTTGGTTTTTTTCGTGATTTATATAGAGCATGCAATCTTAAGCAACTTTCTTATTTACTCCTATTATCAATTTTTCTTCGTTCTCTTGCTATCTTTATTTGAACAAGAAGGCATCTAAGCTAAGGAGCCAGACAATTTTTGGTTCAGACCCTGGACAGCACTTGGTTATTGGTGGGTGAATTTATCCTCTAATCAGCAAGAACAATCCAGGTTGTTCACCAAAAATGAGCCGGCATCTAAACTTACATTCTTGCTTTTCAAATAAAGATACCAAGAGAATGAAGAACATGTGATAATAGGAGTAAATTAGAAAGTTGCTTAAAATTGCATGCTCTATCTGAATCATGAAAGAAAACATTTGGGTTCAGTGTCCCTTTAAGTTTTCTTACAAACGTATTACTCTACTTATATCTAGCCAAAGCGTATTATGAATATGGTGGTATCACAGTGTTGCTTTGTAGAAAAAATATATTTAATAAAACTATAACTGTATTTCCAGAGTGCTGCAAAACTCATTGACAAGGATAGCCAAAGGGAGATCAAAGAGAACGACTGGTTAAAAAAAGAGGTAAAAAGAGTTTTTTCTTTATTTATCATTTTGCTGTACTAACCAGTGGTGCACGCTCATATATTGTAATTGTTCACATGAGTATTATGACTGTGATTTTGTTTTCTTTTTCATATGCCGGTTTGAAGATGCCATTTATAAAAGTTTAAAAAGTTTAATAAAAAACCCTACCAGGGGAGAAAAACACAAGCTATGCATTCCATAGCTCTACATCATTTGAATATCCATATTAATGCCCTCTGTTTGAATGTTACTGCACCATGAGATGGATTTTCATGAATCATAAGAACAAAATTTCTAAAGAACACTAAGAACTTCAAGGAATAAATTCTAAGAAATAGAAACACGGTACAAGCAGTATGTCCAGTAATGTTTTAAACCTTCTAAGTGACACTTTTGGACCTCCGAAAAGAAAAATAAATAAATAAAACTATAGAAGTAAATCGCAAATGAAGAAGACCTTTCTTGGATGTCAGATGACAAAGCTCTATTTTATTTAGGCGGTGGCTAACAAGTATGGACCTACATATCTTATCAACTGATGCAGGGCATCTTCACAAAACATAAAGCCTATAAAGCTTAAATAAGGTTTTTAACAGAAAATACATGACAATGAACAAATGACATATTTATGAATATAAATTAGAAAGGGAGCCAAGCAAAGAGTTTTAGGACTATAATGTCATTCCTGCAAAGGGCCATACTCTAAATATAGAGGATTAAAGTTATAACTATACGACACAATATATAAACCAAAAGTGGTGATGTAAGCTCATACAATAAAATGTATAAAATAATGAATATGCTTGGGAGTGCAACAGCTAATTCATTGACATATTAACATAAATATAGCTCTAGCCTGGATACAGTGACTAAACAAAAATAAGATTATCTTCTCTGATAAAACCCAATAAAGTTTTATGTCACATAATTTGGAGAGCAATCTGAAGCAGCACACTTGTTTGATTGGACATTGAGTATATAGTCTTATTGTAGCTAAATCTAAATCATGTATCATAAATAATATACAGGGCTGTCTTTAACACAGGTCAAAAGAGGCAACTGCCCAGGGCCCAGTCTTTGTTGAGGGGCCCAAGAGTCCTAAAAAAGAAATAATTATTTTTTTTGGTTCATGCCAGACTGCTGATGTCATGTGACATGGAGGACACACACAGTCAATCCTAATACTGTCACAGTCAAAAGTTCTATGCTTATATTTATCTGTGAGAATCTGTGCCAGGCCGTGCCAGTGTCATGTGACATGCCAAGCTAGTGCCATGTGCTGTTTAAGATGTGCACTGTGCAGCACTGAATGCTAAGCCCTAACTCTTCATCCAGCCAATCCCACTGCATCAGAAAAACATAATTTATGTAAGAACTTACCTGATAAACTCATTTCTTTCATATTGGTGAGCTAGTGACGTATGGGATATACATTCCTACCAGGAGGGGCAAAGTTTCCCAAACCTCAAAATGCCTATAAATACATCCCTCACCACACCCACAATTCAGTTTAACGAATAGCCAAGTAGTAGAATATAAAGAAAGGAGTAAAAAGCATCAACAAAGGAATTTGGAAATAATTGTGCTTTATACAAAAAAATCATAACCACCATAAAAAGGGTGGGCCTCACGGACTCTTGCCAATATGAAAGATATGAATTTATCAGGTAAGTTCTTACATAAATTATGTTTTCTTTCATGTAATTGGCAAGAGTCCATGAGCTAGTGATGTATGGGATAGCAATACCCAAGTTGTGGAACTCCACGCAAGAGTCACTAGAGAGGGAGGGATGAAATAAAAACAGCCATTTTTCGCTGAAGAAAATTAATCCACAACCCAAAATATAAGTTTATTCTCATAAATGAAAGGAAAAAACTTAAAGCATAAGCAGAAGAATCAAACTGAAACAGCTGCCTGAAGAACTTTTCTACCAAGAACAGCTTCCGAAGAAGCAAATACATCCAAACGGTAGAATTTAGTAAATGTATGCAAAGAAGACCAAGTTGCTGCTTTGCAAATCTGATCAACTGAAGCTTCATTCCTAAAAGCCCACGAAGTGGAGACTGATCTAGTAGAATGAGCTGTAGTTCTCTGAGGCGGGGCTTGACCGGACTCCAAATAAGCTTGATGAATCAAATCTTTAACCACAATGCCAATGAAACGGCAGAAGCCTTCTGACCTTTCCTAGGACCAGAAAAGATAACAAATAGACTAGAAGTATTCCTGAAATCTTTAGTAGCTTCAACATAATATTTCAGAGCTCTCATCACATCCAAAGAATGTAAAGATATCTTCAAAGAATTCTTAGGATTAGGACACAAGGAAGGGACAGCAATTTCTCTGTTAATGTTGTTAGAATTCACAACCTTAGGTAAGAATTTAAATGAAGTCCGCAAAACTGCCTTATCCTGATGAAAAATCAGAAAAGGAGATTCACAAGAGAGAGCAGAAAATTCAGAAACTCTTCTAGCAGAAGAGATGGCCAAAAGAAACAACACTTTCCAAGAAAGTAGTTTAATGTCCAAAGAATGCATAGGTTCAAATGGAGGAGCCTGTAAAGCCTTCAAAACCAAATTAAGACTCCAAGGAGGAGAGATTGATTTAATGACAGGCTTGATATGAAACAAAGAAAAGGGGTTTGTAGTGGCACTACCTGTATAGTTTAGAAGCCTACTCCTTCCTTTTGTTATTAGCTTCGTAGCTGTATATAGGGGTGAGTGGTGCTGTGTATTAAATTTACAGAACCAAAATATGATGGGTTAAGAGCCCATCTTAGAATACACTGTTAGCACTCTTGGTAGGCATATAAAGTATAAGGTAACTATGTTCAAAGTAGACTCCAAATGGTTAGAGAGGTCTCATTGAAATTAATAAAACATAACTTTTATTATATACACATAAAATCAGAGTTAAAATATAGGGATGTGCAAATTAAAAACAAAAAACTCTAGGTAGGATGGTGAGATAAGTAATTGCTGTCTCAATTGTGGAATTAAGTAGCAAATTATAGACGTATGCTAGGTATATCGATACCTGGGTATTCAGTATTCAGTTTTCTGAAAACGTATAAGCACACGATCAAACAGATAATACAAAGTTTCAACTGCTAGAGGTTAATTAATAGTTCTCTAATGAAGGCAATAATATACCTATATGTGGTTACACTATTATAGCAGTGTCTAATGACACATGGGTTTAGAGAATCAGCAATATGAATTGCGTATTGATATGGTGCTGAATTGATAATTATTGATTAGACCCGGTACCAAAACTTACAAAATACTATGTCAAGTTTACCAGTCAGTGTGTTTGGTGTATACTTGAATATCTTGACATCAAATATTAATGAGTAATATCTCATAGGGTAAGTTTACCAGTCAGTATGTTTGGTGTATACTTGGATATTTTGACATCAGATATTTATGAATAATATCTCATAGGGTTAGTGACAGTTTGGAATTTGCATACTTAAATATCTTATCATCAGATATTATCTCATGAGGTTAATGACAGTTTGGAATATATATCTGATTTATCAACCAAATTAATTTGTAGTTTCCAAAATGTTTGGTATGTGTTATAGTTGAAATCCCCTTGCACTCCACAGCAAGCACAATGTTTTTGCAAGTCTACTATTCAGCTATTGATGAGGAACTATTGTAACAACTCTTATAAGATTGGTCACTGAGGGGGAACAGAAGCTAAAAAACAATAGCTATATGGCTTTGATCTATAGTTTTGTGGTTGAGATGTGTTTACAAATAAACTCGTGACTGAAAGAAGTTATATAGTGACACTCTGTAAGGTCTATCTGGAGTAGTACAGCTACAGTCAGTTGATCGGTTACACATTAACCACCGGTGGCTACATCGAGGTTCACCTCAAGCAACGTATGAGGGGCTACTTATGCCTTAATTGTTCAAAGTATCCACATGTCTTGTGACACCTAAGATATTAAAATTGTGTAGCCAGTTTAATAAATAGGTACAATCATAAGCGTGGTATACCTATAGTGAGTCAGTGTCACTAGGTAAAAACTAGTAACAAGTTATTATCAATTGTGGCGCCAAACACTAGCACATTATTTGTATCGGTACTTAAATTCAAACTGCTCTGTAGGTAATACCTATTGGGTTATAGTATCCAGTTGAATATGAGTAATTTAGGATTTGTGTGCTAAAACATAGCTTGGACCAGGACAGTGTATTAATGTTACTGGTATGCTGGTAAGCTCTAGTATCTGACACTGACTCAGTGGCTAGCCATTACCCCAACTGTCCGTTTGGTTGTACGTTACCACCTTTCTAATAGTATTGAGACTGCTTAAATTAATAAATAACCGCTTGCCTAATAGTTCCGGTTCTGAACCGAAGTGTTTAAGTATGAAGGTGAATATAACACCACCATGTCCTTACGAAGAGTTTAAGCCCTAACAAACATAGGAGCTCCCTGACTCCTCACCAATTCCCTAACATGTTTCGCCGTTCTCATGGCTTTCTCAAAGGGGGGTGTGTGCGCACGTCGCGCTAGCATTGGCAATTTATGTGCAGAGAAGGCTGATACTCCTCCCACATAAGTGACGTCACTCTGACATATGTGGTGAACGAGTCAAATATAGGTGGAGACTATGCTCTCGTCCGATACCATGACTTCAAAGAGGTGGATTAAATGAACATATAACGTTAACGTATGACTGCTGATTTATTCACATTATAGCTTTGATATGAAAAACGTAATACTATTATGTTAGCTTGTATTGTGCACAAGATATAATTCACTGTATGAAGTACTCGTGTATATGCTTGATTACATTGTGTCACCAAGTGAATTGTCGATATGTGTTATAGTGCATATTGACACCCTGAAAAAGGTGAAATTGCTCGAAAAGCAGAATATACATATATTAGTATATAGAAATAATATATTACCTTTACGTGCCATAGTGATGAGATCCCACTCATTGTTATTTAAGTCAAAAGTGTATGTTTAAAAATTATAATAAAAATTCATAATATATTTTTCTTATGTGACAAGGGTGATGAAATCACCATCCTTATGATTTGTGTTATACCATTCATTACAAATAGTTAAATAACACAGCCAAGTATAATTTGACTTGGACGTGAATATTGCCCATGTTGATATTTCAACATATAAAAAGTGAAAAACATTGTGTCCAACTTAAATGCTGGATAAAAGTGAACTAGTGAATGTGATGTGAGAGTGATTAATTGAATTTGTATTTGAAAGGTGCTAAGTATCCTAAACAATTTTTTATTTATACACAAATAACAAGTGATAAGTGAATCTTTCCTTATTTGAAGGATTGGTAGCTCTATAACAAATAAGAATATTTTTTGTATCATGTAATCCTAACCTTGTTACAACTGAGAATTGTATGTACTTGATAGTCATATAATTTAATATATCTATCATTACTAAATTCCACAGTAATATAGACTAATGGTGGATTCTCAGTTTGTAATGTAGGATTCACTTATATCTTATATAGTAATTAGAGTTCAAAACTGTTACTTTTATGCAGCCGTAGTTATTTAGAAGTATGAAATCACTTCTTGCTCCATATATTGTGGTTAACATTTGTCTCTCTCGTCAGAGGTAGTGGGCGAAATTGTTTTTTTCATTTAACCCATTAGGGTATAGTATCGCTTATTGCTCCACATATTGATGTTATCATTTGTTTCTTTTGTCAGAGATAGTGGGCAAAGTTGTTTTGTTCATTTAACCCTTGAGGGTACACTGAATTTAAGAGGAAAATCCACCTTGTTTCAGCTTTTAAGAGTGCTTTTTCTATATTTCCACCTCTTATCCCCAGATCAATTTTCTGCAAACCAAAACACTGGAGATCAGATTGTTTGGATTTATGTGCTAGTAGAAAATGTCTGGCTACTGTTGTAATGGTTTTACCTGCCTGATTGTCTTTGTGGGCATTTTTGATGTTTCTCAGGTGTTCCTGTAACCTTGTTCTTATCTTTCTAGTGGTCATCCCAACATAAAATAAATTGCATTTGCATTTTAGAGCGTAGATAACCCCTTCCGTGTGACAATTGATGTATGCGTTGATTTTGTGAATCTTTCCAAATCTATCTGTAACTGTGTTGGTTTTTTGCATATAGCTACAAGTACTGCAGACTCCACATTTAAAAGAACCATGATTTAATTTTGTTTTTGTTTTTTCTCCATGGAAATGGCTTGGGCTGATAAGGTCTTTAAGATTACGTGCTCTTTTATAGCCAACAGCTATCTTATCATCCAGTATGGTTCTTAAAACAGGGTCTGCTTTCAAGATATGCCAGTTGTCTTGCAGAATTTCTACCACTTTTTTTGTTTTTGGATTGTAGGTAGTGATAAACCTAATTTTGTCTGAAGATTTGGTATCTGTTTTCTTTGTCAACAGTTTTTGTCGAGGGGTATGTCTCGCTCTGTATTCAGCCTTTTTGATAGATCTTTTGCTATAACCACGTTGTAACAGTCTCTCTGTTAATTCTTTAGCCCTGCATTTATAATTTTCCTCGGTAGAGCAGTTTCTTTTCATTCTTAGAAACTCTCCTGTGGGTAATGCTTTAGCTGTACTTGGGGCATGTGCACTTGAACAGTGTAGAATACTGTTAGTCGCTGTTGATTTTCTGTAAACATCTGTATCAAGTGTTCCATTTTGGTTCTTGATGATTTTTAGGTCCAGAAATGTGATCTCCGTCAGGCTTGCCTCATATGTCAATTTGATATTTAAATTGTTGGTGTTGAGAGTTTGCAGAAATGAATCCAATTCCGATTTATTTCCTTCCCACAGAAAGAGCACGTCGTCTATATACCGTAGCCACAGTGGTATATGTGACATGTAGCTGGAATTTTGATCTGAAAATACTGTTGTTTGCTCCCACCAGCCTAAGAAGAGGTTGGCATACGTGGGTGCGCATGATGTACCCATCGCCGTGCCCCTAGTTTGCAGGTAGAAACCATGATTGAAGGTGAAAAAGTTGTGATGAAGAACAAAACTTAGTAATTGCAAGATAAATTCATCATGAGAATCATCTTCACTTGATCCCATTTGTAAAAAGCTTTTTACTGCTTGTAGGCCCAGGTCATGACTTATACTTGTATACAATGATTCTACATCGGCTGTTACTAGCCAGGTGTTCGGTTCAATCTGGAGTTGTTCAAGTTGTTTTAGTACATCCGGTGTATCTTGAACATATGTCGGTAGTTGTTGTAAGTATTCTCTTAGTCTATAATCCACATATTTGCTGGCTTTTTCAGTGATGCAGTTTATTCCTGACACTATTGGGCGACCCGGTGGATGGGTTGGATTTTTATGTACTTTTGGGATCAAGTAGAAGGTTGCTGTGGTTGGATTGTCCACCTTAAGGAATTTATATTCTTGTGGAGAGATAATGCGGTTATATCTGGCATTTTCAATCAATGCTGTGTACTTGTCAAGATATATTTGTGTTGGATTAAAATGGAGCTTTTTGTAACATTTAATATCTCTCAATTGTTTCTCAGCTTACATTAAGTACATTTCTACTGGCCAGATAACCACATTTCCTCCCTTGTCCGAGTTTCTTATTATTACATCCTTCCAGGTTTGTAGCTCAGATAATGCCTGTTGTTCAGTAAATGAGAGATTATTTTCTTTTTGAATGATATTTAGATCAATAATTTGTTTACATACCATATTAGTAAATACTTCCAGGTAGTGGTTGTTGTTCATTTTGGGCATGAATTGGGATTGATTTTTTATTTTATTTCTCCACGATATTTGTTGTGGGTATTCATTCTCTCTTAAAAGTTCTTCCATCAATTCTAATGTAGATTGTTCTTCTTCAGTCCAAATGATGTCATGTTCTTTGTTAATTTGACTTGTTTTATTATTATACATCCTTTTGAGAGCTATTTTTCTCAAAAATAACTGCACATCCTTAATCACTTCGAATTTGTCATTTCGAGGAGTCGGACAGAAGGATAGCCCTTTTGATCACACTTTAATGTGATCTTCCGAAAGTAGTTTGCTTGATAGGTTTATAATTCTCATTTTGTCATTCTGATCTGGGAGAATGGACTCGGTTCTCTTTGATAAGGTTTCCAACCCTTTCTTGCTGATTTGTTGTGACTGCTGTTTTTGTTCTTCATTTGTTTTTTTGACTTTCCCCCTGCCTCTTCTTGTACGTTTGTGGAAGAAGAGGCACTTTCGTCTAAAAAATCCTTTCGTTTTCTTCTTGTTAGTCTCTCATTGATGGAAGTACTGAGTGTTTGGATTTCTGTTTCTGTTTCTGAATTATCAGTCTCTTCAATGTCTGTGTCTGAGATGTTACTTTCCACTATAGTAACTCTTGAGGGTTTGCCTCTGTTACTATTCTTTTTCCACTTATATACTTTTTTATTTTCATAATCTGATTTGTCTCTGCTTAATTTACCTTGTTTCCCTGTTTTTATTTCTTGTTCATATTTGTCAAGTTCTTGTTGATATTTTTTATATGAACTCTCAAAATCACTCAGATGTTCAAATTATTTAAGTTTTTCATTTAGTTCTTTAATTTGTGTTTCAAGCAGGTCATACTCAGATTTATCATGTTTAATAAGTATTTTCATGAGTTTCTCAGAACACTCTGACAGAGTATCTTCGCATTCAATGCTTAGAGAGGGATTCTTAAATTCAAATGCAGGGAATAATTGCACTCTTAATCCCCGAGGGACCATGTGAGTCTCTATGTATTTTTCAAAAAAGTGGTGGTTCCACCATACTTTATTTTGTTTGTGCATTAATTTGTGGATGTCTCTTAAGGTACCATTCATTCTATCATTGATATTGGCACTAATAGTATTAGGGTTTTGGAACACTTCATTTAGATCAGCTTCTCTTTTCTGTTGGCGTGAGAGTCTGTCTTGTTCCCATTTGGTTTTCATTTTTGAGCAGGTAATTAAATCTGCTTGAATTATAATAGTTGGTGTGCTCACTAAGGTGAAGCCTGCTTAAAGCAGGTGACTAGTTTAGGAGAAAAGGGGTTTGTATTGGCACTACCTGTATAGTTTAGAAGCCTACTCCTTCCTTTTGTTATTAGCTTCGTAGCTGTATATAGGGGTGAGTGGTGCTGTGTATTAAATTTACAGAACCAAAATATGATGGGTTAAGAGCCCATCTTAGAATACACTGTTAGCACTCTTGGTAGGCATATAAAGTATAAGGTAACTATGTTCAAAGTAGACTCCAAATGGTTAGAGAGGTCTCATTGAAATTAATAAAACATAACTTTTATTATATACACATAAAATCAGAGTTAAAATATAGGGATGTGCAAATTAAAAACAAAAAACTCTAGGTAGGATGGTGAGATAAGTAATTGCTGTCTCAATTGTGGAATTAAGTAGCAAATTATAGACGTATGCTAGGTATATCGATACCTGGGTATTCAGTATTCAGTTTTCTGAAAACATATAAGCACACGATCAAACAGATAATACAAAGTTTCAACTGCTAGAGGTTAATTAATAGTTCTCTAATGAAGGCAATAATATACCTATATGTGGTTACACTATTATAGCAGTGTCTAATGACACATGGGTTTAGAGAATCAGCAATATGAATTGCGTATTGATATGGTGCTGAATTGATAATTATTGATTAGACCCGGTACCAAAACTTACAAAATACTATATCAAGTTTACCAGTCAGTGTGTTTGGTGTATACTTGAATATCTTGACATCAAATATTAATGAGTAATATCTCATAGGGTAAGTTTACCAGTCAGTATGTTTGGTGTATACTTGGATATTTTGACATCAGATATTTATGAATAATATCTCATAGGGTTAGTTACAGTTCGGAATTTGCATACTTAAATATCTTATCCTCAGATATTATCTCATGAGGTTAATGACAGTTTGGAATATATATCTGATTTATCAACCAAATTAATTTGTAGTTTCCAAAATGTTTGGTATGTGTTATAGTTGAAATCACCTTGCACTCCACAGCAAGCACAATGTTTTTTCAAGTCTACTATTCAGCTATTGATGAGGAACTATTGTAACAACTCTTATAAGATTGGTCACTGAGGGGGAACAGAAGCTAAAAAACAATAGCTATATGGCTTTGATCTATAGTTTTGTGGTTGAGATGTGTTTACAAATAAACTCGTGACTGAAAGAAGTTATATAGTGACACTCTGTAAGGTCTATCTGGAGTAGTACAGCTACAGTCAGTTGATCGGTTACACATTAACCACCGGTGGCTACATCGAGGTTCACCTCAAGCAACGTATGAGGGGCTACTTATGCCTTAATTGTTCAAAGTATCCACATGTCTTGTGACACCTAAGATATTAAAATTGTGTAGCCAGTTTAATAAATAGGTACAATCATAAGCGTGGTATACCTATAGTGAGTCAGTGTCACTAGGTAAAAACTAGTAACAAGTTATTATCAATTGTGGCGCCAAACACTAGCACATTATTTGTATCGGTACTTAAATTCAAACTGCTCTGTAGGTAATATCTATTGGGTTATAGTATCCAGTTGAATATGAGTAATTTAGGATTCGTGTGCTAAAACATAGCTTGGACCAGGACAGTGTATTAATGTTACTGGTATGCTGGTAAGCTCTAGTATCTGACACTGACTCAGTGGCTAGCCGTTACCCCAACTGTCCGTTTGGTTGTACGTTACCACCTTGCTAATAGTATTGAGACTGCTTAAATTAATAAATAACCGCTTGCCTAATAGTTCCGGTTCTGAACCGAAGTGTTTAAGTATGAAGGTGAATATAACACCACCATGTCCTTACGAAGAGTTTAAGCCCTAACAAACATAGGAGCTCCCTGACTCCTCACCAATTCCCTAACATGTTTCGCCGTTCTCACGGCTTTCTCAAAGGGGGGTGTGTGCGTGCGTCGCGCTAGCATTGGCAATTTATGTGCAGAGAAGGCTGATACTCCTCCCACATAAGTGACGTCACTCTGACATATGTGGTGAACGAGTCAAATATAGGTGGAGACTATGCTCTCGTCCGATACCATGACTTCAAGTGGATTAAATGAACATATAACGTTAATGTATGACTGCTGATTTATTCACATTATAGCTTTGATATGAAAAACGTAATACTATTATGTTAGCTTGTATTGTGCACAAGATATAATTCACTGTATGAAGTACTCGTGTATATGCTTGATTACATTGTGTCACCAAGTGAATTGTCGATATGTGTTATAGTGCATATTGACACCCTGAAAAAGGTGAAATTCCTCGAAAAGCAGAATATACATATATTAGTATATAGAAATAATATATTACCTTTACGTGCCATAGTGATGAGATCCCACTCATTGTTATTTAAGTCCATGTGTCATTAGACACTGCTATAATAGTGTAACCACATATAGGTATATTATTGCCTTCATTAGAGAACTATTAATTAACCTCTAGCAGTTGAAACTTTGTATTATCTGTTTGATCGTGTGCTTATATGTTTTCAGAAAACTGAATACCCAGGTATCGATATACCTAGCATACGTCTATAATTTGCTACTTAATTCCACAATTGAGACAGCAATTACTTATCTCACCATCCTACCTAGAGTTTTTTGTTTTTAATTTGCACATCCCTATATTTTAACTCTGATTTTATGTGTATATAATAAAAGTTATGTTTTATTAATTTCAATGAGACCTCTCTAACCATTTGGAGTCTACTTTGAACATAGTTACCTTATACTTTATATGCCTACCAAGAGTGCTAACAGTGTATTCTAAGATGGGCTCTTAACCCATCAAATTTTGGTTTTGATATGAACCAAATCCTGAACAAAACAGTGAATATCAGGAAGCTTAGCAATCTTTCTGTGAAATAAAACAGAAAGAGCAGAATTTGTCCCTTCAAGGAACTTGCAGACAAACCCTTATCCAAACCCATCCTGAAGAAACTGTCAAATTCTAAGAATTCTAAAAGAATGCCAAGAGAATTTATGAGAGGAACACCATGAAATGTAATTCTTCCAAACTCGATAATAAATCTTTCTAGAAACAGATTTACGAGCCTGAAACATAATATTAATCACAGAATCAGAGAAACCTCTATGACTAAGCACTAAGCATTCAATTTCCATACCTTCAAATTTAATGATTTGAGATCCTAATGGAAAAACAGACCTTGAGACAGAAGGTCCGGCCTTAATGGAAGTTGCCACGGTTGGCAACTGGACATCTGAACAAGATCCGTATACCAAAACCTGTGAGGACATGCTGGAGCCACAAACAGCACAAACAATTGCTCCATGGTGATTTTGGAGATTACTCTCGGAAGAAGAACTAAAGGCGAGAAAATATAAGCAGGTTGATAGCACCAATAAAGTGTCAACGCATCCACTGCTTCTGCCTGAGGATCCCTGGACCTGGACAGGTACCTGGGAAGTTTCTTGTTTAGATGAGAAGCCATCAGATCTATTTCTGGAAGACCCCACATCTGAACAACCTGAGAAAACACATCTGGATGGAGGGACCACTCCCCTGGATGTAAAGTCTGATGGCTGAGATAATCCACTTCCCAATTGTCTCTACCTTGGGATATGAACCACATAAATTAGACAGGAGCTGGATTCCACCCAAGCAAGTGTCCGGGATACTTCTTTCATAGCTTGGGGACTGTGGGTCCCACCCTGATGATTGACATATGCCACAGTTGTGATATTGTCTGTCTGAAAACAAATGAACAGTTCTCTCTTCAACAGAGGCCAAATCTGAAGAGCCCTGAAAATCACACAGAGTTCCAAAATATTGATTGTTAATCTCGCCTCTTGAGATTGCCAAACCCCTTGTGCTGTCAGAGATCCCCAAACAGCTCCCCAACCTGAAAGACTTGCATCTGTTGTGATCACAGTCCAGGTTGGACAAACAGAAGAGGCCCCTAGAACTATACAATGGTGATCTAACCACCAAGTCAGAGATAGTCGAACAGTGGGATTTAAGGATATTAATTGTGATATCCTTGTATAATCCCTGCACCATTCGTTCAGCATACAAAGCTGGAGAGGTCTCATATGAAAACGAGCAAAGGGGATCGCGTCCGATGCTGCAGTCATGAGACCTAAAACTTCCATGCACATAGCTACTGAAGGGAATTACTGAGACTGAAGGTTCCGACAGGCTGCAACCAATTTTAAACGTCTCTTGTCTGTTGGAGACAGATTCATGGACACTGAATCTATCTGGAAACCTAAAAAGGTCACCCTTGTCTGAGGAATCAAAGAACGTTTTGTTAAATTGATCCTCCAACCATGTTTTTGAAGAAACAACACTAGTTGATTCATGTGAGATTCTTCAGAACGTAAAGATATCGTCCAAATAAGGAAACACTGCAATACCCCGCTCTCTGATTACAGAGAGTAGGGCACCGAGAACCTTTGAAAAGATTCTTGGAGCTGTCGCTAGGCCAAAAGGAAGAGCGACAAATTGGTAATGCTTGTCTAGAAAAGAGAATCTCAGAAACTGATAATGATCAGGATGAATCGGAATATGAAGATATGCATCCTGTAAGTCTATTGTGGACATATAATGCCCTAGCTGAACAAAAGGCAGAATAGTCCTTATAGTCACTATTTTGAAAGTTGGTATCCTTACATAACGATTCAAAATTTTCAGATCCAGAACAGGTCTGAATGAATTTTCTTTCTTTGGGACAATGAATAAAACCCCAGACACTGTTCCTGAAATGGAACTGGCATGATTACCCCTGAAAACTCCAGGTCTGAAACACACTTCAGGAAAGAAAGACAAAGTTATTTTCTCCCTTCCGTGTGTGTATTAGGATAAAGCTTCACCCCTCACCCTATACAATAGGTTCATACATATAAATAATGAAGAGAGCGGTTATAGCACCGGTTTTACTCACGAGTCCATGTCTGCGCTCGGTCCTGGGGAAGCAGTGCAATACCTCTAACTGCTCCCCTGTTCAAGCATGCAGGTATCCTCGACTTCAGTGAGACCGTGTAACCGCTTCCAGTCGGCGTCTGACGTCACAGTGTAGATCCGCTGTGCAATCCAATTGGGCGGGTGAGGGGGCTTGGTCTGGAGTCCGTAAACGGTATCCTCAATGGCTTGGAGTAGACAACAAACATCAAAAGGTACAGAGGAGAACCGATACAACTTGGTGCTTCACAAAAACTTTTCTTTATTCCAATAAAAACAGCAACTCCAACGTAAACATGCAACGAACACACTTCAGCAAAGTGCATAGATACAGGATGGTGGCCACTAATGCTGCTGACGCGTTTCGGCTACCTGTGCCGTAGTCATAAATAATAAAATAATAAAGAAAAGTTTTTGTGAAGCACCAAGTTGTATCGGTTCTCCTCTGTACCTTTGATGTTTGTTGTACACTTCAGGAAAGCCTGAGCCTTTACTGGATTTGCTGGGATGCGTGAGAGAAAATATCTTCTCACAGAAGGTCTTACTCTGAATCCTATTCGGTACCCCTGAGAGACAATACACAATACTCAGAATCCATTGATTTTGGACAGAATTTGTCCAAACATACTTGAAAAAATCTTAATCTGCCCCCTACCAGCTGAGCTTCATGCGGACTTGAGGGCTGGCTTTGGTTTTTTAAATGGCTTGGATTTATTCCAATTTGAAGAAGGTTTCCAATTGGAAACAGATTCCTTGGGTGAAGGATTAGGTTTCTGTTCCTTATTTTGTCAAAAGGAACGAAAACGGTTAGAAGCTTTAGATTTACCCTTAGGTATTTATCCTGAGGCAAAAAACTCCCTTCCCCCAGTGACAGTTGAAATAATTGAATCCAACTGAGAACCAAATAACTTATTACCTTGGAAAGAAAGAGATAGCAATCTGGACTTAGAAGTTATGTCAGCATTCCAAGATTTAAGCCACAAAGCTCTTCTAGCTAAATAGCTAAAGACATAGATTCAACATCAATTTTGATGATATCAAAAATGGCATCACAAATAAAATGATTAGCATGTTGAAGCAAGCGAACAATCAGAATCCAATTCTTGTTGCGCTAAATTTCCCAACCAAAAAGTTGATGCAGCTGCAACATCAGCCAAAGAAATTGCAGGCCTAAGAAGATGACCAAAATATAAATAGGCTTTCCTTAGATAAGATTCAAGTTTCCTATCTAAAGGATCTTTGAAAGAAGTGCTATCTTCCATAGGAATAGTAGTACATTTAGCAACAGTAGAGATAGCCCCATCAACTTTGGGGATCTTTTCCCAAAACTCCAATGTAACTGCTGGCAAAGGATACAATTTTTTAAACCTTGAAGAAGGAATAAAAGAAGTACCAGGCTTATTCCATTACTTAGAAATCATATCAGAAATAGCATCAGGAACTGAAAAAACCTCTGGAGTAACCACAGGAGGTTTATAAACAGAATTTAAACATTTACTAGTTTTAATATCAAGAGAACTAGTTTCCTCAATATCCAATGTAATCAACACTTCTTTTAACAAAGAACGAATATACTCCATTTTAAATAAATAAGTAGATTTGTCAGTGTCAATATCTGAGGAAGGATCTTCTGAATCAGATAGATCCTCATCAGAGGAGGATAATTCAGTATGTTGTCGGTCATTTGAAATTTCATCAACTTTATGAGAAGTTTTAAAAGACCTTTTACATTTATTAGAAGGCAGGATGGCAGACAAAGCCTTCTGAATAGAATCAGCAATAAATCATTTTAAATTCACAGGTATATCTTGTACATTAGATGTTGAAGGAACAGCAACAGGCAATGTACTGATTGACACATTATCTGCATGTAAAAGTTTATCATGACAACTATTACAAACCACAGCTGGAGATTTAATCTCCACAAGTTTACAACAAATGCACTTAGCTTTGGTAGAACTGTTATCAGACAGCAGGGTTCCAACTGTGATTTCTGAGACAGGATCAGATTGAGACATCTTGCAAATGTAAGAGAAAAAAACAACATATAAAGCAAAATTATCAATTTCCTTATATGGTAGATTCAGGAATGGGAAAAATGCAAACAGCATAGCCCTCTGATAGAGAAAAAAGGCAAGAGGCATATAGGAATGGGGTTTTAAATAATGAAAATATTTGGCGCCAAGTATGACGCACAACACAAACAGAAAAAAAAATGTTGGCTCTAACAACATCCGGAAATGACACACTCGCGTCATTGAAGATGCAACCTTGTGAAAGGACTTGGCGTCAACTAAGACGCTGGAAGTGATGAATTTGCGTCATCGAACATAACTGCGCCAAAAAATGTTGTGCCAAAAATTACCCAATATACTTTGGCATTTTGTGCCCTTGCGAAATGCCAATTCTGCCTGCGAATTTAAAATGCCAGTCAATTGAAAAAAAGACTATACCCCAGGTAAGAAATACATTTTTCCTAAAAAATGCATTTCCCAGATATGAAACTGACAGTACACAAAAGGAAATTTACTTAAAACCTGAATCATGGCAAATATAAGTACAATACATATATTTAGAACTTTCTAAACATACATAAAGTGCCAAACCATAGCTGAGAGTGTCTTAAGTAATGAAAACATACTTACCAAAAGACACCCATCCACATATAGCAGATAGCCAAACCAGTACTGAAACGGTTATCAGTAGAGGTAATGGAATATGAGAGTATATTGTCGATCTGAAAAGGGAGGTAGGAGATGAATCTCTACGACCGATAACAGAGAAGCTATGAAATAGATCTCCCGTGAGGAAAACCATTGCATTCAATAGGTGATACAGGCTTCAAAATGCTGAGAAGCGCATATCAACGTAGAAATCTTAGGACAAACCTACTTCACCACCTCCATAGGAGGCAAAGTTTGTAAAACTGAATTGTGGGTGTGGTGAGGGGTGTATTTATAGGCATTTTGAGGTTTGGGAAACTTTGCCCCTCCTGGTAGGATTGTATATCCCATACGTCACTAGCTCATGGACTCTTGCAAATTACATGAAAGAACAGTCCTGCTGGGGTTACCACTGTTACCAGGTAACTGCTCTGGTGGTGGGGATTGTTTCTGGGTAGGGCTGACTGTAGGCGCATGCAGCAGAAAGCTGGAGCGGCAGGCACGTGAGGATTTGAGAATCTGTGCAGCTGCACACACTGCTCTCTTCAGTCTTGAGGCTGTGTAACTTGTCTCACTGTATCCATGCAGCCTTGGGCAGAAAGCATCCAGTCTGCTGGTCCCCTTAGCCCTGCTTTTTCTGCTGTGGCCCTAAGATCAACTAACTGAAGTTTGTTAGGGGAACAGTGCTTTGTAGAAAGGTGTCAGTCGGAAGAATTAGTGAGTGCACACACGCCCCTCCCCCATGCAGCACTGTCTAGTGCAGGGTGAGGGGGAACTTGTTCCTAGCAAAGAAGTGACATGTGCTGCTGTGACTGCTGTATAGTGTTATGCTGATACTTCACATATTAAGGTAAGGTTTATTTTTATAGGGTTTTTTTCTCTCTGTCTCAGATTTTACAGCTTCCCATAGTAGTTCTGCTGTTCCAGTCAGTAAACTTATATTTGTCTGCACCTCCATGCTTCCTCCTCAGTCTTTATGTTGCTTTTCTTCTGTTGGCTGCCCTAAATCTCTTTAACCAGCTAACCTCACACCAGAATCACATTCAAAAGCATATTAAATTAATCCACAGTGGAGGAATTTATATATTTATTTATTTATTAGTACTGCTTAGGTCCAGTTTCACATATTGCAATTTATTTTTTAATTTTTTAAATGATTAGCTCAGCAGTGGATGATCCACTGCTGGGCTAATAATTTAAAAACAAAATTATAAAATAAATTGATTTAGTTGTTTTTTGGTGTGTAGAGCGAAATTGCATGGGGGGGGGGCAAGAAAATGTTTGCCTAGGGTCCAGTCAATATTAAAGACGGCCCTGATAAAATATATAAATATATATATATATATATATATATATATATATATATATATATATATATATATATATATATATATATATATATATATATATATATATATATATATCTTTAAATAAAGGGGTAGAGCATTAGATTGCTATAATTAAAGGGACACTCAATCAAAATTAAACTTTCATTATTCAGATAGAGCATGCTATTTTAAACAACTTTCCAATTTACTTCAATTAACAAAATGTGCACAGTCTTTTTATATTTAAACTTTTTGAGTCACCAGCTCCTACTGAGCATGTGCAAGAATAAGTGTGTATGCATTTGTGAATGGCTGATTGCTGTCACATGGTACATGTATGCATTTGTGATTGGCTGATTGCTGTCACATCGTACAGGGGGAGTGGAAAAAGACATAACTTTTAAAATTGTCAGAAAAAAAATCTTCGCTCATGGGGAGGTTTACTATTTAGTATACTTTACTATAGTCAGGTAGTTTACAGACAGTAGGCAGCATGTGGGAGTTAGATGAGGTGTTCCAGAAGAGTGTAGGCTAGACATTGCATAAGTGTAGGCAGTATTAGGGGCTTAGCTGGGCATTCCCTGGATGAGTAGGTTAGATGTGACGAAGGTATAGGTGGTCAGGGGGAGTGTAGCTTAGCTCTAACATAGGTGTATGCGATCGGTGGGAGGTATCGTGGTCGAGCAGGGGGAGTTTAGCTTAGATGTGATGTAGGTAAAGGCGTTCAGGGGGAGTTAGCAGGGCGTGCTAGGGGGAGTAGGCTGCACTTAGATTCGGATATATTGCTCTCCTTGTGATATGTTATTTTCTTCAAAAGGATTTTTATTCTTTAAATGCACTGGCTAAAAGAGTACTGCTCATTTTCTGCATAAACATATAGGGCTAGATTACAAGTGGATCACTAAATTATCTTGCAGCCGCTTTCTAAATGTCAGACTACTCATTTATCAAACCAGAAAAAAAAACTATTTCTAAACCTATGCTCTCATAAATTATGAAGTAATAGCCGTACTGTAAATGTCAATTCTCAAAAAAAAAGACAGTATTTAGCGCTAATGCTTTATTACTCTAGACAAAAAATATAAATCTAAAGTTTTGTATTTTATGAAGCAAGAACTTGAATTGAACATCACTTCTTCAAATCCAAAACATTTAAATAAAATGATTTACATTTATTTTTAATGGTAAATATTTACTGCAATGCATTTAAAACAGGATTACATGTGCTAATGTCTCTTGTCCCCCCAAAAGCTATAGCGCATGCCCTATAGCCTGTGGCTGAAGCACACTAATTTAAAGGTCAACAATCATTGCTAGCACTGTAGGGAGTGGTTGTTACAGCGCCTGATTGGCTGTAATACCTCCCATCTTTTGGAAATAAAAAAAGGCTTTGAAAGGGGGTGGTAGCTCTGTGCAAGTATAAAAAAAAATGTTTCATTATGCAAGAAGGGGACAGGAAATACAAACCTGCAATACTTATAGAAAAATAAAATTTATGCTTACCTGATAAACGGCTAGATTACGAGTTTTGCGGTATGAGTGAAAAAGCAGCGTTAAGGCTCTTTTTCACTACCGCTGGTATTACAAGTCTTGCAGGTTTAGGGACAACGCACACTTTTTTGGCCGTAACGCAACGTACTTACCGCAGCTTTCAAAAAGTCCTTTTTCAATGGGACTTCCTTTGTGCCGGTATTACGAGTCTGTCTGGGAGGCCAAAAATTTGCGCTACAAAGCTGTAGCATAAAACTCATAACTAAAGTGCTAAAAAGTACACTAACACCCATAAACTACCTATTAACCCCTAAACCGAGGCCCTCCCGCATCGCAAACACTAAAATAATATTATTAACCCCTAATCTGCCACTCTGGACATCGCCGCCACTATAATAAACATATTAACCCCTAAACAGCCACAATCCCGTATCACAAACACTAGTTAAATATTATTAACCCCTAATCTGCCGCACCTAACATCGCCGCCACCTACCTACATTAATAAACCCCTAATCTGCCGCCCCCAACATTGCCGCCACTAAATTTATTAACCCTAAACCTAACACCCCCTAACTTAAATATAATTAAAATAAATCTAAATAAAACCTACTATCATTACCTAAATAATGCCTATTTAAAAATAAATACTTACCTGTAAAATAAACCCTAAGCTAGCTACAATATAACTAATAGTTACATTGTATCTAGCTTAGGTTTTATTTTTATTTTACAGGCAAGTTTGTATTTATTTTAACTAGGTAGACTAGTTAGTAAATAGTTATTAACTATTTACTAGGTACCTAGTTAAAATAAATACAAATTTACCTGTAAAATAAAACCTAACCTTAGTTACACTAACACCTAACCTTACACTACAATTAAATGAATTACATAAATTAAATACAATTACCTAAATTACAAAAACAAACAAACACTAAATTACACAAAATAAAAAAAGAAATTATCAGATATTTAAACTAATTACACCTAATCTAATAGCCCTATCAAAATAAAAAAAGCCCACCCCAAAATAAAAAAAAAAACCCTAGCCTAAACTAAACTACTAATAGCCCTTAAAAGGACCTTTTGCGGGGCATTGCCCCAAAGAAATCAGCTCTTTTACCTGTAAAAAAAAATACAAACAACCCACCACCCACACAACCAACCCCCCAAATAAAATCCTAACTAAATAAACCTAAGCTCCCCATTGCCCTGAAAGGGGCATTTGGATAGGCATAGCCCTTAAAAGGGCATTTAGCTATTTTTCAAGTGCCCAAACCCTAATCTAAAAATAAAACCCACCCAATAAACTCTTAAAACGTTTTTGAAGACACGACATCCATCCTCAACGAAGCCGGCAGAAGTCCTCAACGAAGCGGCAGAAGTCTTCATCCAACCAGGCAGAAGTTTTCATCCAGACGGCATCCAGATGGTATCTTCTATCTTCATCCATCCGGCGTGGAGTGGGTCCATCTTCAAGACATCCGGCGCAGAGCATCCTCTTCTCTTGACGTTTAACGAAGAATGAAGGTTCCTTTAAGTCCAGATCCAAGATCCAATCAGCCAATAGGATTTTTTCACCTTTAATTCCGATTGGCTGATAGAATTCTATCAGCCAATCGGAATTCAAGGGACGTCATCTTGGATAACGTCACTTAAAGGAACCTTAATTCTTCGTTAGACGTCAAGAGAAGAGGATGCTTCGCGCCGGATGTCTTGAAGATGGACACGCTCCGCGCCGGATGGATGAAGATAGAAGATGCCGTCTGGAAGATGACTTCTGTCTGGTTGGATGAAGACTTCTGCCGGCTTCGTTGAGGATGGATGTCGGGTCTTCAAAAACTGTAAGTGGATCTTCGGGGGTTAGTGTTAGGTTTTTTTAAGGGTTTATTGGGTGGGTTTTATTTTTAGATTAGGGTTTGGGCACTTGAAAAAGAGCTAAATGCCCTTTTAAGGGCAATGCCCATCCAAATGCCCTTTTCAGGGCAATGGGGAGCTTAGGTTTTTTTAGTTAGGATTTTATTTGGGGGGTTGGTTGTGTGGGTGGTGGGTTTTACTGTTGGAGGGTTGTTTGTATTTTTTTTTACAGGTAAAAGAGCTGATTTCTTTGGGGCAATGCCCCGCAAAAGGCCCTTTTAAGGGGCATTGGTAGTTTAGTTTAGGCTAGGTTTTTTTGTTTTTTTTGGGGGGGGGGGCTTTTTTTATTTTGATAGGGCTACTAGATTAGGTGTAATTAGTTTAAATATCTGATAATTACTTTTTTATTTTGAGTAATTTAGTGGGGGGGGTGTAATTTAGGTAATTGTATTTAATTTATGTAATTTATTTAATTGTAGTGTAAGGTTATTTGTTAGTGTAACTAAGGTTAGGTTTTATTTTACAAGTACATTTTTATTTATTTTAGTTAGGTATTTAGTAAATAGTTAATAACTATTTAGTAACTATTCTACCTAGTTAAAATAAATACAAACTTGCCTGTAAAATAAAAATAAAACCTAAGCTAGATACAATGTAACTATTAGTTATATTGTAGCTAGCTTAGGGTTTATTTTACAGGTAAGTATTTAGTTTAAAATAGGAATTATTTAGGTAATGATAGTAGGTTTTATTTAGATTTATTTTAATTATATTTAAGTTAGGGGGTGTTAGGGTTAGACTTAGGTTTAGGGGTTAATAAATTTAGTATAGTGGCAGCGTCATTGGGGGCGGCAGATTAGGAGTTAATAAATGTAGGTAGGTGGCAGCGATGTTAGGGGCGGCAGATTAGGGGTTAATAATATTGAACTAGTGTTTGTGATGCGGAAGTGCGGCGGTTTATTTTATTTTATTCATTTTATTGTAGTGGCGGCGATGTCCGGAGCGGCAGATTAGGGGTTAATAAGTATAGTGTAGGTGTTGGCGATGTCGGGGGCGGCAGATTAGGGGTGTTTAGCCTTGGGGTTTATGTTAGGGTGTTAGGCGTAAACATAAACTTTTTTTCAGCCAGCTCTCCCCATTGATGTCTATGGGGAAATCGTGCACAAGCACGTAAAACCAGCTCACCACAGCTTTCAGCAGCGCTGGTATTGGAGTGCGGTATGGAGCTCAATTTTGCTTTACGCTCACTTCTTGCCTGTTAACGTCGGATTTTTGTAAACCTGTAATACCAGCGCTGTAGGGAAGTAAGCGGTGACAATAACTTGCAAGTTATTACCGAGCAGCTCTTACCGCAAAACTCATAATCCAGTCGAAATTTATTTCTGGATATGGTGAGTCCACAGCTTCATCAATTCCTGTTGGGAATATCACTCCGGGCCAGCAGGAGGAGGCAAAGAGCACTACAGCAAAGCTGTTAGTATCACTTCCCTTCCCACAACCCTCAGTCATTCAACCGAAGGGAAATGGAGAAAAAAGGAGTAACACAAGGTGTAGAGGTGCCTGTGGTTTAGAAAAAATTAACTGTCTTGAAATAAAGGGTTGGGCCGTGAACGCACCATATCCGTAAATAAATAAATTTATCAGGTAAACATACATTTTCTTTTCTTTCCTAAGATATGGTGAGTCCACGACTTCATCAATTACTGTTGGGAAACAATACCCAAGCTAGAGCACACAGATGATTAGGGAGGGACAAGACAGGCAACCTAAACAGAATGCATCACCGCTCGAATAACCTTTCTCCAAAAAAAAAGCCTCAGCTGAAGTTCCGGCAGTGGAATTTAAATAAATCAAGGCAGAGCAGATGGAGTTTCTAGAAGCAGAGCTCTAGCTCCGTGAACAAAAGAAAATCCTTTAAAATTTAAATAGTGACAACTATGTAGAAAAATAGAAACAAAAACCTGTTTCAAGTAAAATAAAGGCTTTTGTGCTGTCACTTTAAGGGCTCCCATTAATATAAGTACTGTTGGCTTCAGAATGAATATGATTAGAAAGGCAGTAGTGTCTGTGGGGCTTGACTGACATATAGTTCATGCACACTGATTAAACAAAACCTCGGTCACGAAAATAAGGGGCAACAGCCATAAACACCGCTCCGTTAGAAACATACTCCGTTAGAAACAGCGGTGACAAGTGACCCACTGACCAGAAATCAATAAGCTGCTAAAAATGGCGCCACTCCGATCAGTTTCATGAAGAAAGGCGGAGTCAAAATGGGGCCTGAAAAACCCCCATAACAAACAGCATGGATATACTCTGCAATGAAACAACAGCCCACATTGGAAGACACAACCGCTCAGTCTAATAGTGGAAAAGGACATCATTTCACTCAACCTCTCTGTACTGATCCCTCTCAGACCCGCATAGCTGAAACACTGTTCGTCTCAGATGATCTAACAGTGCAACAAAAATACAACTGCGGACTGAGAGAGCACAGTGTCAAATAACGAAGCGCTGCCATGCGCTTATGTGAAAAGGACATTCAGCATGAGGCTCCCCTTATAAAATACATTTAGAAGCAATTTGCCATATTTGCCATTTATATTCCAATAAAACAGAACCATACCCCAACATACTATACTGCCAACATAGGGCGCGATCCGATATAGATCGTAGTTTGCGGCGCAAGCGAGGGAACCCGCGTCGCCCACAGTTTCAACTCGCAACTCGAGCTATCCCATATATGGAGCCGTCAGATGCTAACGTGCCGTAAGTCGGATAAACCAGCGATGTCCAGAAATCTGCGCAAGTACAAATTTCTGGCGTCGCCAGTGACTTACGGCACGTTAGAAACTGCCGGCGCCTACAAAACCTGACTAAAGTCTAAATCACCCGCACTGTCTAACACGCCTCCCTAACATAGCCCGACACATCTAACCCTCTATCCGCTATCCCCCCTCACTATCCTAACCATAAAATATGTATTAACCCCTAAACTGCCGCTCCCGGAGCCCGCCGCTACCTAATAAAGTTATTAACCCCTAAACCGCCGCCAGCTATATTAAATCTATAACCCCCTAAAGTGAGCCCCTACCCCGCCGCTATCTATTTTAAAATTATTAACCCCTAATCTAACCCCCCTACCCCGCCGCCATCTATATTAAATTATTTAACCCCTAAAATACTAAACTATCCCTACCACTAAACCTAAGTCTAACTCTACAAATAGCCCTGAAAAGGGCTTTTTGCGTGGCATTGCCTCAAAGTAACAGCTCTTTTGCCAGCCCTTAAAATGGCTTTTTGCGGGGCATGCCCCAAAGAATTCAGCCATTTTGCCAGCCCTTAAAAGGGCTTTTGGCGGGGCTTTGTCACAAAGTAAACTGCTCTTTTGCCTACAATCTACATCCCCCTACACCGCGGCCACCTATAATAAATGTATTAACCCCTAATCTAATCCCCCTACACCGCGGCCACCTATAATAAATGTATTAACCCCTAATCTAATCCCCCTACACCGCCGCCAGCTATATTAACTATATTAACCCTAATTATATTAGGGTTAATATAGTTAATATGGTTATTATATTATATATATATATATAAAGTATAATAACCCTATCTAACTCTAACATCCCTAACTAAACTCTTATTAAAATAAATCTAATATTAATATTATTAATTAAAATATTCCTATTTAAATCTAAATACTTGCCTATAAAATAAACCCTAAGATAGCTACAATATAATTAATAATTACATTATAGCTATGTTAGGGTTTATATTTATTTTACAGGTAAATTGTTAATTATTTTAACTAGGTATAATAGCTATTAAATAGTTATTACCTATTTAATAGCTACCTAGTTAAAATAATTACCCAATTACCTGTAAAATAAATCCAAAAAAACTTGAATCTTGAATCTGATTGGCTGATTCAATCAGCCAATCAGATTTTTCTACCTTAATTCCGATTGGCTGATAGAATCCTATCAGCCAATCGGAATTCGGCGGACGCCATCTTGGATGACGTCATTTAAAGGAACCTCATTCGTCGGGAAGTCGTCGTGCCGGAAGGATGCTCCGTGGCGGAGGAGCGAAGAAAGAAGATTGAAGATCCCGATTTGCTTGAAGACATCGCCGATGGAAGAAGACTCTCTGCCGCTTGCTTCAAGACATCGCCGGATGGAAGAAGACTTCACTGCCGCTTGCTGGAACACATCGCCTGGATCGGATGAGGAGTTCGGCCCGGCTGGGTGAATACAAGGTAGGGAGATCTTCAGGGGGGTAGTATTAGGTTTATTTAAGGGGGGTTTGGGTTAGATTAGGGGTATGTGGGTGGTGGGTTGTAATGTTGGGGGGTGGTATTGTGTTTTTTTTTTGCAGGCAAAAGAGCAGTTTTCTTTGGGGCATGCCCCCACAAAAGGCCCTTTTAAGGGCTGGTAAGGTAAAAGAGCTTTGAACTATTTTTAATTTAGAATAGGGTAGGGAATTTTTTTTATTTTGGGGGTTTATTATTTTATTAGGGGGCTTAGAATAGGTGTAATTAGCTTAAAAATCTTTTTTTTTTTTTTAATTTTTGTAATTTAGTGTTTGTTTGTTTTTGTAATTTAGTTTAGTTTATTTAATTGTATTTTTAGATAGATATTTGTAGTTTATTTAATTTATTGATAGTGTAGGTGTATTTGTAACTTAGGTTAGGATTTATTTTACAGGTAATTGGGTAATTATTTTAACTAGGTAGCTATTAAATAGGTAATAACTATTTAATAGCTATTATATCTAGTTAAAATAATTAACAATTTACCTGTAAAATAAATATAAACCCTAACATAGCTATAATGTAATTATTAATTACATTGTAGCTATCTTAGGGTTTATTTTATAGGTAAGTATTTAGATTTAAATAGGAATATTTTAGTTTATAATATGAATTAGATTTATTTAATAAGAATTTAGTTAGGGGTGTTAGGGTTAGATAGAGTTAATATAGTTTATATAAATACTATAGTAACTATATTAACCCTAATATAATTAGGGTTAATATAGTTAATATATATAATGTAATAACTATATTTACTATAATATACTTCGGGTTAATATAGATAATATAGCTGGCGGCGGGGTAGGTAGATTAAATTAGGGGTTAATAATTTTAATATAGATGGCGGCGGTGTAAGGGGTTCACATTAGGGGATAGATCAGTTAGATGGTGGCGGTTTTAGGGGCTCACAGTAGGGGGTTAGTTTATGTAGATGGCGACGGTTTAGGGGTTAAATACTTTATTAGGGATTGCGGCAGGGGATCGCGGTTGACAGGGAGATAGACATTGCGCATGCGTTAGGTGTTAGGTTTATTTTAGCAGATCGCGGTTGACAGGGAGATAGACATTGCGCATGCGTTAGGTGTTAGGTTTATTTTAGCAGATCGCGGTTGACAGGGAGATAGACATTGCGCATGCGTTAGGTGTTAGGTTTATTTTAGCAGATCGCGGTTGACAGGGAGATAGACATTGCTCATGCGTTAGGTGTTAGGTTTATTTTAGCAGCCAGTTTAGGGAGTTACGGGGCTCCAATAGTCAGCGTAAGGCTTCTTACGGCTGCTTTTTGTGGCGAGCTGAAAATGGAGTAAGATTTCTCCATTTTCGCCACGTAAGTCCTTACGCTGTATATTGGATACCAAACTGCGCGGGTTTGGTATACCTGCCTATGGCCCAAAAAACTACGGGCGACGGCAGAAATATACGCGCGTAACTTCTAGGTTACGCCATATATAGGATACCAAACCCGCGCAAATATTGGCGTCGCCAGCTTTTGCGGGCGACGATTTTTATCGGATCGACCCCATAGTGAGCAGTGATGAAATTGAGGATTAACCTCTAAATTACCATACACGGAGCAAGTTAAGATTTAGCCTTCAAGGAGAGTTAACTCCTTCCTTTCTTGAAGGAGATTAACTCTGAAGTCTCTGTTATGAAACTTTTTTAAACTGAATTGTATGTGCTAACCTTAGGCACATATTACTGCTCTGTGAATGTTCACTTCCTGTGACAGGGAACAAGAATATGGGATCTTTAAAATATCTGAAAATACAGAGCTTCACCAACCGAGTCTTATAAAGCGTTAAAATAAGAGAATGATTCTGTAGGCACATCAGGAAAAACAATAATACGGTGTGTAGATACTGCTTTATTGAAGTTGTATCCAGCAGTTTATTGTCCATTTAAATGCACAATTCCGCACATTTATAATACATTACAGGCTAGATTACAAGTGGAGCACTATTTTAACGCACGCCTAAAAAGGTGCAAATTTGCCGTTTATGGGCGCACGTTAAATAACCAGCTATTACAAGTGGCTGGTTAATGCTCTCTCGCGCTTGCAGGAGCATTTTACGCTTAGTGCAATTAACCAAAAGTCAGATTTCTCGTTAATTAAAAAAATTGTTTAAATAAAAAATAACATAATTTATGTAAGAACTTACCTGATAAATTCATTTCTTTCATATTGGCAAGAGTCCATGAGCTAGTGATGTATGGGATATACAATCCTAGCAGGAGGGGCAAGGTTTCCCAAACCTCAAAATGCCTATAAATACACCCCTCACCACACCCACAATTCAGTTTAACGAATAGCCAAGTAGTGGCGTGATAGAATAGACCGACAGTTAGGAGAAAAAAAGGAGAAACTATAGGGTGCCGTGGTGACTGTAGTGTATAGAGAAAGAAATTTTTCAAACCTGATTAAAAAACCAGGGCGGGCCGTGGACCGGACACACCGTTGGAGAAAGTAATTTATCAGGTAAGCATAAATTCTGTTTTCTCCAACATTGGTGTGTCCGGTCTACGGCGTCATCCATAACTTGTGGGAACCAATACCAAAGCTTTAGGACACGGATGAAGGGAGGGAGCAAATCAGGTTACCTAAACAGAAGGCACCACGGCTTGCAAAACCTTTCTCCCAAGCCTCCGAAGAAGCAAAAGTATCAAATTTGTAGAATTTGGCAAAAGTGTGCAGAGAAGACCAAGTCGCTGCCTTACATATCTGATCAACAGAAGCCTCGTTCTTAAAGGCCCATGTGGAAGCCACAGCCCTGGTAGAGTGAGCTGTGATTTGTTCAGGAGGCTGCCGTCCGGCAGTCTCATAAGCCAATCAGATGATGCTTTTCAGCCAGAAAGAAAGAGAGGTAGCAGTAGCTTTTTGTCCTCTCCTCTTACCGGAATAAACGACAAACAAAGAAGAAGTTTGTCTGAAATCCTTTGTTGCTTCTAAATAGAACTTTAAAGCACGAACTACATCTAAATTGTGTAACAAACGTTCCTTCTTTGAAACTGGATTCGGACACAAAGAAGGAACAACTATTTCCTGGTTAATATTCTTGTTGGAAACAACTTTTGGAAGAAAACCAGGCTTGGTACGCAAAACCACCTTATCTGAATTGAACACCAGATAGGGTGGATCACACTGCAAAGCAGATAATTCAGAAACTCTTCTAGCAGAAGAAATAGCAACCAAAAACAGAACTTTCCAAGATAATAACTTGATATCTATGGAATGTAAGGGTTCAAACGGAACCCCTTGAAGAACTGAAAGAACTAAATTTAGACTCCAGGGAGGAGTCAAAGGTCTGTAAACAGGCTTGATCCTGACCAAAGCCTGTACAAAAGCTTGTACCTCTGGCACAGCTGCCAGTCGTTTGTGTAACAAGACAGATAGAGCAGAAATCTGTCCTTTTAGAGAACTCGCTGACAATTCCTTATCCAAACCCTCTTGGAGAAAGGAGAGGATCCTGGGAATTTTAATCTTACTCCATGAGAATCCCTTGGATTCACACCAACAGATATATCTTTTCCATATTTTATGGTAAATCTTTCTAGTCACAGGTTTTCTGGCTGGGACCAGAGTATCTATCACTGAATCCGAAAACCCGCGCTTGGATAAAATCAAGCATTCAATTTCCAAGCAGTCAGCTGCAGAGAAACTAGATTTGGATGTTCAAATGGACCTTGTACTAGAAGATCCTGTCTCAAAGGTAGCTTCCATGGTGGAGCCGATGACATATTCACCAGGTCTGCATACCAAGTCCTGCGTGGCCACGCAGGAGCTATCAGAATCACAGAGGCCTTCTCCTGTTTGATCCTGGCTACCAGCCTGGGAAGGAGAGGGAACGGTGGAAACGCATAAGCTAGGTTGAAGGACCAAGGGGCCACTAATGCATCCACTAGAGTCGCCTTGGGATCCCTGGATCTGGACCCGTAGCAAGGAACCATCAGATCCATGTCTGGAATGCCCCATAATTGAGTCAACTGGGCAAACACCTCCGGGTGAAGTTCCCACTCCCCCTCCCCCGGATGGAAAGTCTGACGACTCAGATAATCCGCCTCCCAGTTGTCTACTCCTGGGATGTGGATTGCATATAGGTGGGAGGAGTGATCCTCATTTGATGATTTTGGACACCTCTCTCATCGCCAAGGAACTCCTTGTTCCCCCCTGATGGTTGATGTAAGCAACAGTCGTCATGTTGTCTGACTGGAATCTTAGAATCTGGCCTTCGCTAGTTGAGGCCAAGCCCGGAGAGCATTGAATTTCGCTCTCAGTTCCAGAATGTTTATCGGGAGAAGAGACTCTTCCCGAGACCATAGACCCTGAGCTTTCAGGGAATCCCAGACCGCGCCCCAGCCTAATAGACTGGCGTCGGTCGTGACGATGACCCACTCTGGTGTGCGGAAACTCATTCCCTGGGACAGGTGATCCTGGGTCAACCACCAACGGAGTGAGTCTCTGGTCATCTGGTCTACTTGAATCCTTGGAGACAAGTCTGTATAGTCCCCATTCTACTGCTTGAGCATGCACAGTTGTAATGGTCTTAGATGAATTCGAGCAAAAGGAACTATGTCCATTGCTGCAACCATCAACCCTACTACTTCCATGCACTGAGCTATGGAAGGCTGCAGAATAGAGTGAAGAACTTGACAAGCGTTTAGAAGCTTTGACTTTCATTCATTTCATTTTTAAAGAATCTATTATTGTTCCCAAGAAGGGAACTCTTGTCAACGGAGACAGGGAACTCTTTTCTACGTTCACCTTCCACCCGTGAGATCTGAGAAAGGCTAGAACAATGTCTGTATGAGCCTTTGCTTTGGAAAGAGACGACGCTTGGATTAGAATGTCGTCCAGGTAAGGTGCCACTGCAATACCCCTTGGTCTTAGAAGCGCTAGAAGGGACCCGAGCACCTTTGTGAAAATCCTTGGAGCAGTGGCTAGCCCGAATGGGAGAGCCACGAACTGGTAATGCTTGTCCAGAAAGGCAAACCTTAGGAACTGATAATGATCTTTGTGGATAGGAATATGTAGATGCGCATCCTTTAAATCCACGGTAGTCATAAATTGACCCTCCTGGATTGTGGGTAAGATTGTTCGAATGGTTTCCATTTTAAACGATGGAACTCTGAGAAATTTGTTTAGAATTTTTAAATCCAGAATTGGTCTGAAAGTTCCCTCTTTTTTGGGAACTACAAACAGATTTGAGTAAAACCCCTGACCTTGTTCCACAGTTGGAACTGGGTGTATCACTCCCATCTTTAACAGGTCTTCTACACAATGTAAGAATGCCTGTCTCTTTATTTGGTTTGAAGATAAGTGAGACATGTGGAACCTTCCCCTTGGGGTTAGTTCCTTGAATTCTAGCAGATAACCCTTAGAGACTATTTCTAGTGCCCAGGGATCCTGAACATCTCTTGCCCAAGCCTGAGCAAAGAGAGAGAGTCTGCCCCCTACTAGATCCGGTCCCGGATCGGGGGCTACCCCTTCATGCTGTCTTGGTAGCAGTAGCAGGCTTCTTGGCCTGTTTACCCTTGTTCCAGCCTTGCATCGGTTTCCAAGCTGGTTTAGTCTGGGAAGCGTTACCCTCTTGTCTAGAGGCTGCAGAGTTGGAGGCCGGTCCGTTCCTGAAATTGCGAAAGGAACGAAAATTGGACTTATTCTTAGCCTTGAAAGGCCTATCTTGTGGGAGGGCATGGCCCTTTCCCCCAGTGATGTCTGAAATAATTTCTTTCAATTCTGGCCCAAAAAGGGTCTTACCTTTGAAAGGGATATTAAGCAATTTTGTCTTGGAAGATACATCCACTGACCAAGACTTTAGCCAGAGTGCTCTGCGCGCCACAATTGCAAACCCTGAATTTTTCGCCGCTAATCTCGCTAACTGCAAAGCGGCATCTAAAATAAAGGAATTAGCTAACTTAAGTGCGTGAATTCTGTCCATGACTTCCTCATACGGAGTCTCCCTACTGAGCGACTTTTCTAGTTCTTCGAACCAGAACCACGCCGCTGTAGTGACAGGAATAATGCACGAAATAGGTTGAAGGAGGTAACCTTGCTGTACAAAAATCTTTTTAAGCAAACCCTCCAATTTTTTATCCATAGGATCTTTGAAAGCACAATTGTCCTCATAGGAATGGTCGTGCGTTTGGCTAGTGTAGAAACCGCCCCCTCGACCTTAGGGACTGTTTGCCATAAGTCCTTTCTGGGGTCGACCATAGGGAATAATTTCTTAAATATAGGAGGAGGGACAAAAGGTATGCCTGGCTTCTCCCACTCCTTATTCACTATGTCCGCCACCCGTTTGGGAATCGGAAAAGCATCAGGGTGCACCGGGACCTCAAGGAACTTGTCCATCTTGCACAATTTTTCTGGGATGACCAGATTGTCACAATCATCCAGAGTAGATAGCACCTCCTTAAGTAAAGCGCGGAGATGCTCTAATTTAAATTTAAATGTCACAACATCAGGTTCTGCCTGCTGAGAAATTCTTCCTGCATCAGAAATTTCCCCGTCTGACAAAACCTCCCTCATTGCCACTTCAGATTGGAGTGAGGGTATGACAGAAAAATTATCATCGGCGCCCTCCTGCTCTATAGTGTTTAAAACAGAGCAATTGCGCTTTCTCTGAAATGCTGGCATTTTGGATAAAATATTAGCTATGGAGTTATCCATTACTGCCGTCAATTGTTGCATAGTAACAAGCATTGGCACGCTAGAAGTACTAGGGGTCTCCTGCGTGGGCAAAACTGGTGTAGACACAGAAGGAGATGATGTAGAACTATGTCTACTTCCTTCATCTGAGGAATCATCTTGGGCAACTTTACTATTTGTGACAGTACTGTCCTTACTTTGTTTGGACGCTATGGCACAATTATCACACATATTTGAAGGGGGAGTCACATTGGCTTCCATACATACAGAACATGATCTATCTGAAGGCACAGACATGTTAAACAGGCTTAAACTGGTTAATAAAGCACAAAAACAGTTTTAAAACAAAACCGTTACTGTCTCTTTAAATTTTAAACAGGGCACACTTTATTACTGAATATGTGAAAAACTATGAAGGAATTATCCAATCTTTACCAAATTCACCACAGTGTCTTAATGCATTCAAAGTATTGCACCCCAAATTTCAAGCGGTTAACCCTTAAAATGTGGAAACCGGAGCCGTTTACAATTTTAACCCCCTTACAGTCCCAGCCTCAGCCTTTGCTGTGACTTCACCAATCCCAGGGGGGTATACGATACCAAATGAAGCCTTTTAGGAACTTTTTCAGTGAATTCCAGACCCTCACACATGCAGCTGCATGTACTGTTCTCAAAAGTAACTGCGCAGTAATGGCGCGAAAGTGAGGCTCTGCCTACTACAGAGAAAGGCCCTTCCTGACTGGGAAGGTGTCTTAACAAGTGCCTGGCGCAAAAAAACATTCCCCAAAGTTATAAAAGTGTGAAATTCAACTTCAAACTGCATATAATACCTAAATAAAGCAATCGATTTAGCCCATAAAAGTGTCTACCAGTTTATAGCCCATAATAAGCCCTTTATTCTGTTTGAGACTAAGAAAATGGCTTACCGATCCCCATGAGGGAAAAATGACAGCCTTCCAGCATTACACAGTCTTGTTAGAAAAATGGCTAGTCATACCTTGAGCAGAAAAGTCTGCAAACTGTTCCCCCCAACTGAAGTTCTCTCAGCTCAACAGTCCTGTGTGGGAACAGCAATCGATTTTAGTTACTGCTGCTAAAATCATACTCCTCTTATAAACAGAACTCTTCATCTCTTTCTGTTTCAGAGTAAATAGTACATACCAGCACTATTTTAAAATAACAAACTCTTGATAGAAGAATAAAAAACTACAACTAAACACCACATACTCTTCACCATCTCAGTGGAGATGCTACTTGTTCAGAGCGGCAAAGAGAATGACTGGGGGGTGGAGCCTGTGAGGGACTATATGGACAGCTTTTGCTGTGCTCTTTGCCATTTCCTGTTGGGGAAGAGAATAATCCCACAAGTTATGGATGACGCCGTGGACCGGACACACCAATGTTGGAGAAATAAAAACAGCCATTTTCCGCTGAATGGAAGGAGCAACAAATTGGTAATGCTTGTCTAGAAAAGAGAATCTCAGAAACCGATAGTGGTCTGGATGAATCGGAATATGAAGATATGCATCCTGTAAGTCTATCGTGGACATATAATGACCTTGCTGAACAAAAGGCAGAATAGTCCTTATAGTCACCATTTTGAAAGATCCAGAACTGGCCTGAATGAATTTTCTTTCTTTGGGACAATGAATAGATTTGAATAAAACCCCAGACCCTATTCCTGAAACGGAACTGGTAAAATTACCCCTGAAAGCTCTAGATCTGAAACACACTTCAGAAAAGTCTGAGCCTTCACTGGATTTGCTGGGACGTGTGAGAGAAAAAATCTTCTCACAGGAGATCGTACTCTGAATCCTATTCGATACCCTTGAGAGACAATACTCTGAATCCATTGATTTTGGACAGAATCTGCCCAAATGTTTTTAAACCTAGAAGAAGGAATAAAAGTACCACCAGGCCTATTCCAATTCCTTTGAAATCATATCAGAAATAGCATCAGGAACTGGAAAAACCTCTGGAGTAACTACAGGAGGTTTATAAACAGAATTTAAACGTTTACTAGTTTTAGTATCAAGAGGACTAGTTTCCTCAATATCCAAAGTAATCAACACTTCTTTTAACAAGGAACGAATATACTCCATCTTAAAGAGATAAGTAGATTTGTCAGTGTCAATATCTGAGGTAGGATCTTCTGAATCAGATAGATCCACATCAGAGGAGGATAATTCAGTATGTTGTCGGTCATTTGAAATTTCATCAACTTTATGAGAGGTTTTAAAAGACCTTTTACGTTTCTTAGAAGGCAGAATAGCAGACATAGGCCCCTAGTTATCAAGCCGTCAACCTTAAAATACGCTGGAATTCCGCAGCGTATTTGTGGCGAGGCTGATTCGCCTTAGTTATCAAGCCCTAGATACCAGCAAAAGTAGAATTTTGTGACGTAAGCTTCGATCCGCCGGACTCAGTCCGACACAGATCGATTCTTACGTCACTCCAGATGTTCCGCACACAAGTGCGGCACAATCTGACTACTTTTGCTAGTTATCAAAAAACTAGCAGGTACGCTCGGCACTTTTCCGGCCCAGCGTACCTGGTTTTCAAACCGCTGCCCTGGAGGCGGCGGATCCCATAGGAATCAATGGGAGTGTGACCATAGCGAAAGTTCATGTTCGCTGCTGCCAGACATCCCATTGATTCCTATGGGAGATGTCTACACCTAACACCCTAACATGTACCCCGAGTCTAAACACCCCTAATCTGTCCCCCCTATACCGTCGCAACTAAATAAAGTGTTTACCCCCTAAACCGCCGCTCCCGGAGCCCACCGCCACTATAATAAACTGATTAACCCCTAAACCGCCGCTCCTAGACCCCGCCGCAACTATAATGAATATGTTAACCCCTAAACCGCCGCTCCCGGAGCCCACCGCCACTCTAATAAACTTATTAACCCCTAAACCGTCGCTCCCGGAGCCCACCGCCACCTACATAATACCTATTAACCCCTAAACCGCCGCTCCCGGAGCCCACCGCCACCTACATTATACCTATTAACCCCTATCCTGCCCCCCCTATACCGCCGCCCTCTATAATAAAGTTATTAACCCCTATCCTGCGGATCCCGGACTAAATAAATAGTTTAACCCCTAAACCGCCGCTCCCAGACCCCGCCGCAACCTATATTAAATGTATTAACCCCTAATCTGCCCCCCCTACACCGTCGCCACGTATAATAAATTTATCATCCCCTAACCTGCCCCCCCCACACCGCCGCCACTGTAATAAAATTATTAACCCCTAAACCTAAGTCTAACACTAACCCTAACACCCCCCTAACTTAAATATTAATTAAATAAATCTAAATAATATTTCTCTTATTAACTAAGTTAATCCTATTTAAAACTAAATACTTACCTTTAAAATAAACCCTAATATAGCTACAATATAAATAATAATTATATTGTAGCTATCTTAGGATTTATTTTTATTTTACAGGCAACTTTAAATTTATTTTAACTAGGTACAATAGCTATTAAATAGTTATTAACTATTTAATAGCTACCTAGTTAAAACAAAGAGAAATTTACCTGTAAAATAAAAACTAACCTAAGTTACAATTACACCTAACACTACACTATCATTAAATAAATTAATCCTATTTAAAACTAAATACTTACCTGTAAAATAAACCCTAAGATAGCTACAATGTAATTAATAATTATATTGTAGCTATTTTAGGATTTATATTTATTTTACAGGTAACTTTATATTTATTTTAGCTAGTTAGAATAGTTATTAAATAGTTATTAACTATTCAATAACTACCTAGCTAAAAGAAATACAAAATTACCTGTAAAATAAATCCTAATCTAAGTTACAATTAAACCTAACACTACACTATCATTAAATTCATTAAATAAATTAGCTACAAATAACTACAATTAAATACAATTAAATAAACTAACTAAAGTACAAAAAATAAAAAAGCTAAGTTACAAAAAATAAAAAAAATAAGTTACAAACATTTAAAAAATATTACAACTATTTTAAGCTACTTACACCTAATCTAAGCCCCCTAATAAAATAACAAAGCCCCCCAAAATAAAAAAATGCCCTACCCTATTCTAAATTAAAAAGTTACCAGCTCTTTTACCTTACCAGCCCTTAAAAGGGGCTTTTGCGGGGCATGCCCCAAATAAAACAGCTCTTTTGCCTGTAAAAGAAAAATACAACCCCCCCAACATTAAAACCCACCACCCACATACCCCTAATCTAACCCAAACCCCCCTTAAATAAACCTAACACTACCCCCTGAAGTTCAATCCGATTGGCTGATCCAATCAGATTGAGCTCACATTCTATTGGCTGATCGGAACAGCCAATAGAATGCAAGCTCAATCTGATTGGCTGATTGGATCAGCCAATCGGATTGAACTTCAATCTGATTGGCTGATTCAATCAGCCAATCAGATTTTTCCTACCTTAATTCCGATTGGCTGATAGAATCCTATCAGCCAATCGGAATTGAAGGGACGCCATCTTGGATGATGTCCCTTAAAGGAACCTTCATTCAGTCATCGGCCGTCGGGGAAGAAGGATGTTCCGTGTCGGCGGGATGAAGATGGATCCGGAAGAAAGAAGACTGAAGATGCCGCTTGGAAGATGACATCGCCCGGTTGAAAGACCTCTTCAGCGCCGCCTGGATGATGACTTCATCGGATGGAAGACTTCTTCAGCGCCCCTTGGATGATGACTTCTGCCGCTCCGGATCTCCTCTTCGGTTCCATCGGTGGTCGGCTGGCTGAAGATGACTCAAGGTAGGATGATCTTCAGGTGGGTAGTGTTAGGTTTATTTAAGGGGGGTTTGGGTTAGATTAGGGGTATGTGGGTGGTGGGTTTTAATGTTGGGGGGGTTGTATTTTTCTTTTACAGGCAAAAGAGCTGAATTCTTTGGGGCATGCCCCACAAAAGGCCCTTTTAAGGGCTGGTAAGGTAAAAGATTTTTTAACTTTTTTAATTTAGAATAGGGTAGGGCATTTTTTTATTTTGGGGGGGTTTGTTATTTTATTAGGGGGCTTAGATTAGATGCAAATAGCTTAAAATTGTTGTAATATTTTTAAAATGTTTGTAACTTATTTTTTTTATTTTTTGTAACTTAGCTTTTTTATTTTTTGTACTTTAGTTAGTTTATTTAATTGTATTTAATTGTAGTTATTTGTAGCTAATTTATTTAATTAATTTAATGATAGTGTAGTGTTAGGTTTAATTGTAACTTAGGCTAGGATTTATTTTACAGGTAATTTTGTATTTCTTTTAGCTAGGTAGTTATGAAATAGTTAATAACTATTTAATAACTATTCTAACTAGCTAAAATAAATACAAAGTTACCTGTAAAATAAATATAAATCCTAAAATAGCTACAATGTAATTATTAATTACATCGTAGCTATCTTAGGGTTTATTTTACAGGTAAGTATTTAGTTTTAAATAGGATTAATTTATTTAATGATAGTGTAGTGTTAGGTGTAATTGTAACTTAGGTTAGTTTTTATTTTACAGGTAAATTTCTCTTTGTTTTAACTAGGTAGCTATTAAATAGTTAATAACTATTTAATAGCTATTGTACCTAGTTAAAATAAATTGAAAGTTGCCTGTAAAATAAAAATAAATCCTAAGATAGCTACAATATAATTATTATTTATATTGTAGCTATATTAGGGTTTATTTTAAAGGTAAGTATTTAGTTTTAAATAGGATTAACTTAGTTAATAAGAGAAATATTATTTAGATTTATTTAATTAATATTTAAGTTAGGGGGGTGTTAGGGTTAGTGTTAGACTTAGGTTTAGGGGTTAATAATTTTATTACAGTGGCGGCGGTGTAGGGGGGGCAGGATAGGGGTTAATAAGTTTAATATAGGTTGCAGCGGGGTCCGGGAGCGGCGGTTTAGGGGTTAAACTATTTATTTAGTTGCGGCGGGGTCCGGGATCTACAGGATAGGGGTTAATAACTTTATTATAGAGGGGGGCAGGATAGGGGTTACTAGGTGGCGGGGTCTAGCAGCGGCGGTTTAAGGGTTAATAACATTATTTAGTGACAAGCTAGCAATAAAGCTGTCAAAAAGCTGAGGAGCAGCGAGATTGGATGAGTGATAACTATCACAGTCCGCTGCTCATCGCCCCATACTTGGTGCGCGGCTTTTTGACAGCTTTTTGATAACTTAGGTGAAATTTTGAAGGTCCGCGGCGGCGATGGTAGGCGAGCTTAGGTGGGCGTTTTGGACCGGTAAAGGCAGGTAAAGTAGACGGCTTGATAACTACCCCCCATAGCCTTCTGAATCACATCAGCAATACAATCTTTTAGATTCACAGGGATATCATGTACATTGGATGTTGAAGGAACAACAGGCATTGTACTAGTACTGATGGATACATCCTCTGCATGTAAAAGCTTATCATGACAACTATTACATACCACAGCTTTAGATATAACCTCCACTAACTTACAACAGATACACTTAGCTTTGGTAGAACTGTTATCATGCAGCAGGGTTCCAACAGTGGTTTCTGAGATAGGATCCAATTGAGACATCTTGCAAATGTAAGAGAAAAAAACAACATATAATGCAAAATTATCAATTTCCTTATATGGCAGTTTCAGGAATGGGAAAAAAATGCAAACAATATAGCCCTCTGAGCATAGAAAAAGGCAAGAGGCATATAGGAAGTGGGGTTTAAATAATTAAATTATTTGGCGCCAAGTATGACGCACAACGCAAAATGAAATGTTTTGGCGAAAACAAGATCCGGAAAATGACGCAATTTGCGTCATAGCAGACGCAACTTTGTGCAAGGAAACCTGGCATCAACTAAGACGCCAGAAATTACGAATTTGCGACACCGAACGTACCTTCACGCCAAAAAAATTCTCGCGCCAAGAATGACGCAATAAATATTAGCATTTTGCGCCCTCGCAAGCCTAATTTTGCCTGCAAAAATTTATGAAAAAACAGTCAATTTGAAGAAAAGACTATACCCCAGGTAAGAAAAAATTACTTCCTAAATATGTTTTCCCAATTTTGAAACTGATAGTCTGCAAAAGGAAATATACATAAACCTGACTCATGGCAAATGTAATTACAAAACATATATTTAGAACTTTATAAAATACATAAAGTGCCAAACCATAGCTGAGAGTGTCTTAAGTAATGAAAACATACTTACCGAAAGACACCCATCCACATATAGCAGATAGCCAAACCAGTACTAAAACAGTTATTAGTAGAGGTAATGGTAAATTGAGAGTATATTGTCGATCTGAAAAGGGAGGTAGGAGATGAATCTCTACGACCGATAACAGAGAACCTTTGAAAATATTTCCTGTGGTGAGGGGTGTATTTATAGGCATTATGAGGTTTGGGAAACGTTGCCCCTCCTGGTAGGATTGTATATCCCATATGTCACTAGCTCATGGAGAAATTAGCATCTTAATTTTTTTTCTTTAAATAACTGCACAAAGCAGTTATAAGGGGTTAAAATGAGTCGGCACTGTATATGCTTATACATACGGTATATATATTTATGTATTCATATGTGTATATTCATATACATATATATTTTTCATTTGCTGCCCAACACTGTGCGAATTAACCCCTGCGATAGGTGTCTCCCCGCATGAGAACGAGGCTCCCATTGGAGCCTATGGAAGCGTGCTCTCATGAGCGCAAGGCTTCTAGGCAATGCAAGGGGTCGCGTTTGCATTGTGCCTAATATGTAATATCATCACACATTTACTTGCGCTGGTATTACTGAGTGGAGAGCAAATATCGCGCTTGCGAAAGTGCAATTTTGCGCTCTACTCATAATCTAGGACTAAATGTTATTATTATTTAACATAATGTAAGTTACATATTTGTTAAGGTGATACTGAAAAAAATAAATGTGTGTTTTCAAGTGTAGAAAACGTAATTTTTATTTCAGCAAAAACTATAAAACCCCTAGAACAGCACAGTAACGGGAATATTTGGCCCCTTAATACTGCCTACTTGACAGTCTAGTGTAGAAATAAAAAGCCAGGAACCAATCATGTACAGAATACATAGGTATCCTCCAATTACCGACCATATCCTGCTCATGAATGTACCTGGTGTGTGACATTAGCTATCTATTTAAAGGGACATGAAACTCAAAATTTTTATTTCAGAATACATATAGGGCATTTAAAAAAAAAAAAAAACTTACTTCATAGGAATCCTTCTAAAGCATTGTTCATTACTCCCCATGACCCTATCATGATGGTGAAAACAATTTGTATCATGTATTAGTCTTATTACAATTTCTAACTTACTTTATTATTAGATCTACCTACATTATTTTGTATCCCTGAAACAAGAGCAGCAGGAGAGTACACTACCCTGGCCTGCACCACCTGCAGATCATTAAAAACATGGGAAATTGTTCCTTTTCGTTTATTTTTGTATATGAAATAGATGAGTTTTCTCCCTGAAATCATACCTAATTTAAATGGGCTGAGTGAACATAAAGGGCTCCATGCACGAAGCAGCGAAAGCTGCTCTGGAGCCTTTGCGGGGCAGGTTCGCATATGCGAGCCTGCTTCCCGCAATGTAAGAAGCAGTGGTCATTAGACCGCTGCTTCCTACACCCTACGCCACCTCTTAGGTGGCGAGGCAAAATCACAGAGAGCATGCTCGCTCTCGGTGATTGACAGCCCCTTCAGTCGCGTGATTGGTCGCGCAATTGAAAGGGCGGGCATTACACACTCCGATGAGCGTGTAATGATGCATACGGGCAAGCGGATCAACAGATCCGCTGCCCTGTGTAGCGAAGGCGGGTGGACAGCTTCGCGAGTTTAGAAGCTGTCCGCCCGCCATTTAGTACATGGAGACCAAAGTGCATATCTCATTATCTTATCTCCCATTATACACAAAAACATCCTTATCACATTCTGTATACATAATGCCTGTATTTAGAGAAAGCAATTGAAATTTAACATTTTAGTTAGCTCTTGTTTGCATAGCTTTTCTATTGAGACTATTGCAGAATTTCATACTTTTATTATAGGTGTCAGTTTCAGCAGGCAATAGAGTTCATGAAATATTTGAGTAGAGCAAAATTATATTTTATTTCCATTGAACTATTAAAATATTCTCAAGAATTTGTTACGTTACCTAAAATTGTACCTTATATTCAGTATAATAAATTATTTTAATTGCATTTAATTTTCTCTGCAGATGGCAATTTACAAGAAGGATGTTCATGACTTGGAAGAGTCTGTTTATAGGACAGAGAGAGAAAATTTGGAATTAATAAGTCATCTTTTTGATTGCAGACTTCAAGATCTAAAAATATCAAGGTACAAACAAATTTAACTGCTCATCTTTAAAGTTGTCTAAGATACGCTTCAAGTGTATTTTTTTTTAATATGAAGTGCTTAAAAGGCCAGTGTTTAGATTCAATGTTCTCTCCCAGCAATCGATAAGCATGTCTGTCTGTCTCCCAATATTTTTTTAACTCAAGAGATTAAAGAACAAATACATTTATTCAAAGCAAGTAGGTGATCATGCAATTTTTACCAACAAATTTGCAGTTTTAGGGCTAGATTGTTAGCACGTTATCTTTGCTAGATGTAGGCTTTATGCATGGTTGCACTTGTGTTACAAGTTAAAAATAAAAAGTTTGCTCGCAAGTGTAAACCCGACACGCGCAAAATTGGGCTCCATACCGCACTCCAATACCAGCACTGATCTGGTTGTACATGCTCATGCACAATTTCCCTATAGACATCAATGGGGAGAGCCGGCTGAGAAAAAGTCTAACACCTGCAAAAAAAACAGCATAAAGCTCAGTAACGCAGCCCCATTGATTCCTATGGGGAAACAAATTTTATGTTTACACCTAACACCCTAACATGAACCCGAGTCTAAACACACCTAATCTTACATTTATTAACCCCTAATCTGCCGCCCCCTACATCGCCGACACAAACATTATACTTATTAACCCCTAATCTGCCGCTCCGGACATCGCAGACACCTACATTATACTTATTAACCCCTAATCTGCCGCCCCCAACGTCGCTGCCACTATAATAAACATATTAACCCCTAAACCACCGCACTCCCGCCTCGCAAACACTAGTTAAATATTATTAACCCCTAATCTGCCGTCCCCAATGTCGCCGCCACTATATTAAATTTATTAACCCCTAAACCTAAGTCTAACCCTAACACCCCATAACTTAAACATAATTAAAATAAATCTAAATAAAACCTACAATTAATAACTAATTAATTCCTATTTAAAACTAAATACTTACCTGTAAAATAAACCCTAAGCTAGCTACAATATAATTAATAGTTACCTTGGGCGCGATCCGATATACGGCGTTGTTTGCGGTGCAAGCGAGGGAACCCGCGTCGCCCGCAGTTTCAGCTCGCAACTCGAGCTATCCTATATACGGTGCCGTCAGATGCTAACGTGCCGTAAGTTGGATAAACCAGCGATGTCCAGAAATCTGTGCAAGTACAAATTTCGGGCGTCGCCAGTGACTTGCGCCACGTTAGAAACTGCCGGTGCCTACAAAACCTGACTAAAGTATGAAATCACCCGCACTGTCTAACACGCCTCCAAAGCATAGCCCGACACGTCTAACCCTCTATCCGCTATCCCCCCTCACTAGCCTAACAATAAAAAATGTATTAACCCCTAAACCGCCGCTCCCAAACCCTGCCGCAACCTAATAAAGTTATTAACCCCTAAACCGCCGCTCCCGGACCCCCCGCCAGCTATATTAAATCTATAACCCCCTAAAGTGAGCCCCTAACACCGCCGCCATCTACCTTACCTACCCCTAAAGTGAGCCCCTATCCCGCCGCCATCTATTTTAAAATTATTAACCCCTAATCTAATCCCCCTACCCCGCCGCCATCTATATTAAATTATTTAACCCCTAAAATACTAAACTATTCCTACCACTAAACCTAAGTCTAACCCTACAAATAGCCCTGAAAAGGGCTTTTTGCGTGGCATTACCCCAAAGTAAACTGCTCTTTTGCTAGCCCATAAAAGGGCTTTTGGCGGGGCTTTGTCACAAAGTAATCAGCTCTTTTGCCTCTAATCTAAACCCCCCTACACAGCTGCCACCTATAATAAATGTATTAACCCCTAATCTAATCCCCCTATACCGCCGCCAGCTATATTAAACACATTTACCCCTAATCTAATCCCCCTACACCGCCGCCAGCTATATTAACCCTAATTATATTAGGGTTAATATAATTATTATATTATATATATTAACTATATTAACCCTAATTATATTAGGGTTAATATAGTTAATATCGTTATTATATTATATATATATTAAGTATAATAACCCTATCTAACTCTAACATCCCTAACTAAACTCTTATTAAAATAAATCTAATATTAATATTATTAATTAAAATATTCCTATTTAAATCTAAATACTTACCTATAAAATAAACCCTAAGATAGCTACAATGTAATTAATAATTAAATTGTAGCTATTTTAGGGTTTATATTTATTTTACAGGTAACTTGGTATTTATTTTAACTAGGTACAATAGCTATTAAATAGTTAATAACTATTTAATAGCTACCTAGTTAAAATAATAACCAATTTACCTGTAAAATAAATCCTAACCTAAGTTACAAATACACCTACACTATCAATAAATTAAATAAACTACAAATATCTAAACTAAAATACAATTAAATACACTAAACTAAATTACAAAAAACCCCCACTAAATTACAAAAAATAAAAAAAAGATTACAAGATTTTTAAGCTAATTACACCTATTCTAAGCCCCCTAATAAAATAATAAACCCCCAAAATAAAAAAATGCCCTACCCTATTCTAAATTAAACAAGATCAAAGCTCTTTTACCTTACCAGCCCTTAAAAGGGCCCTTTGCGGGGCATGCCCCAAAGAAAACTGCTCTTTTGCCTGAAAAAAAACAACACAATACCACCCCCCAACATTACAACCCACCACCCACATACCCCTAATCTAACCCAAACCCCCCTTAAATAAACCTAACACTACCCCCCTGAAGATCTCCCTACCTTGTCTTCACCCAACCAGGCCGAACTCCTCATCCGATCCGGGCGATGTCTATCCAAGCGGCAAAGAAGAATTCTTCATCCCGGCGATGTCTTTCTCCAAGCGGCAGCAAAGTCTTCTTCCATCCGGCAGCATCTTCCATCAAGCAGCATCTTCAATCTTCTTTCTTCGCTCCTCCGACGCGGAGCATCCATCCCGACCGACGACTGAACGACGAATGAGGTACCTTTAAATGACGTCATCCAAGATGGCTGATAGGATTCTATCAGCCAATCGGAATTAAGGTAGAAAAATCTGATTGGCTGAATGAATCAGCCAATCAGATTCAAGTTCAATCCAATTGGCTGATTGGTTCAGCCAATCGGATTGAACTTGAATCTGATTGGCTGATTCAATCAGCCAATCAGATTTTTCTACCTTAATTCCGATTGGCTGATAGAATCCTATCAGCCAATCGGAATTCGACGGACGCCATCTTGGATGAAGTCATTTAAAGGTACCTCATTCATCGTTCAGTCGTCGGCCGGGATGGATGCTCCGCGTCAGAGGAGCGAAGAAAGAAGATTGAAGATGCCGCTTGATGGAAGAAGACTTTGCTGCCGCTTGGAGAAAGACATCGCCGGGATGAAGAATTCTTCTTTGCCGCTTGGATAGACATCGCCCGAATCGGAGGAGGAGTTCGGCCTGGTTGGGTGAAGACAAGGTAGGGAGATCTTCAGGGGGGTAGTGATAGGTTTATTTAAGGGGGGTTTGGGTTAGATTAGGGGTATGTGGGTGGTGGGTTGTAATGTTGGGGGGTGGTATTGTGTTGTTTTTTTTCAGGCAAAAGAGCAGTTTTCTTTGGGGCATGCCCCGCAAAGGGCCCTTTTAAGGGCTGGTAAGGTAAAAGAGCTTTGAACTTGTTTAATTTAGAATAGGGTAGGGCATTTTTTTATTTTGGGGGTTTATTATTTTATTAGGGGGCTTAGAATAGGTGTAATTAGCTTAAAAATCTTGTAATCTTTTTTTTATTTTTTGTAATTTAGTGTTTGTTTTTGTAATTTAGTTTAGTGTATTTAATTGTATTTTAGTTTAGATATTTGTAGTTTATTTAATTTATTGATAGTGTAGGTGTATTTGTAACTTAGGTTAGGATTTATTTTACAGGTAATTGGGTAATTATTTTAACTAGGTAGCTATTAAATAGTTAATAACTATTTAATAGCTATTATACCTAGTTAAAATAATTAACAATTTACCTGTAAAATAAATATGAACCATAACATAGCTACAATGTAATTATTAATTATATTGTAGCTATCTTAGGGTTTATTTTATAGGTAAGTATTTAGATTTAAATAGGAATATTTTAGTTTATAATATGAATTAGATTAATTTAATAAGAATTTAGTTAGGGGTGTTAGGGTTATATAGAGTTAATATAAATACTATAGTAACTATATTAACTATATTAACCCTAATATAATTAGGGTTAATATAGTTAATATATATAATGTAATAACTATATTAACTATAATATACTTAGGGTTAATATAGATAATATAGCTGGCGGCGGGGTAGGTAGATTAAATTAGGGGTTAATAATTTTAATATAGATGGCGGCGGTGTAAGGGGCTTACATTAGGGGTTATTACTATTAATATAGGTGGCGGCGGTGTAGGGAGGGCAGGTTATAGGGCAAAAGAGCTGTTTACTTTGGGACAAAGCCCCGCAAAAGGCCCTTTTAAGGGCTGGTTATAGAGCTTATTACTTTAGGGATATTAGATTAGGGGTTAATAATATTAATATAGCAGGCGGCGGTATAGGGGTATTAGATTAGGGGTTAATAATTTTTATATAGGTGGCGGCGGTGTAAGGGGTCAGATTAGGGGATAGATAAGGTAGATGGCGGCGGTTTTAGGGGTTCACATTAGGGGATAGATCAGTTAGATGGTGCCGGTTTTAGGGGCTCACAGTAGGGGGTTAGTTTATGTAGATGGCGGCGGGGTCTGGGAGCGGCGGTTTAGGGGTTAATAACTTTATTAGGGATTGCGGCGGGGGATCGCGGTTGACAGGTAGATAGACATTGCGCATGCGTTAGGTGTTAGGTTTTATTTCGCAGATCGCGGGTGACATCTAGATAGACATTGCGCATGCGTTAGGTGTTAGGTTTATTTTGCAGGTAGTTTAGGGAGTTACGGTGTTCCAATAGTCAGCGTATGGCTTCTTTCGGCTGCTTTTTGTGACGAGGGGAAAATGGAGTAAGATTTCTCCATTTTCGCCACGTAAGTCCTTACGCTGTATATTGGATACCAAACTGCGCTGGTTTGGTATACCTGCCTATGGCCCAAAAAACTACGGGCGACGGCAGAAATATACGCGCGTAACTTCTAAGTTACGCCGTATATAGGATACCAAACCAGCGCAAATATTGGCGTCGCCTGCTTTTGCGGGCGACGATTTTTATCGGATCGGGCCCCTTGTATCTAGCTTAGGGTTTATTTTTATTTCACAGGCAAGTTTGCATTTATTTTAACTAGGTAGAATAGTTATTTAATAGTTATTAACTATTTAATAACTACCTAGCTAAAATAAATACAAATGTACCTGTAAAATAAAACCTTACCTAAGTTACACTAACACCTAATACTACAATTAAATAAATTACCTAAATTAAATACAATTAACTAAATTAAATACAATTACCTAAATTACAAAATAAAAATGAACACTAAATTACAAAAAATAAAAAACAAATTACATGATATTTAAACTAATTACACCTAATCTAAAAGCCCTATCAAAATAAAAAAAAGCCACCCAAAAATAAAAAAACACTAGCCTAAACTGAACTACCAATAGCCCTAAATCAGCTCTTTTACCTGTAAAAAAAATACACACAACCCCCCCAACAGTAAAACCCACCACCCACACAACCAACCCCCCAAATAAAACCCTAACTAAAAAAACCTAAGCTCCCCGTTGCCCTGAAAAGGGCATTTGTATGGGGATTGCCCTTCAAAGGGCATTTAGCTCTATTGCGGCCCAAACCCTAACCTAAAAATAAAACCCACCCAAAAAACTAACACTAACCCCTGAAGATCCACTTACAGTTTTGAAGACCGGACATCCATCCTCAATGAAGCCAGGAGAAGTCCTCAAACAAGCGACAAGAAGTCCTCAACGAAGCCATGAGAAGTCTTCATCCAAGCCGGGAGAAGTGGTCCTCCAGACGGGCAGAAGTCTTCATCGATCTGGCGTGGATTGGGTCCATCTTCAAGACATCCGACGCGGAGCATCCTCTTTTTTCCGACGACTAACGACGAATGAAGGTTCCTTTAAATGACGTCTTAAAAAAAATAAAGATGGCGTCTTTTAGATTCCAATTGGCTGATAGAATTCTATCAGCCAATCGGAATTAAGGTTGAAAAAAATCCTATTGGCTGATGCAATACAAACTTGCCTGTAAAATAAAAATAAACCCTAAGCTAGCTACAATGTAACTATTAGTTATATTGTAGCTAGCTTAGGGTTTATTTTATACGTAAGTATTTAGTTTTAAATAGGAATTATTTAGGTAATTTAGGAATTTTTCTTTAGATTTATTTTAATTATATTTAAGTTAGGGGGTGTTAGGGTTAGGGTTAGACTTAGGGGTTTAGGGGTTAATAAATTTAGTATAGTGGCGGCGATGTTGGGGGCAGCAGATTAGGGGTTAATAAATGTAGGTAGGTGGCGGCGATGTTAGTGACAGCATATTAGGGGTTAATAATATTTAACGTATGTTTGCGAAGCAGGAGTGCGGCGGTTTAGGGGTTAATGTTTATTCTAGTGGCGGCGATGTCGGGAGTGGCAGATTAGGGGTTAATAAATTTATTTTAGTGTTTGCAATGCGGTAGAGCCTCGGTTTAGGGGTTAATAGGTAGTTTATGGGTGTTAGTGTACTTTTTAGCACTTTAGTTATAAGTTTTATGCTACGACTTTGTAGTGTAAAACTCATAACTACTGACTTCAGAATGCATTACGAATCTTGCGGGATAGGCTATACCGCTCACTTTTTGGCCTAAAAAAAAAAAAGCTTGTAATACCGGCGCTATGGAAGTCCCATTAAAAATAGACTATACGCAAAAAAGTGTGCGGGACAGCTGTACCTACAAGACTCGTAATAGCAGCGGTAGTAAAAATGCAGCGTTATGAGCCTTAACGCTGCTTTTTTATTCATAACGCAAGACTCGTAATCTAGCCATTATATTGTCCAAAGACACTTCTTTAGGCCAAAAAAATCAAAAATCAAGAACTGCTGGTGCAATGATAAATGCTGACAGCGTATGCTGTCGGCATTTATCGATGTGCAGCGGACGTGATACGCTACATTGTATCATGTCCACTCACACTTTCGTAAATTGACCCCTAAATCTAATTAGAACACCCAGAAAAGGTTAAGTAAGAAACCTATTGTATCTGGTTGTGCCCCCTGAGGTAGATGTGTCTACGGTCAATATGTATATAGAACATCCTGGGTTTCCACTGATATTAAGAAGAGATATCAATTTAGGCAGAAGATTAACTGCAAGACTAAACATATTATCTATTTGGTACAATATAATTGCATCAGGTTATATGTGGGGAAAACATCCCGAGAGTTTAAGTCATGGATACGTGATCATAGAAAATACATTAGGGATGGTGAGGAGTCTAATAGTGTAGGTTGTCATTTTAAGTTCCACCACCACTTCTATTTGAATAGTTTTAGGATCACCGCCATAGAACATTTCTTAATAAGGAGACGTGGCGAAGATCTGGATAAGAAATTGTTAAAACGCGAGACATGGTGGATTCTTACACTTAATACATTGTTCCCAAATGGTCTAAACAAGAAGGTTGAATATGTGTGTTATCTGAGAGTATATGGATATAGGTAATCTGACTTTGGTTACTTTGTAAACTATTTTTTCTATGCCTCTGCCTTTACCTACACAGCCGTCAGCTCAATTTTCACATGTAACAATTTGTATAAATGTTTAGTTAAAGGGACATTAAACCCCCCAAAAAAATGTATGATTCAGATAGAGAATACAATGTCGAAGAAATAGCAATGCACAGGGCTGAGCCAATCACATGAGGCATATACTCAGCCAGCAATCAGCAGCTACTAAGCCTATCTAGATATGCTTTTAAACAAAGGATATCTAGAGAATGAAGCATTGGGTTTCATGTCCCTCTAAGTAGGAGTGACCTTATGATGGCATAAATGTTATTCATAGGTTGAAGCTTCTTTGAGGTGGAGACTTATTGGAGATTTAAACTGAAGATTGGAGTAACTAATACACGGATCTGAGGATGCCCCATGCTGCCCACACAAGGGACATGCATCATCCATTGGTGCATTTGTTGATGGAAGCTCATGCTGATTTTGTCTACCGATGTTTGACTTTATAGATGGCTGCTTATGGCAATGCTTCAGTAACTTGCTGCTGACAGCTCTCATCTTGTTTGCATTTTGACAGAGGGGCACCTGGTCTTGGCTGAGGGCTGTATGGCCTATTTGGTTTCACAGGCTTGTGTGACGATGGGCTGTTATCCCCATTGGAATAACCTGCATAAAATGAGGTCAACCCCTAGTCTTACAGCAGTACTGTGGTGGTTAGCGCTTTTCGTGCGTAGCTTTCAGCTTGTTCTGTGCTTCTCCATATTACATGTTCCGGACTTTGGACATTTCTCTGGAATTGTATCCAGTTATGGATGTTAATTAATTTCCTGGGGTCCTTCATCACGTGCCGGCCTACTATGCATCTGCAAATGATATTTTGCTATTTATTTAAATTTATTGGTGTTTTATGAGTTTTATTAATTATTTTTTTGTGTATATATTTGAGAATTGATTTATGTTTATAGGTGGAATGTCAAAATAAACCATGTTTCTTTCACATATACTGACCGAGTGCATTTGTGCCATACTTTGGGTACTGTATCTGCTTTACCTAAGGGAAAAAGGGGCAACCAGTCATGGACTCTTTGCTCAGTGTGCTTAGAGGAATATGGCTACACCTCACTAATGAGGCCCACTGAAGGCCAAAACGATCATCTGGGGTTACTGTGGTCCTTGTTCAGAGAGGAATTGATTGGTATTTTGGCGCTGGACTGACCGTAATAGGCGGGATCAGACTGATATACTACAGGAAATTTCTACTCTGTGAAAATCTTTACTGGGATAAAAAGAAGCTGTACCCAGGTTGTAAATCGCCACAGAACAGGCTAACAATGGCATTGAACTGGTTGCTCGTTCCTGTGAGTGTGCTTCTCTCTGTGTGTATTTAGTCTTCCTAAGGGAAAAAGGGGCAACCAGACATGGACTCCTTGCTTAGTGTGCATAGAGGAATATGGCTACACCCCACTTATGAGGCCAAATGAAGGCCTGAAATGATCATCTGGGTTTGCTGTGTTGCTTGTTCAGATAGGAATTGCCTGGTATTTCAGCACTGGACTGACCTTAATAGGCGGGATCAGACTGATATACTACAGGAAAGTTCTTCTCTGTGAAAAGCATTATTGGGCTAAAAAGAAGATGCACCCAATGATAAATCACCACAGAACAGGCTAGCAATGGTATTGAGCTGGTTGTTCGTTCCTGTGAGTGCGTTTCTTACTAAATGTACTATATGTATTCCATTATCAGTCTGTACAGTCTTTTTATATGCACACTTTATAAAGCAAAAGCTCCTTCTGTGTCAAAAGTGTAAACATATACAAGGGCCAGCGGATTAAAGGGAAATTTTTAATTTGTTTTTGTATTATGATACATTTTATGGATGAATTAGTTTCAAGCTCTGTATTAAAGGGACAGTATACTCCAGATGTTTTATTTTTTAAAAAGATAGATAAATCCCTTTATTACCCATTCCCCATTTTTGCATTAAAAACATGGTTAGACTATACTTTTTATCTTTGTGATTAACTTGTATCTAAGCCTCTGCAAACGGCCCCCTTATTTCAGTTCTTTTCACAGGCTTGCATTTTAGCCTCTCATAAGTAACACCACGGGCGTGATCCCAATGTTATCTATATAGCTGTGAAAACTGTCAAATGCATTCAGATAAGAGGCAGCCTTCAAGGGCTTAGAAATTAGCATATAACCCTACAAAGGTTTAGCTTTCACCTAAGAATACCAAGAGAACAAAGAAAATATGTTGATAAAAGTAAATTGGAAAGTTGTTTAAAAATGCATGCTTTATCTGAATCCTGAAACTTTAATTTTGACTAGACTGTCCCTTTAAAGTAACAAGATTAGTATGTTAGATTTGACCCTATAAGGCTAAAAACATTTCCTAGTTAAATCTATTTGCTTATAAGAGATTTAATAGCAAGTTCATGTTTTACAGGAATGCTTTTCTCACACAAGTGGTTGGATTACATGTTCCAGCAGATAGCTTACTTGGAGAAGATCTTTCAAAACTGAAATTGGGCACCGGCACAGGTATTTAAGACAATCAGAACTACAATTTGTTCTTTATACCATACTCATTACAGCACTTGTAAGAAGAAATATTTTTCCACTGCATACAGCTTTTCCAGTAACTTCCCATGAATTTATTGAGCTTGTCACAATTATAAAAATAAGTTTATGTAGAAATAGAAATAAACAACACAGTATATGCATGAACTGGAAAGTCCTGCTATGAGCTAAACAATTCATGGCCAAGTTCTTAACTTAAATAGTCAAGAGAAGAAAGCTTTGAAAGAACAACAGAACTATTCTGATATAGTGGTGTCTAATTCGGATAAAGGAGGTTCGGTAGTGGTACAGAACAGAGTGGATTATGTTACATAGGCACTGAGACAATTAAATGATGGAGATACTTATGTGACACTAACATACTTTCAACAACTAAATATGTTTCGGAATTAGGGAAACTACTGGGTATCTTTGATTATGAGACCCTGGAATATTTGTTAGTAAGAAACCCAAAATTACCAACAGTTAAGCATCTCCCAAAAGTACACAAGTACAAAAATTCACCTCCTGGTAGGCCAATACTAGGAGAAAAACATAATTTATGTAAGAACTTACCTGATAAATTCATTTCTTTCATTTTAGCAAGAGTCCATGAGCTAGTGACGTATGGGATATACATTCCTACCAGGAGGGGCAAAGTTTCCCAAACCTCAAAATGCCTATAAATACACCCCTCACCACACCCACAATTCAGTTTAACGAATAGCCAAGAAGTGGGGTGATAAGAAAAGAGCGAAAGCATCAAAATAAGGAATTGGAATAATTGTGCTTTATACAAAAAAAATCATAACCACCACAAAAAAGGGTGGGCCTCATGGACTCTTGCTAATATGAAAGAAATGAATTTATCAGGTAAGTTCTTACATAAATTATGTTTTCTTTCATGTAATTAGCAAGAGTCCATGAGCTAGTGACGTATGGGATAATAAATACCCAATATGTGGAACTTCCACGCAAGAGTCACTAGAGAGGGAGGGATAAAATAAAGACAGCCAATTCCGCTGAAAAATAATAATCCACAACCCAAAACAAAAGTTTTAATCTCAATAATGAAAAAAACTGAAATTATAAGCAGAAGAATCAAACTGAAACAGCTGCCTGAAGTACTTTTCTACCAAAAACTGCTTCAGAAGAAGAAAACACATCAAAATGGTAGAATTTAGTAAAAGTATGCAAAGAAGACCAAGTTGCTGCTTTGCAAATCTGATCAACAGAAGCTTCATTCCTAAACGCCCAGGAAGTAGAAACTGACCTAGTAGAATGAGCCGTAATCCTTTGAGGCGGAGATTTACCCGACTCTACATAAGCATGATGAATCAAAGACTTTAACCAAGACGCCAAAGAAATGGCGGAGGCCTTCTGACCTTTTCTGGACACAGAAAAGATAACAAATAGACTAGAAGTCTTTCTAAAATCTTTAGTAGCCTCAACATAATATTTCAAAGCTCTTACTACATCCAAAGAATGTAAAGATCTCTACTTTGAATTCTTAGGATTAGGACACAATGAAGGAACAACAATTTCTCTACTAATGTTGTTAGAATTCACAACCTTAGGTAAAAATTTAAATGAAGTCCGCAACACTGCCTTATCCTGATGAAAAATCAGAAAAGGAGATTCACAAGAAAGAGCAGATAACTCAGAAACTCTTCTAGCAGAAGAGATTGCCAAAAGGAACAGAACTTTCCAAGAAAGTAATTTAATGTCCAGAGAATGCTTCTGTCTGCCAAATATACTTACATAGCTTCTAATAAGATTGGGATAAACATCTCGCAATAATATGAGCTTATATTTGTGCTGCAAAAACAAATATACTTCTATCTGCTAAATATACTTACATAGTTCAAATAAAATTGGGAGATAAAGATGGGTAGGTGTGTGGTTTATGACGTGTTGGTGAAGGGGCAGCGTCTCAGACTGATCAATATATACGGTCCCCAAAGCCTGTACAAAACAATGAACATCAGGAAGATTAGCAATCTTTCTGTGAAAAAGAACAGAAAGAGCAGAGATTTGACCTTTCAAGGAACTTGCAGACAAACCTTTATCCAAACCATCCTGAAGAAACTGTAAAATTCTAGGAATTCTAAAAGAATGCCATGAGAATTTATGAGAAGAACACCAAGAAATGTAAGTCTTCCAGACTCGATAATAAATCCTCCTAGACACAGATTTACGAGCCTGTAACATAGTATTAATTACTGAGTCAGAGAAGGGCCTTGAGATAGAAGGTCTGGTCTTAACAGAAGTGTCCAAGGTTGGCAACTTGCCATCCGAACGAGATCCGCATACCAAAACCTGTGAGGCCATGCTGGAGCCACCAGCAGTACAAACGAACGTTCCATTAGAATTTTGGAAATCACTTTTGGAAGAAGAACTAGAGGCGGAAAGATATAGGCAGGATGATAATTCCAAGGAAGCTACAACGCGTCCACTGCTTCCGTCTGAGGATCCCTGGATCTGGACAGATATCTGGGAAGTTTCTTGTTTAGATGAGAGGCCATCAGATCTATTTCTGGAAGTCCCCAGATTTGAACAATCTGAAGAAATACCTCTGGGTGAAGGGACCATTCGCCCGGATGTAACGTCTGGCGACTGAGATAATCCGCTTCCCAATTGTCTATACCTGGGATGTGAACCGCAGAGATTAGACAGGAGCTGGATTCCGCCCATACAAGTATCCGAGATACTTCTTTCATAGCCTGAGGACGGTGAGTCCTACCCTGATGATTGACAAATGCCACGGTTGTGACATTGTCTGTCTGAAAACAAATAAACGATTCTCTCTTCAGAAGAGGCCAGAACAGAAGAGCTCTGAAAATCGCACGGAGTTCCAAAATGTTGATTGGTAATCTCGCCTCCTGAGATTCGCAAACCCCCTGCGCTGTCAGAGATCCCCATACAGCTCCCCAACCTGACAAACTCGCATCTGTTGAGATCACAGTCCAGGTTGGACGAACAAAAGAAGCCCCTTGAACTAAACGATGGTGATCTATCCACCACGTCAGAGAGTGTCGTACATTGGGATTTAAGGATATTAATTGTGATATCTTTGTATAATCCCTGCACCATTGGTTCAGCATACAAAGCTGAAGAGGTCGCATGTGAAAACGAGCAAAGGGGATCGCGTCCGATGCAGCATTCATGAGACCTAGAATTTCCATGCATAAAGCTACCGAAGGGAATGATTGAGACTGAAGGTTTCGACAGGCTGAAACCAATTTCAGACATCTCTTTTCTGTTACAGACAAGGTCATGGACACTGAATCTATTTGAAAACCCAAAAAGGTTACCTGAGTCTGAGGAATCAATGAACTCTTTGATAAATTGATCCTCCAACCATGTCTTTGAAGAAACGACACAAGTTGATTTGTATGAGATTCTGCAGAATGTGAAGATTGAGCAAATACCAAGATATCGTCCAAATAAGGAAATACTGCAATACCCTGTTCTCTGATTACAGAGAGAAGGGCACCGAGAACCTTTGAAAAGATCCTTGGAGCTGTTGCTAGGCCAAACGGAAGGGCCACAAACTGGTAATGCTTGTCTAGAAAAGAGAATCTCAGAAACTGGAAGTGATCTGGATGAATCGGAATATGAAGATATGCATCCTGTAAATCTATTGTGGACATATAATGCCCTTGCTGAACAAAAGGCAGAATAGTCCTTATAGTTACCATTTTGAATGTTGGTATCCTTACATAAAGATTCAATATCTTTAGATCCAGAACTGGTCTGAAGGGATTCTCCTTCTTTGGTACAATGAATAGATTTGAGTAAAACCCCAGACCCTGTTCCAGAACTGGAACTGGCACAATTACTCCAGCCAACTCTAGATCTGAAACACATTTCAGAAATGCCTGAGCCTTCACTGGGTTTATTGGAATGCGAGAGAGAAAAAATCTCTTCGCAGGCGGCCTTACCTTGAAACCTATTCTGTACCCTTGTGAAATAATGTTCTGAATCCAAAGACTGTGAATCGAATTGATCCAAATGTCTTTGAAAAATCGTAACCTGCCCCCTACCAGCTGTGCTGGAACGAGGGCCGCACCTTCATGTGGACTTGGGAGCTGGTTTTGACTTTCTAAAAGGCTTGGATTTATTCCAGATTGGAGAAGGTTTCCAAACAGAAACCGTTCCTTTAGGGGAAGGGTCAGGCTTCTGTTCCTTATTCTGACGAAAGGAACGAAAACCATTAGCAGCCCTATATTTACCTTTAGATTTTTTGTCCTGAGGCAAAAAAGTTCCTTTCCCCCCAGTAACAGTTGAAATAATAGAATCCAACTGAGAACCAAATAATTTATTACCTTGGAAAGAAAGCGAAAGCAAAGTTGACTTAGAAGACATATCTGCATTCCAAGTTTTAAGCCATAAAGCTCTTCTAGCTAAAATAGCTAAAGACATATACCTGACATCAACTCTAGGGATTTTGTCCCAAAACTCTAATCTGTCAGATGGCACAGGATACAATTTTTTAAACCTTTGAGAAGGAGTAAATGAAGTACCCAGATTATTCCATTCCCTAGAAATTACTTCAGAAATAGCATCAGTTACAGGAAAACTTCTGGAATAACTATAGGAGGTTTAAAAACCGAATTTAAACGCTTAGTAGATTTAGTATCAAGAGGACTAGATTCCTCCATTTCTAATGCGATTAAAACTTCTTTAAGTAAAGAGCGAATAAATTCCATTTTAAATAAATATGAAGATTTATCAGTGTCAATATCTGAGACAGAATCCTCTGAACCAGAAAAATCCTCATCAGAAACAGACAAATCAGAATGATGACGGTCATTTAAAAAGTCATCTGAAAAATGAGAAGTTTTAAAAGACCTTTTACGTTTACTGGAAGGAGGAATAACAGACATAGCCTTCCTAATAGATTTAGAAACAAATTATTTTATATTAACAGGAACATCCTGAGTATTAGATGTTGAGGGAACAACAACAGGTAATGGTATATTACTAATGGAAATACTATCTGCATTAGCAAGTTTATCATGACATTCATCACAAACTACAGCCGGAGGAACAGTTAACACAAGTTTACAACAAATGCACTTAACTTTGGTAGAACCAGCATCAGGCAGCGTCTTTCCAGAAGTAGATTCTGATCCAGGGTCAATTTGAGACATCTTGCAATATGTAAAAGAAAAAACAACATATAAAGCAAAATTATCAAATTCCTTAAATGACAGTTTCAGGAATGGGAAAAAATGCCAATGAACAAGCCTCTAGCAACCAGAAGCAATGAAAAATGAGACTGAAATAATGTGAAAAAAAGGTGGAGACAAGAATGACGCCCACATTATTGGCGCCTTAAATTTTTTGGCGCCAAGAATGACGCAACATCCAGTGACGCCGACATTTTTGGCGCAAAAACGTCAAAAAAATGACGCAATCACGAACAACTTCTGGCATCAAGTATGACGCCGGAAATGACCAAAAGAAAAAAAAAATTGCGCCAAAAAAGTCCGCGCCAAGAATGACGCAATAAATTGAAGCATTTTCAGCCCCCGCGAGCCTAACAGCACACAGGGAAAAAGATCAATTTGAAACAATTTTTAAGGTAAGAAAAAAATGATTATTCATATGCATTATCCCAAATAATGAAACTGACTGTCTGAAATAAGGAATATTGATCATCCTGAATCATGGCAAATATAAGTTTAAAGACATATATTTAGAACTTTATATATAAAGTGCCCAACCATAGCTTAGAGTGTCACAAAAAATAAGACTTACTTACCCCAGGACACTCATGTACATATAGTAGATAGCCAAACCAGTACTGAAACGAGAATCAGTAGAGGTAATGGTATATAAGAGTATATCGTCAATCTGAAAAGGGAGGTAAGAGATGAATCTCTACGACCGATAACAGAGAACCTATGAAATAGATCCCGTAGAAGGAGACCATTGAATTCAAATAGGCAATACTCTCTTCACATCCCTCTGACATTCACTGCACTCTGAGTGGAAAACCGGGCTCCAGCCTGCTGCGAAGCGCATATCAACGTAGAATCTAGCACAAACTTACTTCACCACCTCCACGGGAGGCAAAGTTTGTAAAACTGAATTGTGGGTGTGGTGAGGGGTGTATTTATAGGCATTTTGAGGTTTGGGAAACTTTGCCCCTCCTGGTAGGAATGTATATCCCATACGTCACTAGCTCATGGACTCTTGCTAATTACATGAAAGAAAAGGGGGAATGGGTAGATAGCCATTTACAGCCAATAGTTCAAAATATACCAGGATACCTAAAGGATACAAATCACTTATTGAAAATGAAGGGTGGGAAACCCAACTGTAAACAATAGATGTGGTCTCCCCCTTTACTCATGTATACCTCATACTAATGGCTTAAAAGCCTTGAGAGAAATGTTAAAAATACATATGTTGTATGATTAATTATTTATCGAATATATGATGTATACAGTGAGATTTGTGTTAACCCATAATTATTTTGTTTTCAAGTGCGATTTCTGCCTTCTGAAACAGAAATACAATTTACTTTTTTCTGATAAAGACATACGGCTAGATTACGAGTCTTGCGTTATGAGTAAAAAAGCCAATCAGCCTATAGAATGCAAGCTCAATCCTATTGGCTGATTGGATCAGCCAATAGGATTGAAGTTCAATCCTATTGGCTGATTGCTTCAGTCAATAGGATTTTTTTCAACCTTAATTCTGATTGGCTGATAGAATTCTATCAGCCAATCGGAATCTAAGGGACGCCATCTTGGATGACGTCATTTAAAGGAACCTTCATTAAGCAAGAAGAAGTCGGAAGAAGAGGATGCTCCGCGCCGGATGTCTTGAAGATGGAGCCGCTCCGCGCCGGATGTCTTGAAGATAGAAGATGCCGTCTGGGTAAAGACTTCTGCCCGTCTGGAGGACCACTTCTGCCCGCCTGGAGCACCACTTCTGCTGGCTTCGTTGAGGACATCTTGCCACTTGGATGAAGACTACTCCCGGAAAGTGGATCTTTGGGGGTTAGTGTTAGGATTTTTTAAGGGTGTATTGGGTGGGTTTTATTTTTAGGTTTGGGCTTTGGGCCACAATAGAGCTAAATGCCATTTTCAGGGCAATGCCCATAAAATGCCCTTTTCAGGGCAATGGGAAGCTTAGGATTTTTTAGTTAGGGTTTTATTTGGGGGTTGGTTGTGTGGGTGGTGGGTTTTACTGTTGGGGGAGTTGTTTGTATTTTTTTTTTTACACTGGTAAAAGAGCTGATTTCTTTGGGGCAATGCCCCGCAAAAGGCCCTATTGGTAGTTTAGTTTAGGCTAGGTTTTTTTTTATTTTGGGTGGGCTTTTTTTTATTTTGATAGGGCTATTAGATTAGGTGTAATTAGTTTAAAGATCTTGTAATTTGTTTTTTATTTTCTGTAATTTAGTGTTTTCTTTTTTTTGTAATTTAGTCAATTGTTTTGAATTTAGTTAATTGTATTTAATTTTGGGAATTTATTTAATTGTAGTGTAGTGTTAGGTGTTAGTGTAACTTAGGTTAGGTTTTATTTTACAGGTAAATTTGTATTTATTTTAGCTAATTAGTTAGTAAATAGTTAATAACTATTTAGTAACTATTCTACTTAGTTAAAATAAATACAAACTTGCCTGTAAAATAAAAATAAACCCTAAGCTAGCTACAATGTGACTATTAGTTATATTGTAGCTATCTTAGGGTTTATTTTATAGGTAAGTTAGTTTTAAATAGGAATTATTTAGTTAATTATAGGAATTTTTATTTATTTTAATTATATTTAAGTTAAGGGGTGTTAGGGTTAGGGTTAGACTTAGGTTTAGGGGTTAATAAATTTAGTATAGTGGCGGCAACGTTGGGGACTGCAGATTAGGGGTTACTAAATGTAGGTAGGTGGCGGCGATGTTAGGGATGGCAGATTAGGGGTTAATATGTTTTTTATAGTGGCAGCGACATTGGGGGCGGGAGATTAGGGATTAATAAATATAATGTAGGGGTTGGCGATGTTGGGGGCAACAGATTAGGGGTTAATAAATATAATGTAGGTGGTGGCGATGTCCGGAGCAGCAGATTAGGGGTTAATAAGTATAATGTAGGTGTCGGGGGCAGCAGATTAGGGGTTAATAAGTGTAAGATTAGGATTTAGACTCGGGGTTCATGTTAGGGTGTTAGGTGTAAACATAAAATGTGTTTCCCCATAGAAATCAATGGGGCTGTGTTACAGAGCTTTACGCTGCTTTTTGGCAGGTGTTAGACTTTTTTTCAGCCGGCTCTGCTCTCCCCATTGATGTCAATAGCGGGAGAGGGGTAAAAAAACTCAATTTTGGTGCAAAGAATGACACATTATGCAAAAGGAAGTTAAAAAATGTTGACGCAAAACTAAAAACAGGAATTGACGCAACTTGCGTCATAACAGACGCAACTTCATGCCAAAACAACTAGCATCAACAAAGACGCAGGAAATGACATTTGCGCCATCAAAGGCGCAACTTTGCAGCAAAAAAATTTTGCGTCAAGAATAACGCAATAAATAACAACATTTTGCGTCTTCGCGAGCCTAGATTTGCCCGCAAAAAAATTAGAGAAACAAGTCAATTTAGAAAAAGACTGCGCCCCAGGTAAGAGAAAAAGTTTAAATAAACTTCCCAAACATTATTTCTATACTGAAACTGTTTAGACTGCAAAGGGAAATATACATAGACCTGACTCATGGCAAATATAAGTAAAAACATATATTTAAAACTTTCCTATTGAGCAAAAAACAAGCGCAAGCCCATATCAAGGTAGACGTTATATGCTTTATTCCACACACTGCGGTTAAAAACACTTACAAGATAGAAAAGGTAACAAGCCTGTATCCCAATCAGGGAAGAATAGGGAAACGTATTGGCAGCTTGGTTCAAATTCCGGTCTCTAGTAACTTTCACTGAGTAGATCACAAGTTTTTTCCTACTGTTCGTTAGTTTCAATGGAGCACCACAAGCCTTGCTGTAGTGTAGACACTTTTATTATTTATTATTGATTTTGTTATCTGCATACCTGGTTAAAATTTCTGCCACCCCCCTCTTCTTCTAGTTGCGCTGCTAATACTGTGTTTTGAGTATATTTAAAACTTTATATTAATACATAAAGCGCCAAACCATAGCTGAGAGTGTCTTAAATAATGATACATACTTACCGAGACACCCATCCACATATAGCAGATAGCCAAACCAGTACTGAAAACTATCAGCAGAGGTAATGGTATATAAGAGTATACCGTCGATCTCAAAAGGGAGGTAGGAGATGAATCCCTACGACCGATAACAGAGAACCCTTAAAAAGATTTCCTGTGAGAGAAACCATAAAAACAATAGGTGATACTCTCTTCATATCCCTCTGACAAACAATGTACTCTGAGAGGAATTGGGCTTCAGAATGCTTAGAAGCGCTTATCATATAAGAAATCATAAAAATCAAGTACAATATTACTTCACCACCTTCATAGGAGGCAACGTTTGTAAAACTGGGTTGTGGGTGTGGTGGGAGGTGTATTTATAGGCATTTTGAGGTTTGGGAAACTTTGCCCCCTCCTGGTAGGAATGTATATCCCATACGTCACTAGCTCATGGACTCTTGCCACTTACATGAAATATATATATATATATATATATATACACACAGCATATACAGTATATATATATATATATATATATATATATATATATATATATATATATAAAGACACATACACACAGCATATATATTTACAGTATATATATATATATATATATATATATATATATATATATATATATATATATGCAGTATCTCACAAAAGTGAGTACACCCCTTACATTTTTGTAAATATTTTATTATATCTTTTCATGTGACAACACTGAAGAAATTACACTTTGCTACAATGTAAAGTAGTAAGTGTACAGCCTGTATAACAGTGTAAATTTTATGTCCCCTCAAAAAACAACACACAGCCATTCATGTCTAAACTGTTGGCAACAAAAGTGAGTACACCCCTAAGTGGAAATGTCCAAATTGGGCCCAATTAGTCATTTTTGAACTTCCAGTGACCAGTATGAGAGAGTGTGAGAGCGATAACACCAAATTTAACACACATGCTCCCTATTCACACCTGAGACCTTGTAACACTAACGAGTCACATGACAGTTCATCGAGGGAACCATGAATGCGTCCCCGGTGTCATGTGACTCGTTAGTGTTACAAGGTCTCAGTTGTGAATAGGGAGCAGGTGTGTTAAATTTGGTCTTATCGCTCTCACACTCTCTCATACTGGTCACTGGAAGTTTAACATGGCACCTCATGGCAAAGAACTCTCTGAGGATCTGAAGAAAAGAATTGTTCCTCTACATAATGATGGCCTAGGCTATAAGAAGATTGCCAAGACCCTGAAACTTAGCTGCAGCACTGTGGGCAAGACCATACAGCGGTTTCACAGGACAGGTTCCACTCAGAAAAGGCCTCGCCATGGTCGACCAAAGAAGTTGAATGCACATGCTCAGCGTCATATCCAGAGGTTGTCTATGGGAAATAGATGCATGAGTGCTGCCAGCATTGCTGCAGAGGTTGAAGGGGTGGGAGGCCAGCCTGTCAGTGATCAGACCATACGCCGCACACTGCATCAAATTGGTCTGCATAGCTGTCGTCCCAGAATGGAGCCTCTTTTAAAGATTATGCAGAAGAAAGCCTACAAACAGTTTGCTGAAGACAAGCAGACTAAGGACATGGATTACTGGAACCATGTCCTGTGGTCCATTGAGACCAAGATAAACTTATTTGGTTCAAATGGTGTCAAGCATGTGTGTCGGCAACCAGGTGAGGAGTACAAAGGCAAGTGTGTCTTGCCTACAGTCAATCATGGTGGTGGGAGTGTCATCGTCTGGGCCTGCATGAGTGCTGACGGCACTGGGGAGCTACAGTTCATCGAGGGAACCATGAATGCCAACATGTACTGTGACATACTGAAGCAGAGCATGATCCCCTCCCTTCGGAGACTGGGCCGCAGGGCAGTATTCCAACATGATAATGACCCCACACACACCTCCAAGATGACCACTGCCTTGCTAAAGAAGCTGAGGGTAAAGGTGATGGACTGGCCAAGCATGTCTCCAGACCTAAACCCTATTGAGCATCTGTGGGGCATCTTCAAACGGAAGGTGGGGGAGCGGAAGGTCTCTAACATCCACCAGCTCCGTGATGTCGTCATGGAGGAGTGGAAGGGGACTCCAGTGGCAACCTGTGAAGCTCTGGTGAACTCCATGCCCAAGAGGGTTAAGGCAGTGCTGGAATATAATGGTGGCCACACAAAATATTGACACTTTGGGCCCAATTTGGACATTTCCACTTAGGGGTGTACTCACTTTTGTTGCCAACGGTTTAAACATTAATGGCTGTGTGTTAAGTTATTTTGAGGGGACAGCAAATTTACACTGTTATACAGGCTGTACACTATCTACTTTACATTGTAGCAAAGTGTCATTTCTTCAGTGTTGTCACATGAAAAGATATAATAAAATATTTACAAAAATGTGAGGGGTGTACTCACTTTTCTGAGATACTGTATATATATATATATATATATATATTCCAGCTAGAACGAATCCTCCCAGGTGCAGCTACCTGGGTGCAAATACAGCCAATAATAGTTCCAATAAATACTGCACTCTCAGAATTTGCATTAAAAAAAAGTCAGCTTTAATAGATGACGTTTCAGGGAACTCAGTCCCTTTTATCAGATCAAAAAACAGTGAACAAATGTTTTAACAGATGCACATTATATACAACACAGCAAATACATACCTCCCATTTTAAATCAAAAAAGCGCCAAACAGTGTATTTGGAACGCATCTCTGTGTCCCAATCAGACCCAGACCGGAAGTTGCCAGGTCCTTATTTTCAACAAGTAAATCCCAAAGTGTATTTTCCATATAACAAACAAGTGAAATATGTTTACAACACACATCAATTGTACGAAAAAAGGCATCTACCTCATAGCAACTTGAATTTCACAAAAACGTCAACCAGGAAGTTAAAGTGACGTCACTTCCAGTTTTTTATGTGCATCAAAAAAAATCAGTCAGGATGTATTCCTGTCACATATTAACCAAATATTGCGAGCTCCCTCTATTGGGTGGAGGGTGAATATGTACAGTGATTGTGTGGCTACTTATAGTATACAATATTGAAACTGGGTGTTATGTACAGTGTCTGGTTTCTAACTTTACACTCTCTATTCATGTAGCCATAGCTAACTCTGTGCAGCATTATTTATTAAACCCATATATATGTCTCTCTCCCCTGGATTTACAATTCCAGTTTTGTGGTATACCAACCAAGATAGTGACGCTAAAATATGAAGCACTGAATCTCCTATTATAGACTGTTCCTCTTCAATCATATTCTGTTATTCCTTTATTGCTGACATATCCTTAGTTCCAATATTACACATCCATGGATGGGTATAGGTGGATGGGCATATGTGTGTATATATATGAGTAGACAATACTACCACTGTAGCAGTTAAGAATTTCAGGAAAAAGACTGACCGTAATGGTCTGGTAAATGCCAACAGTGGGCACCTCAAACAATGGAAGAGTAACATACCCCTGGGACAATATCAGCGAATAAAACGCAACTGCACAGGAAAAGAGGATTATGAAAAGGAGGCAGAAATTTTAACAAACACATTTAAAGAAAAGGGGTATGAGGATGAACTACTTAAAATGAAAGAAAAGGTAGATAATATGGAAAGAGTTAACCTCATTAAAAAGCCATATAAAAATAAAAACAAAAATAACCCTTAAGAAAATAAACTTATACCCAAATTTATAACAAAATATAATGCCCATCATTATCAAATAAAAAGAATCCTTAAAAACAATGGCAGGTTTTGAATTTATATCCCATATTAAAGAAAACTTTAGGACGTAAACCTAAAATTAGATTTAAAAAGAATAAGGATCTTAAAAACTTTTTAGCATCAACCAAACTAAGGAGACATGAAATGGTTAAAGAGCCGGTGCAGTGGTGGGGTGCCACACTGGGTCTTTATAAATGTATGGTTAAGAACTGCGTCATGTGTCCACATATTAGTAAGGTTTACAAAGTTTTTAGAAATGCAGATGCAACAAAAACTTATCAATGTAAAAATTGATGCAGTTGCACTTCTACATATGTATTATACCAACTGAACTGTTCATGCAATTTAATTTATATAGGTAGGACCAAACGTAAAATAAAATACAGATTGAGGGAACACCTCACTAATATCACAACAGGTCTGGAGAAACAGTGTTTCAGCACATTTTAAAAAGGTCCATGATCAAGATCCCAAAAGCTTAGAGATTAGAATTATAGAACACATAACTGTGTAAATGGGATACTAATAGACTTTTGAAACAGGAGACTTTTTGGATCAAAAAATTGGACTCTCTGTATCCTAGGGGTTTAAACATTGAAATAGATATCCAAGTCTTTTTAGTTTAAGTGGTACTATTAGATGACATGAATTGGTATGAATATAGTCACAAAAGTATAGATTTTATATCTTTTAGAGTTTTATAGGTGTATATATTTTTTTTTTTTAAAAAAAGGGTATTTTGACTAGTGAGGTAGGGGTGCTATGAATTATCGTTCTAGGTATTTAAATATCTAATGTCGTCCCTTTATTACTACGTTTTTAGTAGCACTTTTTTAATAATGTATAAAAATGTATTTTAGTGTTTCTATTATTAATTAGCATATATTTACACTATTTATTATTTTTAAGGTGTGAAATGTAATATTTATGAAATACCCATGACATATTAATGCAATATTCAGACTATCTTACAAGAGTTTATTGTTTAATTATTTTAATTATACTAATTTGTTACTGTAATTTAAACATAGGGACCGGTTCAAAAGGACCTGTTTTTTATCTGAGTAATATATAACTGAATTGGACAATGTATAAATTGACAGAGGTAATGTCCTAACAACAGACTTGTTCAATTTTTTTCTGAATGTTGCATTGAGTGGGATGGACAAACCTGTTAGGGTATATAAGTATGGCATAAGCATTAGATTGTATGCTCTTGAAAAATTTCTGTTGTTAACGGAACGAAGCGTACGTCGAGTGACGATCAGCTGTTCAAGCTGTTAAACTGTTAAGCGGTATATCCGCTATAGGAGGAATTAGGTCCCAGTGAGGCTTCCGTACCTAACAAATCGAATCATACAGGGTGCGGTAAAGCCAAGTGTTAACTCTCCTCATAATTTGAGTAAGCCAAATATTTTGTTCTAAGTTTGTTTGTTTCTTGGACTGCCAACCATAAACATTTACAAACGAAATCCATCTGTGGAGTCTTTAGACTATCTTGGACACGGATGAAATCACACATACGGTGACATATGTTTGTGCACATGAATGCACTGATTGCACATATTTGTTTTTAATCTTGTTTTTAACACTGCACAGAGATCCAGTGTCTTGTGCTTCACTTTTTTCTTTTTTCGTTGGTCTACAGTATATATATATATATATATATATATATATATACACACATACATACACACACACACAATATATATATATATATATATATATATATATATATATATATATATACATACATACACACAGAGAATATATATATATATATATATATATATATATATATATATATATATAAGCTTTTTTTGTGGGGGTACTCGCCACCACTGCCATCACATAACAGGTAATATTTAATCATGTAATTATTCTAGTTTTCACAAGAGGGGGTTGCAAAACATATCAAGCAAAATTAATAATTAAAGGGACACTGAACCCATTTTTTTTCCTTCGTGATTCAGATAGAGCATGCAATTTTAAACAACTTTCTAATTTACTCCTATTATCAATTTTTCTTCGTTCTCTTGCTTTCTTTATTTGAAAAAGAAGGCATCTAAGCTATTATTTTTGGTTCAGTTCAAATGGAAAGCACTTGTTTATTGGTAGGTGAATTTACCCACCAATCAGCAAGAACAACACAGTGTGTTCACCAAAAATGGGCCAGCATCTAAACTTACATTTTTGCATTTCAAATAAAGACACCAAGAGAATGAAAAGAATTTGATAATAGGAGTAAATTAGAAAGTTGCTTAAAATTGCATGCTCTATCTGAATCACAATAGAAAAAAATTTGGGTTCAGTGTCCCTTTAATGATTACTGGCACCTTTTACCAAAAAAACACTATATATATATATATATATATATATATATATATATATATATATATATATAAAAATATATATATATATATATATATATATATATATATATATATATATATATAAAAATATATAGACATTTTAATGCATCATTGCCACTATTTATTTTGTCTTTAATTGCTGCAAAAAGTTGTGCTTTTCTCCCACTACATTAAAGGATAGGAGAACTGGGGTGCATGCAGCAGAGATATAAAAATAATGCATTGCTTATGAAATTTTAGCCTCTGATTGGCCATAGGAAAGGAACCTGGAAAAAAAAAAAGATTTTCAAAATACAAATTTTAAATTATTTTAAAAATATTTCTTTTGTATGCAGACATTTTTGCAATGCAGGAATTAATTGGTCACCATACACTCCTCTACAACCTGTATTACACCATTAGCCTATTGCTGTGCAGTGTAGACTAATACAAGTTAAAAAGTATTTTAATTAAAATGTTTCAATTTTTAGACTTCAGGCCCAAGAGTGCTACTCTCACAGCAGTAGAGAAGAAAGTTTTTTTCAACAGAAAATATATCAGAAGATGATGACTCAGAAGATCTTCTTGATCTCACAGATCTGTTGTATGAAGAGGAAAAGGATTTTCAGGTAAAAGTAGTGACCTCATTGTATATTTCTGTTATACAAACAACAAAACTAATGCTTACCTGATAAATTAATTTTTTTCATGATGGTGAGAGTGCACAAGTCATCACATGTGGGTATATTCCCCTCTTGACCAGTAGAAGGAGGCAAAAGACACTTAAAGGGCCATGATACCCAAATGTTGAAACACTTGAAAGTGATACAGCATAGCTGTAAAAAGCTGACTATAAAATATCACCTGAACATCTTTGTGTAAAAAAGAAAGATATTTTACCTCAAAAGTTCTTCAGTAGCCACATCCCATTGTTCTAAGCAGCAAATCAGTATGTCTGTCCCGGGACAGGCAAAGGAGCGAGCTTCGTGAACACTCATGTTATTTCCCTATTCAGTTTAAGGAAGTTTACTATGAAATCTCATGAGAGTTAAGTGAAATCTCATGAGATCACAGTAAAAGAGTTCAAGACCTCAGCACTGTTGATGCTGATTGGCTGCTGATCATTTCTTTCTTCTTTTTTTTTGTTTTGCCTGCAGCTGGACAGTAACTGAAGTATAACTTTTTACACAGAACTTACTCTGCTGAGCTGAGGAAGTTGTGAGGTAAAATATCTTCCTTTTTTACATAGAGATGCTCAGGTGATATTTTCCTGTCAGCTTTTTACAGTTGTACTGCATCAGTTTCAAGTGATTTAGCATATGAGTATTATGTCCCTTTAACACACCAGAGATTTAAATCCCCCCCACTTCCCATGATCATCAGTCATACATATAGCCAAGTAGATCATTAAAAAAAGCAGGAAATATAAAGTGGGACAAAGAAGTGCAAATCAAGTACTGCCGCCACCTAAGTAAAAAGAAAGGGAAGGGGTTGTGGACTCTCGCCATCATAAAAAAGAAATGTATCGAGTAAGCATGAATTTTGTTTTCACCAGATTTTGAGAGTCCACAAGTCATCATGTGTGGGAATCAATACCTAAGCAGTGGAGTCCACGAGACCACCATTAATAGGAGTAAGAGAAACAGTGAAGCCTGGTGCTACTATTCAGGCACTACAGTCTGCAGAACTTTATTGTCAAAAGCAGCCTCAGAAGAAGTATAACTCATCAAAGTGATAAAACTAAAAGAAAATGTGTGAAAAACAAGTAGCTGCCTTACAAATCTGATCATCACAAGCCTCATTATAAAAGGCCCAAGAAGTAGCAACTGCTCTAGTAGAATGAGCAGTATTGTGCTCAGGGGAAGTTATTCTGGTGAAAATCAGAAAAGGTAGTTTGCATGACAAAGTTGAAAGCTTAGAGACTCTTCTAGCTAAAGAAATAGCTAGAAGAAAAAGAACCTTTTAGGATAAAAAGAGTTTGAAGAAGATTTAGAGGGAAACTGGATGAATAACCGATCATAGCCTGAAAAAAGGCCTGAAAGTTAGGACTTTTAGCAATTTTATTTTGAAACAAGACAGAAAGCTCGGAAATCTGACCCTTCTGAGAATTGATTGATAACCCTTTAGAGAAGCCTTCCTGCAAGAACTCTTGGAATTCTAAAAGGATACCAAGGGTAACCTTTGCAAGAACACCACACAAAAAAAATGTTTTCCAGACTTTATAATAAATACTAGAATTCTAAACACAGATGTACAATGGCACCACTAGGGCAATCTCCCCTAATCTAAATAACTCTTGAGACTGTATAAAAGTTATATAGACTGTATAGACTGTATAATACGTTTTCCACAACTATATTGTTCAAACTCTTATACTGTTGTTTATTGAATCTTGTGTAGTAGTGTGTTAGTGTAGTGCTTCAACACATGTACAGAAGTGTCTTATTATACCACATCCTTACCTACTTAAACATAGCTCATCTAAATTCGTTTATCAATACCCTGTATTTAGATTGTAATTAATTCAGTGCAGTGTCATATATAAGGTCACACTCATAGTTAGAACGTGTATTAATATATATACTGCTACTTAAAAGGTTTGTTATGTCGCTTAAAGGATAAGCAATCTTTACTATCAGTGTTGGTGCTAGAGTATATTTACTTCTCCTCAGGGTTGCCACTGGATGTGCGGGTTTAAATGTTCGGACTGAACCCGTTGCTGTATGTCTCTCCTGTTGTGATTGGATAAAATATATGTCATTTATATGTATTGTGTCCAATCGCTGTCAAGCAAATGTCCTTGTCATACTAAAATGTATAGCTGAGACTTAGTACGGGATTTACACTTTAACTACCTTCCCAGATATCCCCATTAGCTGAATACTCCTCACTTCAGCTTAGTTCCAACTTTAGCTCATTTTTACCATACATAAAATAATGACAGACACAGATTTGGCATTAGAAAAGGTCAAGTTTTTATTAAATTCAATCTAATTAGAAAAAATGAGCGATCCTCAACATCTAGGATAATAACATATCTGTAATCCAATTAAGATTTTGAATTGATAACACAATTCTATGCAACAGCATGACGAGAGAACTGGGCGTCCCCACGTAACCAAGAAGCGTGACCGCGCGCAACTCAGGGGCATAAATTTGGCTAGTAACAGGCCGAGAGGTCTGCAGACTAGGGGGGCTTGTGGGTTTGACCGACAGACCAATACCCCCGCCCCCTACACACCTCCCCCCATTACCGCCTTACCCACGTGCCAGGACGCCCACTTCCCAGGCCAGAAATATGTAACTAAAGAAACACCATGATTTTTCTATGCCGTCCACCAGCTCTGACCGACAGACCAGTAGCTGATTTCGTGCTTCTTGGCGAACAAACCCTTAAGGGGTGCTACACGGGCAGTTTTATTATGAGTCGTGGAAACACCACAGCATCTGCCCTTAGCCGTGTCGCTTGTGATCGCTCTTGCATGTGACCTCTTCCTTGGGCTAGGCTTTGTTGTTTCTAGGGAGGGAAAAAAAAATAATTATTTCTGAGCTCATCTGTTATGCAGGCACTTATATAGGCAGTTAATCCCTTTCTGCCTGAAACCCCCCTCTCTGGCCAATCCCTGAGCTAGCTAGCTGCAGCTCACCTGAAACTGCCCATCCCTTTTTCTATTGTCCTGGCTATGCCTGTGTGAGACAAGAGATACCAAACACTACCCCCACCCTTACTCTTCCCAGTCAGTAAAGCAAATATCCCTTACGTTGTTCCCTTCCTAATTAGTCAGTACACTTTACTAAGGGATTTACACTTTAACTACCTTCCCAGATATCCCCATTAGCTGAATACCCCTCACTTCAGCTTAGTTCCAACTTTAGCTCATTTTTACCATACATAAAATAATGACAGACACAGATTTGGCATTAGAAAAGGTAAAGTATTTATTAAATTCAATCGAATTAGAAAAAATGAGCGATCCTCAACATCTAGGATAATAACATATCCGTAATCAATTAGATTTTGAATTGATAACACAATTCTATGCAACAGCATGACGAGAGAACTGGGCGTCCCCACGTAACCAAGAAGCGTGACCGCGCGCAACTCAGGGGCATAAATTTGGCTAGCAACAGGCCGAGAGGTCTGCAGACTAGGGGGGCTTGTGGGTTTGACCAACAGACCAATACCCCCACCCCTGTACCCTACACACCTCCCCCCATTACCACCTTACCCATGTGCCAGGACTCAGGGTTACGAACTCAGGGTTACTCTGATAATCAGGTGTTCTAGCACTTGCCCTCCTATCTCTTCTATCCAAATAATCCATTGCCTCTGTACAGGTTCTGGTGCCTTACATTTGTTAATGGGTGCTCTATCACTCTTCCCCCTATTTCTTCTATCACCTTTCTACCAGCCTGCTTTACCTTTTTCCTACTCTTGTCGGATCATAACAGATCATAAGAGCCTGGTTTACCTTTTTCCTACTCTTGTCGAATCATAACAGATCATAACAGCCTGGTTTACCTTTTTCCTACTCTTTTCGGATCATAACAGATCATAACAGCCTGGTTTACCTTTTTCCTACTCTTGTCGGATCATAACAGATCATAACAGATCATAACAGCCTGGTTTACATTTTTCCTATTCTTGTTGGATCATAACAGCCTGGTTTACCTTTTTCCCTACTCTTGTCGGATCATAACAGCCTGGTTTACCTTTTTCCTACTCTTGTCCGATCATAACAGATCATAACAGCCTGGTTTACCTTTTTCCTACTCTTTTCGGATCATAACAAATCATAACAGCCTGGTTTACCTTTTTACTACTCTTGTCGGATCATAACAGATCATAACAGCCTGGTTTACCTTTTTCCTACTCTTGTCCGATCATACAGATCAAGGCACCAGCATAAGAAATAGGCGGCCCCACGTGACTAAGAAGTTGTAAGACATAGCAAATAACACGACGCAAGGTTTGAAGAGCAGGCGAGCATATTATTTTTACCGGCAGACCACCACTCAATGTCCATCCTTCCTGTGTGACACTAACTCTCCAAGATAGAGACCAGAATAGTTCAGTCCCCACCCATTTTAGCTTGAACCAGCTGAATACATATTTTACCTGCTCCTGTAGCTCAGTTGAAGGAACCAAACCTATGTCGTTCCCACCCAGGTGTATAATTAAGATATCGGGTAGACCCCACTTTCTCGTAGAGATCTGTGCTGTCTCCAATGACTGGTTCCATTTCATTCCTCTCTTCCCAATCTACCTAATTCCTGCTTCTTTAGAACTAAAACCTAAGTTTGCTCCCTGCCTGGTTGCAGCTGCGTGTGAAGCTGCCCAGTGCACGTAGGAGTGTCCGATTATCCATAATCTTGTGGCTCTACCTGAAATGTACACACCAAAGAACACAATATCACCACAACGTAAACCACAAACCAACTGTCTAAAGCTGCTTTTCAATCCTAGCTTCTCCACTACTAATGAAAAAAACCTTTTGAACTGGAACCTGGTTAAACTACTACCATTCTTGTGCCTAAAGAACATGACGCCCTTAGCAGGGGCGACACCTAAATAGCTTTGTTCTATTGTGATTGGCTTACCAATAGCTAGCTGGAAAATGTAATGCTCTAACTGAATCACGAAAATAAAAAGTTGGATTTCATGTCCCTTTAAGTGATATTGCAGAGGGGTGTATATTATATCTCACAGTAAAATATTTGACTTTTTCATATCTTTTAAACATTGACTAGTAACTTTCCCTTAGGGCTTTCAACCTGACTAGTAAACTATTGTGATACTTTTCCACCTGTGTATGTGTGTATATATAAATAACATAATTTGTGTAAGAACTTACCTGATAAATTAATTTCTTTCATGGTGATGAGAGTCCATGAGCTTGTTACTAATGGGATATACATTCCTACCAGGAGGGGGCAAAGTTTCCCAAACCTCAAATGCCTATAAATACACTTCCCACCTCACTCATACCTCAGTTTAACGTATAGCCAAGTTGATGAGGCGTATAAGGAGTAAAAGCATAAAAAACAGGAATAGGATAAATAATGTGCTTTATACAAAAAAACATAATTTATGCTTACCTGATAAATTCCTTTCTCCTGTAGTGTAGTCAGTCCACGGGTCATCCATTACTTATGGGATATTAACTCCTCCCTAACAGGAAGTGCAAGAGGATCACCCAAGCAGAGCTGCTATATAGCTCCTCCCCTCTACGTCACACCCAGTCATTCGACCGAAAACCAAACGAGAAAGGAGAAACTATAGGGTGCAGTGGTGACTGGAGTATAATTTAAAATTTAGACCTGCCATAAAAAACAGGGCGGGCCGTGGACTGACTACACTACAGGAGAAAGGAATTTATCAGGTAAGCATAAATTATGTTTTCTCCTGTTAAGTGTAGTCAGTCCACGGGTCATCCATTACTTATGGGATACCAATACCAAAGCTAAAGTACACGGATGACGGGAGGGACAGGCAGGATCTTTACACGGAAGGAACCACTGCCTGAAGAACCTTTCTCCCAAAAACAGCCTCAGAAGAAGCAAAAGTGTCAAATTTGTAAAATTTGGAAAAAGTATGAAGAGAAGACCAAGTTGCAGCCTTGCAAATCTGTTCAACAGAGGCCTCATTCTTAAAGGCCCACGTGGAAGCCACAGCTCTCGTAGAATGAGCTGTAATTCTTTCAGGAGGCTGCTGTCCAGCAGTCTCATAGGCTAAACGTATTATGCTACGAAGCCAAAAAGAGAGAGAGGTAGCAGATGCTTTTTGACCTCTCCTCTGTCCAGAATAAACGACAAACAGGGGAGAAGTTTGGCGAAAATCTTTAGTTGCCTGTAAATAAAATTTCAGGGCACGGACTACGTCTAGATTGTGCAGAAGTCGTTCCTTCTTTGAAGAAGGGTTAGGGCACAATGATGGAACAACAATCTCTTGATTGATATTCTTGTTAGTGACTACCTTAGGTAAGAACCCAGGTTTAGTACGCAGAACTACCTTATCTGAATGAAAAATCAGATAAGGAGAATCACAATGTAAGGCCGATAACTCAGAGACTCTACGAGCCGAGGAAATAGCCATTAAAAACAGAACTTTCCAAGATAACAGCTTGATATCAATGGAATGAAGGGGTTCAAACGGAACACCCTGTAAAACGTTAAGAACTAAGTTTAAGCTCCACGGTGGAGCAACAGTCTTAAACACAGGCTTAATCCTGGCCAAAGCCTGACAAAAAGCCTGAACGTCTGGAACTTCTGACAGACGTTTGTGTAAAAGGATGGACAGAGCTGAGATCTGTCCCTTTAAAGAACTTGCAGATAAACCCTTTTCTAAACCTTCTTGTAGAAAAGACAATATCCTAGGAATCCTAGCCTTACTCCATGAGTAACTCTTGGATTCGCACCAGTGTAAATATTTACGCCATATCTTATGGTAAATTTTCCTGGTAACAGGTTTCCTAGCCTGTATTAAGGTATCAATTACTGACTCCGAAAATCCACGCTTTGATAAAATCAAGCGTTCAATTTCCATGCAGTCAGCTTCAGAGAAATTAGATTTTGATGTTTGAAAGGACCCTGAATTAGAAGGTCCTGTCTCAGAGGCAGCGACCAAGGTGGACAGGATGACATGTCCACTAGATCTGCATACCAGGTCCTGCGTGGCCACGCAGGCGCTATTAGAATCACCAATGCTTTTTCTTGTTTGATCCTGGCAATCAATCGACGAAGTATCGGGAAGGGTGGAAACACATAAGCCATGTTGAAGACCCAAGGTGCTGTCAGAGCATCTATCAGCGCCGCTCCCGGGTCCCTGGACCTGGATCCGTAACAAGGAAGTTTGGCGTTCTGGCGAGACGCCATGAGATCCAGATCTGGTTTGCCCCAACGTCGAAGTATTTGGGCAAAGACCTCCAGATGAAGTTCCCACTCCCCCGGATGAAAAGTCTGGCGACTTAGGAAATCCGCCTCCCAGTTCTCCACGCCTGGGATGTGAATCGCTGACAGGTGGCAAGAGTGAGACTCTGCCCAGCGAATAATCTTTGAGACTTCCATCATCGCTAGGGAACTCCTTGTCCCCTCCCTGATGATTGATGTAAGCCACAGTCGTGATGTTGTCCGACTGAAACCTGATGAACCTCAGAGTTGCTAACTGAGGCCAAGTCAGAAGGGCATTGAGAACTGCTCTCAATTCCAGAATGTTTATTGGAAGGAGACTTTCCTCCTAAGTCCATGATCCCTGAGCCTTCAGGGAATTCCAGACAGCGCCCCAACCTAAAAGGCTGGCGTCTGTTGTTACAATTGTCCAGTCTGGCCTGCTGAAGGGCATCCCCCTGGACAGATGTGGCCGAAAAAGCCACCATAGAAGAGAATCTCTGGTCTCTTGATCCAGATTCAGCATAGGGGACAAATCTGAGTAATCCCCTGTTACGGTTACCCTTAGTCTCGCTGAGAGATGGACCGCTTAGTAGCCTGGATTCCTATTGCTGAAGAGGGGAGAAACTGCTCTCCATAGTATTCTATATGAGTCTCGCAAATGTAGAATAATCCCCCTTAGCTGTAGTACAGCTAGGATACCCTTCTGCCCACAAAACGAGTCAACGCTGCGATTGAGGGACAACCAAGAACTGAGGACTGGGATGCCCAGCCTGCTTTTTATTTAGGTTACATGCACACAGGGCACTCCCAGGGGGGAAAGCATAAAATCCCCCATCACACATTTAGACAAAGCCCTTGGACAGGCCACCGCAGATAACAAGTACACACAAGAAAACAATTGAGTCCTTCTTATCACCTAGCAGTGAATGCTTATCACAAACTTAATTACAGTACACAATATGCTAGGAAACCTGCCTCAGAAAATAGTTTTCTCAAAACTGAACAGAGTTAACCCTTTATGAAATGATACTTGTTACAGTTTTCTTGGAGCCCTTCTTAGGCGCTGGCTTGGCTGGTTCAGGCATTGCTGCTGGGAAATAAGTTTCTTCACAACAAAATAACTAATGCTTCTGTAACAGTGCTCCCTTTCTGTGGAACACTCTGGCAGACACGGTCTGACCCCTTTTCGGGGCAGACTAAGGCTGTCCAGACCGTTGGTTATGCGGGGCTGAGGTCGGTTTGTCTGGACAACCCGTCGGCGTTGCCCTTCTGTTTCCCAGGTCTGTAAGTAATGGTGAAATTGAAGGGTTGCAACGATAAACTCCAACGTAATAGCCTGCCATTATCTCCAGAGACCCGGTTCAGCCACACCAACGGGTTATGGTCGGTGACCAGAGTGAACTCCTGCCCATATAAATAGGGAGTCAATTTCTTTAATGCCCACACCAAAGCCAAACACTCCTTTTCGACCGCTGCATAGCTGACTTCGCGGGGCAGGAGCTTCCGGCTGATGTAGGCAACTGGATGCTCCCCTCCATCTTCGCCTACTTGGCTGAGGACGGCTCCCAGCCCGAACATGGAAGCATCTGTATGGACGATAAAACGTTTGTTAAGGGCTGGAGCCGCCAAGACAGGAGCGTTAATTAGAGCATTTTTGAGAGCCTGGAAAGCCGTTTCACAGTGGGGAGACCACAGGACCTGTCGAGGTAAGTTCTTCTTGGTCAAGTCAGTCAGGGGTTTGGCAAGTGTGCTGTAGTCTGGTACGAACCGTCTATAGTACCCTGCCGTGCCCAGGAAGGCTAGGACCTGAGTCTTAGTGATGGGGGTGGGCCAATTGGCGACAGCTTCTATCTTGGCCGGCTCTGGTCGCTGCTTTCCACACCCCACCCGGTGACCCAGGTACTGTACCTCGGCCATCCCAAAGTGGCATTTTTCTGGCTTCAGAGTCAGGCCAGCAGCCCGGATCTGATCCAGAACCATTCCTATGTGAGCTAAGTGGTCCTCCCATGACTCACTGTGGATCGCTATGTCGTCCAGGTAGGCGCAAGCAAAACTCTGGAAGCCATCCAGGAGCCTATCCACCAAGCGCTGGAATGTAGCTGGGGCATTCTTCATCCCAAACGGCATTACCCTAAACTGATATAAGCCAAATGGGGTGACGAATGCCGACTTGGGGATAGCCTCCGGGGCCAGGGGAATCTGCCAGTAACCTTTGCAGAGGTCAATAGTGGTCAGGTAATTTCCCCTGGCTATACGATCGAGTAGCTCGTCTACCCTGGGCATAGGGTAAGCGTCCGTCACGGTCTTTTCATTGAGCCTCCGATAGTCTACGCAGAACCGGGTGGTCCCATCTTTCTTGGGCACCAAGACAACTGGGGAGGCCCAGGGACTATCGGAGGGCTCAATTACCCTGAGTTGGAGCATCTCATCGATCTCCTTCTTCATTCCTATCCTAACTGCTTCGGGGATTCGGTACGGAGCCTGGCGCAAGGGAGCTTGTCCCGGAGTATCTACCTGGTGGGTGGTTAAAGTAGTGTACCCTGGCTTCGGGGAGAAGGTGAGGTGTTTGGACTGTAGGAGTTGGTTGAGCTGCTCCCTTTCAGTGGGGCTAAGTCGGTCTCCTATCTGAACCTGAGCCACTATACCTGTGGGGAGACTCTTTTCTAATAGGTCTGGAATGGGTAGACTGTCGGGGCCTTCCTGAGGGGAACAACATACGGCCGTCACGTTCTCTGGTCGCTCAAAATATTCCTTGAGCATGTTTACATGGAATGTCTTTCTAAGATTGTTGTCGTGGCAGCTAGCTATCACATAAGTGGTGTCTCCCCTTTTCTCTACGATCTGGTAGGGGCCCTGCCAGGACGCCTGCAATTTGTCTGTCTTCACCGGCTTAAGTACTAACACCTTTTGTCCTATGGTAAAGATTCTCTTTCGGGCCCCCCGATCGTACCATACTTTCTGTCTTCTCTGGGCCGACTGGAGATTAGCCCGCACGGATTTGGCTAATTGCTCCATTCGGTCCCTGAGTTCCAGCACGTATGGCACAATGGGGACACCGTCAGTCTCCATCTCTCCCTCCCAGTGCTCCCGGATCAGGTTTAGGGGTCCCCGTACCTTTCTTCCGTAGAGCAACTCAAAGGGAGAGAACCCTGTCGTTTCCTGGGGCACCTCCCGATAAGCAAAAAGGAGGTGCGGCAGGAAGCGTTCCCAGTCTCGGTATTCCTGAGTGAACGTCTTGAGCATTTGCTTGAGGGTCCCATTGAACCTCTCACACAGCCCGTTCGTCTGGGGGTGGTATGGGGAGCTCAGGAGGGACTTAATTTTGCAAACCTGCCAGAGTTGTTGGGTCAATTCAGCCGTAAATTGGGTGCCTCGGTCGGATAGGATTTCTTTTGGAAATCCTACCCGGGAGAACACCTGTACTAGTGCATTCGCTACCGTATCCGCTTGTATGTTGGATAGGGCGACAGCCTCTGGGTACCTGGTAGCGTAGTCCACTACGGTAAGAATGTAGCGCTTACCGGAGGGACTAGGGGTAGCCAGTGGTCCCACTAGGTCAATAGCAACCCGGCTGAAGGGTTCCTCTACAATGGGCATATTTACTAGATGGGCTTTAGGGTGATCGCCTCGCCTTCCTACTCGTTGACACACATCGCAGGTGTTACAGTAAGTTCTAACGTCAGCGTGTACCCCTGGCCAAAAGAACGTGTGAGTAATGCGGTGTAGGGTACGGGTTACAGCTAGGTGGCCTGCTAAGGGGATGTCGTGGCCTATCTTGAGGATTTCTTGACGGTATTTGTGGGGCACTACCAGCTGTCGCCTACGCTGTCCCCTTTTCTCTGTCCAGCGGTATAGTTTCCCTTTTTCCCATAAGAATGTTTCATTATCTGCCCCGCCCCCTCCGGTCTCTGCTCGTTCCCGGTACTTTTGTAAGGTCGGGTCAGTCTTAGACTCTGTCTCGAAAGCATCTGGGGTGTCCCAGGGTATGGGGCCTAACATGTCAGGCAAGGTCGGGGTAGGTCTTACCTGTGTCTCCCGCACTGGTGAGAGTTCTCGCTCCGTCCGGGCTTGGGCCCGTGTAGTCACTGGGTCCGCCTCGTTGTTGCATACTGGAGCATAGGCAGAAGTCATGGGGCCCAAATCATTGCCCAGTAGTACTTCGGCAGGTAAATTATCCATTATGCCCACGTTCACAGCCCCCTTTCCCGCTCCCCAATCAAGATGCACTTTAGCTGTTGGAATTTTGTACACATCCCCCCCCGCCACTCTAACGGCCACAGTCTGTCCAGATCGCTTGTGCTCCGGCACCAAATGACTCTGTACCAGCGTGATAGTAGCCCCTGTGTCTCTCAATCCCTCGGTAGATCGCCCCTCGAGCCATACCTTCTGCCGATGGTGCTGGCGGTTATCTGAGGCAGCATATACAGGGTCCGCCTCGTGAAGCGGCCCCAAATATTCCTCCATAGGGGCCTCTTGGTTAACACAGAGGGTCCGGGCCGGACGATATGCCCCAGAGGGGTAATTGTAATTCCTCGGTGTCTGGTGCGTATTAAGGGGGCAGCTAGCCATGAAATGCCCTGGTTGCTTGCATCGGTGGCAAGTCGGTCTGGGACGCTCAGAGCTGTTATTGGGTGGTCCTGAGTTTCGGGCGGGCCCTGCGGGCACCGGGGCTCGGAATTCAGCACGAGGGGGTGCACGGTAAACCTCTCTGGGTTCGTGAAGACGGGAGTCATAATGTTCATCGGCCAATTTGGCTGCTTCTTCTAAGGTAGAAGGTCGCCTGTCTCGCAGCCATTCCTTCCCTTGCTGTTCCATGCCATTATAAAAATGTTCTAAGAGAAACAATTGTAAAATTTCCTCACCAGTCACCGCTTTACTTCCGCTCATCCAGTGATTTGCCGCTCTCCGCATTCGGTGCGCCCATTCCATATGGGTATCGTTAGGCTTCTTTTTCGTGCCCCGAAACTGTCGGCGATACGCGTCTGGAGTTACTGCGTACCGTCGCAACAGTGTCTCCTTAACTAGCTCATACTGTGTCACTTCCTCAGCACCCAGAGTACGAAAGGCTTCCAGGGCTCGCCCGGATAGTTTCCCAGACAATATCGTGGGCCACTCCCTGTTGGGAATCTGGTGCAGGGCACATTGCCTTTCGAAGTCCGCCAAATATTCATCAATCCCTGTCTCGCTCTCTAGGAAGGGTCGAAATGCCGCATAGGGTATCTTGGGCCTCCCAGCATTTTCGACAGGGATGATTACCTGCGGGGCTTCAGCATTGCGGTGTGCGTTCGCTAGGTTGAGTTTGTGGGCTCGAGTCTCTCGTATATCCTTGTCCGCTTCCGCCATCAACTGCTGTACCAATTCCATGGAGGGGTTCGGCCCGTACAGTGAGAGCCTCTCCCGAACAATCCTGGTTTTTTCGTCACTAATCGTGGTCGGTGTTTCCGCCATTGTGAAGCTCTGATCCAGTTCGGTCAATTCTGCGATCAGCTCTCTCCTCGGCCGGTTGCTGGCGTACCCCCCTGTGCTTTCAAGTAAATCCTTTAGGGTTGTACGCTTCAATTTTTCGTAAGCGCTCTCCATCCGTTCTGTACCTCTCCTAGGAAATCCAGGAAAAATCCCACCGCTGCCGCCAAATGTTACGGTTACCCTTAGTCTCGCTGAGAGATGGACCGCTTAGTAGCCTGGATTCCTATTGCTGAAGAGGGGAGAAACTGCTCTCCATAGTATTCTATATGAGTCTCGCAAATGTAGAATAATCCCCCTTAGCTGTAGTACAGCTAGGATACCCTTCTGCCCACAAAACGAGTCAACGCTGCGATTGAGGGACAACCAAGAACTGAGGACTGGGATGCCCAGCCTGCTTTTTATTTAGGTTACATGCACACAGGGCACTCCCAGGGGGGAAAGCATAAAATCCCCCATCACACATTTAGACAAAGCCCTTGGATAGGCCACCGCAGATAACAAGTACACACAAGAAAACAATTGAGTCCTTCTTATCACCTAGCAGTGAATGCTTATCACAAACTTAATTACAGTACACAATATGCTAGGAAACCTGCCTCAGAAAATAGTTTTCTCAAAACTGAACAGAGTTAACCCTTTATGAAATGATACTTGTTACAGTTTTCTTGGAGCCCTTCTTAGGCGCTGGCTTGGCTGGTTCAGGCATTGCTGCTGGGAAATAAGTTTCTTCACAACAAAATAACTAATGCTTCTGTAACATCCCCATTCCACTGACTTAGCATGCACAATTGCAGTGGTCTGAGATGCAGGCGTGCAAAAGGTACTATGTCCATTGCCGCTACCATTAAGCCGATTACCTCCATGCATTGAGCCACTGACGGGTGTTGAATGGAATGAAGGACACGGCAAGCATTTAGAAGTTTTGTTAACCTGTCCTCTGTCAGGTAAATTTTCATTTCTACAGAATCTATAAGAGTCCCCAAGAAGGGAACTCTTGTGAGTGGTAAGAGAGAACTCTTTTCTTCGTTCACTTTCCACCCATGCGACCTTAGAAATGCCAGTACTAACTCTGTATGAGACTTGGCAGTTTGGAAGCTTGACGCTTGTATCAGAATGTCGTCTAGGTACGGAGCTACCGATATTCCTCGCGGTCTTAGTACCGCCAGAAGAGAGCCCAGAACCTTTGTAAAGATTCTTGGAGCCGTAGCTAACCCGAAGGGAAGAGCTACAAACTGGTAATGCCTGTCTAGGAAGGCAAACCTTAGATACCGGTAATGATCCTTGTGAATCGGTATGTGAAGGTAGGCATCCTTTAAATCCACTGTGGTCATGTACTGACCTCTTTGGATCATGGGTAAGATTGTCCGAATAGTTTCCATTTTGAACGATGGAACTCTTAGGAATTTGTTTAGGATCTTTAAATCCAATATTGGTCTGAAGGTTCCTTCTTTCTTGGGAACCACAAACAGATTTGAGTAAAACCCTTGTCCGTGTTCCGACCGCGGAACCGGATGGATCACTCCCATGACTAAAAGATCTTGTACACAGCGTAGAAACGCCTCTTTCTTTATCTGATTTGTTGACAACCTTGAAAGATGAAATCTCCCTTGTGGAGGAGAAGCTTTGAAGTCCAGAAGATATCCCTGAGATATGATCTCCAACGCCCAGGGATCCTGGACATCTCTTGCCCAAGCCTGGGCGAAGAGAGAGAGTCTGCCCCCCACTAGATCCGTTTCCGGATCGGGGGCCCTCGCTTCATGCTGTCTTAGGGGCAGCAGCAGGTTTTCTGGTCTGCTTGCCCTTGTTCCAGGTCTGGTTAGGTTTCCAGCCTTGTCTGTAGCGAGCAACAGCTCCTTCCTGTTTTGGGGCAGAGGAAGTTGATGCTGCTCCTGCCTTGAAGTTACGAAAGGCACGAAAATTAGACTGTTTAGCCCTTGGTTTGGCCCTGTCTTGAGGCAGGGCATGGCCTTTACCTCCCGTAATATCAGCGATAATCTCTTTCAAACCGGGCCCTTGAAAGGTATGTTAAGCAATTTAGATTTAGAAGTCACATCAGCTGACCAGGATTTTAGCCACAGCGCTCTGCGCGCCTGAATGGCGAATCCGGAATTCTTAGCCGTAAGTTTAGTTAAGTGTACTACGGCATCAGAAATAAATGAATTAGCTAGCTTAAGGGTTTTAAGCTTGTGTGTAATCTCATCTAATGGAGCTGTGTCAAGGGTCTCTTCTAGAGACTCAAACCAAAATGCCGCCGCAGCCGTGACAGGCGCAATGCATGCAAGGGGTTGCAATATAAAACCTTGTTGAACAAACATTTTCTTAAGGTAACCCTCTAACTTTTTATCCATTGGATCTGAAAAGGCACAGCTATCCTCCACCGGGATAGTGGTACGCTTAGCTAAAGTAGAAACTGCTCCCTCCACCTTAGGGACCGTTTGCCATATGTCCCGTGTGGTGGCGTCTATTGGAAACATTTTTCTGAATATAGGAGGGGGTGAGAAAGGCACACCGGGTCTATCCCACTCCTTAGTAACAATTTCAGTAAGTCTCTTAGGTATAGGAAAAACGTCAGTACTCGTCGGTACCGCAAAATATTTATCCAACCTACACATTTTCTCTGGGATTGCAACTGTGTTACAATCATTCAGAGCCGCTAACACCTCCCCTAGTAATACACGGAGGTTTTCCAGCTTAAACTTAAAATTTGAAATGTCTGAATCCAGTTTATTTGGATCAGATCCGTCACCCGCAGAATGAAGCTCTCCGTCCTCATGTTCTGCAAATTGTGACGCAGTATCAGACATGGCCCTAGCATTATCAGCGCACTCTGTTCTCACCCCAGAGTGGTCTCGTTTACCCCTAAGTTCTGGCAATTTAGACAAAACTTCAGTCATAACATTAGCCATGTCTTGTAAAGTGATTTGTAATGGCCGCCCTGATGTACTTGGCGTTACAATATCACGCACCTCCTGAGCGGGAGATGCAGGTACTGACACGTGAGGCAAGTTAGTCGGCATAACTTCCCCCTCGTTGTCTGGTGAATGTTGCTTAACATGTACAGATTGGCTTTTATTTAAAGTAGCATCAATGCAATTAGTACATAAATTTCTATTGGGCTCCACCTTGGCTTTTGAACATATTGCACAAAGAGATTCCTCTGTGTCAGACATGTTTAAACAAACTAGCAATTAGACTAGCAAGCTTGGAAATACTTTTCAACTGAATTTACAAGCAATATGCAAAACGTTACTGTGCCTTTAAGAAGCACACAAAAAAACTGTCACTTTGATATAACAATGAACCGGTTTAGTTATAGCAATCAATTTTTCATATGAAATGCATTAATTTAGCAAAGGATAGCACCCATCAGCAAATGGATTATAAACCCCTTAATACCAAAAAAAACGATTGACAAATAAATACGTTTTTTATCACAGTCAAAGCACAGTCTCACAGGTCTGCTGTGAGTGATTACCTCCCTCAAACTAGTTTTGGAGACCCCTGAGCTCTGTAGAGACGTCCTGGATCATGCAGGGAGAATAAGGAAGACTGTGACTGAATTTTTAATGCGTAGTGAAAGCGCCAAAAATAGGCCCCTCCCACTCTTAATACAGCAGTGGGGAAGCTCAGTAACTGATTTTATGCAAAATAAACGACAGCCAAGTGGAAAATAATGCCCATAAATTTTCACCAAGTACCTCAGAAAAAAAAAAAAAACGATTAACCTGTCAGTAAACGTTTTAAATATATGAATAACAATAAAAGCCTGTTGCTAGTCGCTATCACTGCAGAGAGGCTAGAGTTATATGTATACAGTATTTTCTTAGTGAAGTGCCATTCCCCAGAAATACTTTGGTGCCAACATACATACATAACAGCCTGATACCAGTTACTACTACTGCATTTAAGGCTGTACTTACATTATATCGGTATTAGCAGTATTTTCTCAGTCAATTCCATTCCTTAGAAAATAATATACTGCAACATACCTCTTTGCAGGTGAACCCTGCCCGCTGTCCCCTGTTCTGAAGTTACCTCGTCCTCAGAATGGCCGAGAACAGCAAATGGATCTTAGTTACGTCCGCTAAGATCATACACAAACTCAGGTAGATTCTTCTTCTAATACTGCCTGAGAAGAAACAACACACTCCGGTGCTGTTTAAAATAACAAACTTTTGATTGAAGTAATAAAAAACTAAATTTAATAACCACACTCCTCTCACACATCCTATCTATTAGTTAGGTGCAAGAGAATGACTGGGTGTGACGTAGAGGGGAGGAGCTATATAGCAGCTCTGCTTGGGTGATCCTCTTGCACTTCCTGTTAGGGAGGAGTTAATATCCCATAAGTAATGGATGACCCGTGGACTGACTACACTTAACAGGAGAAAACATAATTTATGTAAGAACTTACCTGATAAATTCATTTCTTTCATATTGGCAAGAGTCCATGAGCTAGTGACGTATGGGAAATACATTCCTACTAGGAGGGGCAAAGTTTCCCAAACCTCAAAATGCCTATAAATACACCCCTCACCACACCCACAATTCAGTTTAATGAATAGCCAAGAAGTGGGGTGATAAGAAAGGAGCAAAAGCATCAAACAAGAAATTGGAATAATTGTGCTTTATACAAAAAAATCATAACCACCACAAAAAAGGGTGGGCCTCATGGACTCTTGCCAATATGAAAGAAATGAATTTATCAGGTAAGTTCTTACATAAATTATGTTTTCTTTCATGTAATTGGCAAGAGTCCATGAGCTAGTGACGTATGGGATAGCAGATACCCAAGATGTGGAACTTCCACGCAAGAGTCACTAGAGAGGGAGGGATAAAATAAAGACAGCCTCCCAACCAAAAAGACTTGCATCTGTAGAGATCATGGTCCAGGTTGAAAGAAACAAAGAGACCTGTAGAACTAAATGATGGTGATCTTAACCATCAAATCAAGAGATAATTATTAGGATTCGAAGATTTAAAATGTGAAATCCTAGAATCCCTGCATCATAATGCAGCATAAAAGACTAGAAAGGTTCTTTCTATTGAAAATGAGCAAAGGGAATTAAATCCAATGCTGTGGCCATAAGACCTAAAACCTCTATGCATATATAGCAACTGAAGGAAATAAAAGAGACTAAAGGTACCGACAAACGGAACACAATAAAATTGTCCCTTGTCTGATAGAGACAAAGACAGTGACACAAACTTATCTGGAAACCTAAAAAAGGTGACCCTTGTGTGAGGAATCAAGAGCTTTTGAAAAAAAGATCCTCTAACTATGTCCTGAAGAGCAAGTGAAACATATGAGATTCCGCATCCTCAAAAAATAATCTGAATGAAAACAGAAAAATGAAAATATGCATTTATTGTATATAATGAAAACAAATAATGCTATCACTGACCAAAAAAAGGCAGAATAGTTTGAATAAAACTCCAAAACCCATTTCCTAAAAATGGAACTGGAAGAAAAACCCCAGAAGATTCCAGGTCTGAGCAGCGCTTGAACCCCATGGGTGCCCAGCCATGCTTCAACAGTACCCAAAATATATAGAACCCAAACACACTTAAAGAGAGTGTTAGCCTTACTGGAATAAAATCAAAGATATTTGGACTGAATAGAACCAAATAAATATCAAAGAAAGCTTAACCTGCCCCTTGCCAGCCAAGCTGGAATACGGCACGTACATCGCAATATTAGGGAGCTGATTTTGAACTGAAAAATTTCCAATTATAAACATGTTACTTGGGAAAGAATTCAGGAATTCGTTCCTTAACAAGAACAACCAAACTAGTATAAGCTTAAAGTTTTAGTCTTAGAACTCAATCTTGAAGCCCAGAGTAACAGTTAAGAAATAGGGATTTTTTTATTTTTTTTTTAAAAATCACAAAATTCTTCTAGCTAAAATAGCTAAAGACATAGATTAACCCACATTTGCGAAAATATTCAATAAAATGAAGACACAAATGAAATTATTAGCATGATAGTCCAGTTAAAGGACCAGTCAATACAGTGGACTTGCATAATCAATAAATGCAAAACAACAAGACAAATGCAACAGCACCTATAGTCTAGTAAATGTTGTCCCTTAAGAATGCTAAAATAAATCATAATCTGATACTTGATCTTAAAGTAAACAGAACAAAAAATGAAGCAATTGCAACATCCAAATAAATCACAGGACCAAGAAAAGTACCTGAAACTAAATAATTTTCCATAAATAAGATACAACCATCTAAAGGAAAATAAATACTATTTTGCTATAGAAACAATAGCATCATTAGTAGGAGTAGAGATAGCCCCAATAAATTGGAGAACCCTCCAAATTGAATTTAACTGTTGGCAAAGAATATAGTTTAAAACCTTTGAAGAAGGAATAAAAGAAAATTCGCAGCCTATTCCATTCCCTAGTATGAGGAATTGGAAAGAAAACTTCTGAAAACACAGAAGAATAAATAAGCAGAAATAGTGTCAGCTAGTCTTAAAGAACTAGTTACCTTAATATCCAAAATAATCAACACCTTTTCAACAAAGAACAAATGTACTTTAATAAAAAAATAATAAAAAAGTAGATTTGTTAGTGTCAATATCTGATGAAGAAAATTCTGAAAGAGAAAAAACATCATCAGAGAAGGATAAAACAGTATGTTGTTGGTCATTTGAAACTTCAATAATTAAAAAAGAAGTGAAAAAGACCTAAAAATTTTATTAGAAGGCACGAAGTCAGACAAAGCCTTTAAAATAGAATCAGAAAAATATTTCTTATAAATCTTCTAAATATTTCTTGTACATAAGATGTAAGAAATGGCAATATATAAAGCATAAATACTCATGGATTCTGCATGTAAAAGTATATCATAATAACTTATTACAAACCATAGCTAAAGATAAACATTTATAACATTTAAAATAAATGAACTTAGCTTTGGTAGAACTGAACTCAGTTAAGCATTTTTCCAGAAGTAGCTTTTGATCCAGGGTCAATCTGAGACATCTTGCAATATGTAAAAGAAAAAACAACATATAAAGCAAAATTGATCAAATTCCTTAAATGACAGTTTCAGGAATGGGAAAAAAATGCCAATGAACAAGCTTCTAGCAACCAGAAGCAATAAACAATGAGACTTAAATAATGTGGAGACAAAAATGACGCCCATATTTTTTAGCGCCAAAAAAGACGCCCACACTATTTGGCGCCTAAATGCTTTGGCGCCAAAAATGATGCCACATCCGGTAACGCCGACATCTTTGGTGCAAAAAAACGTCAAAAAAATGACACACATACAAACAACTTCCGGTGACAAGTATGACGCCGGAAATGACTAAGAATTTTTTTGCGCCAAAAAAGTCTGTGCCAAGAATGACGCAATAAAATGAAGCATTTTCAGCCCCCGCGAGCCTAAGAGCCCACAGGAAAAAAAGTCAAATTTTAAAGGTAAGAAAATTTGAATATTCAAATACATTATCCCAAATAATGAAACTGACTGTCTGAAATAAGGAATATTGAACATCCTGAATCAAGGCAAATAAATGTTTAAACACATATATTTAGAACTTTATATAAAAGTGCCCAACCATAGCTTAGAGTGTCACAGAAAATAAGACTTACTTACCCCAGGACACTCATCTACATATAGTAGAAAGCCAAACCAGTACTGAAATGAGAATCAGTAGAGGTAATGGTATATATAAGAGTATATCGTCGATCTGAAAAGGGAGGTAAGAGATGAATCTCTACGACCGATAACAGAGAACCTATGAAATAGACCCTGTAGAAGGAGATCATTGAATTCAAATAGGCAATACTCTCTTCACATCCCTCTGACATTCACTGCACGCTGAGAGGAAAACCGGGCTAAGCAGAATCAAACTGAAACAGCTGCCTGAAGTACTTTTCTACCAAAAACTGCTTATGAAGAAGAAAAAACAACATTAATATGGTAGAATTTAGTAAAAGTATGCAAAGAAGACCAAGTTGCTGTTTTGCAAATCTGATCAACAGAAGCTTCATTCCTAAAAGCCCAGGAAGTAGAAACTGACCTAGTAGAATGAGCCGTAATCCTTTGAGGCGGGGACTTACCCGACTCCACATAAGCATGATGAATCAAAGACTTTAACCAAGACGCCAAAGAAATGGCAGAAGCTTTCTGACCTTTCCTGGAACCAGAAAAGATAATAAATAGGCTAGAAGTCTTTCTAAAATCTTTAGTAGCTTCAACATAATGTTTCAAAGCTCTTACTACATCCAAAGAATGTAAAGATCTCTCCTTTGAATTATTCTTAGGATTAGGGCACAATGAAGGGACAACAATTTCTCTACTAATGTTGTTAGAATTCACAACCTTAGGTAAAAATTGAAATGAAGTCCGCAACACTGCCTTATCCTGATGAAAAATCAGAAAAGGAGATTCACAAGAAAGAGCAGATAACCCAGAAACTCTTCTAGCAGAAGAGATAGCCAAAAGGAACAAAACTTTCCAAGAAAGTAATTTAATATCGAGAGAATGCATAGGTTCAAACGGAGGAGCCTGTAAAGCCCTCAGAACCAAATTAAGACTCCAAGGAGGAGAGATTGACTTAATGACAGGCTTGATATGAACCAAAGCCTGTACAAAACAATGAATATCAGGAAGATTAGCAATCTTTCTGTGAAAAAGAACAGAAAGAGCAGAGATTTGTCCTTTCAAAGAACTTGCAGATAAACCTTTATCCAAACCATCCTGAAGAAACTGTAAAATTCTAGGAATTCGAAAAGAATGCCAGGAGAACTTATGAGAAGAACACCAAGAAATGTAAGTCTTCCAGACTCGATAATAAATCTTCCGAGACACAGATTTACGAGCCTGTAACATAGTATTAATTACTGAGTCAGAGAAACCTCTATGACTAAGAATCAAGCGTTCAATTTCCATACCTTCAAATTTAATGATGTGAAGTGTCCAAGGTTGGCAACTGGCCATCCGAATGAGATCCACATACCAAAACCTGTGAGGCCATGCTGGAGCCACCAGCAGTACAAACGAACGTTCCATTAGAATTTTGGAGATCACTCTTGGAAGAAGAACTAGAGGCGGAAAGATATAGGCAGGATGATAATTCCAGGGAAGCGACAACGCGTCCACTGCTTCCGCCTGAGGATCCCTGGATCTGGACAGACACCTGGGAAGTTTTTTGTTTAGATGAGAGGCCATCAGATCTATTTCTGGAAGTCCCCAGATTTGAACAATCTGAAGAAATACCTCTGGGTGAAGAGACCATTCGCCCGGATGTAACGTCTGGCGACTGAGATAATCCGCTTCCCAATTGTCTACACCTGGGATGTGAACCGCAGAAATTAGACAGGAGCTGGATTCCGCCCATACAAGTATCCGAGATACTTCTTTCATAGCTTGAGGACTGTGAGTCCCACCTTGATGATTGACATACGCCACGGTTGTGACATTGTCTGTCTGAAAACAAATAAACTATTCTCTCTTCAGAAGAGGCCAGAACTGGAGAGCTCTGAAAATCGCACAGAGTTCCAAAATGTTGATTGGTAATCTCGCCTCCTGAGATTCCCAAACCCCCTGCGCTGTTAGATATCCCCATAAAGCTCCCCAACCTGAAAGACTCGCATCTGTTGAGATCACAGTCCAGGTTGGACGAACAAAAGAGGCCCCTTGAATTAAACGATGGTGATCCAACCACCAAGTCAGAGAAGATCGAACATTGGGATTTAAGGATATTATTTGTGATATCCTTGTATAAACCCTGCACCACTGGTTCAGCATACAAAGCTGAAGAGGTCTCATGTGAAAACGAGCAAAGGGGATCGCGTCCGATGCAGCAGTCATGAGACCTAGAATTTCCATGCAAAAAGCTACCGAAGGGAATGACTGAGACTGAAGGTTTCGACAAGCTGAAACCAACTTCAGACGTCTCTTTTCTGTTAGAGACAAAGTCATGGACACTGAATCTATTTGAAAGCCCAAAAAGGTTACCTTTGTCTGAGGAATCAAAGAACTCTTTGGTAAATTGATCCTCCAACCATGTCTTTGAAGAAACGACACAAGTTGATTCGTATGAGATTCTGCAGAATGTAAAGACTGAGCAAGTACCAAGATATCGTCCAAATAAGGAAATACCGCAATACCCTGTTCTCTGATTACAGAGAGAAGGGCACCGAGAACCTTTGAAAAGATCCTTGGAGCTGTTGCTAGGCCAAACGGAAGGGCAACAAACTGGTAATGCTTGTCTAGAAAAGAGAATCTCAGAAACTGATAGTGATCTGGATGAATTGGAATATGAAGATATGCATCCTGTAAATCTATTGTGGACATATAATGCCCTTGCTGAACAAAAGGCAGAATAGTCCTTATAGTCACCATTTTGAATGTTGGTATTCTTACATAACAATTCAATATTTTTAGATCCAGAACTGGTCTGAAGGAATTCTCCTTCTTTGGTACAATGAATAGATTTGAGTAAAACCCCAGACCCCGTTCCAGAACTGGAACTGGTACAATTACCCCAGCCAACTCTAGATCTGAAACACATTTCAGAAATGCCTGAGCCTTTACTGGGTTTACAGGAATGCGAGAGAGAAAAAATCTTCTCACTGGAGGTCTTATCTTGAAACCTATTCTGTATCCTTGAGAAACAATGTTCTGAATCCAAAGACTGTGAATCGAATTGATCCAAATATCTTTGAAAAATCGTAACCTGTCCCCTACCAGCTGTGCTGGAATGAGGGCCGCACCTTCATGCGGATTTGGGAGCTCTTTTTGACTTTCTAAAAGGCTTGGATTTATTCCAGACTGGAGATGGCTTCCAAACGGAAACCGTTCCTTTAGGGGAAGGGTCAGGCTTTTGTTCCTTATTCTGACGAAAGGAACGAAAATGATTAGCCCTGAATTTACCTTTAGATTTTTTGTCCTGAGGCAAAAAGGTTCCTTTCCCCCCATTAACAGTTGAAATAATAGAATCCAACTGTGAACCAAATAAATTATTACCTTGGAAAGAAAGAGAAAGCAAAGTTGACTTAGAAGTCATATCTGCATTCCAAGATTTAAGCCATAAAGCTCTTCTAGCTAAAATAGCTAAAGACGGGGGGCGTGTTGAAGCAGTGACCAAGATGGCTGCTTCTTTTTAAAGGCTGACAACAGGAGCAGATAAAACCGCTATTTACTGCTCTAAAAACCTACAATCTGAGGAACTTTTCAAAATATTTTACAGCTCAAGATTGACTGAACAGGAAAAGCTACCTTTCTATACAGATTTCAGCCCGGAAGATCTAAATTGATGTGGTGCGTAGCGGAGGCTTGCTTGCGGCCTGAGCCCTCATCTAGCCCTCCCCATTATCCTTCAGATACAGGACGAACAGCTGTATATGCTGCATACTTCCCAACCCCAATAACCAATACGTGTTATTTTCCCTTCCCTGTGATGTACAAAATGCAACTTGCAGAAAAATCCCTGGTGATTACTTTGGACAAGTGGCTGTCGGATCGTCTTGACCTCATGGTGACACAACTGAAATTAGCATGGGGAAATACAGATACAACTGAGGAGTGTGACTGCCTACAGAGAAACCCTATGCAGCCTCAAGTGGCGATGAATCCCAATGAATATGTGCCTCTGGCGGCAATAAACCCACCCGCTTTGGTCGACAACACACTTTCGCAGGAAGCCGCTGGTGAAGCGGTTGCAATGGAGGGCAGTCTGAGACCTTTGGTGAGACAGAGTGAAATTATGTATGACCAGTCTGGTGGAGAATCGCTATCTACTGTCCTTACTGTAGAGGCCATGGGTGAGAGCGGAGTGGGGGAAATGCTATCAGAGTCGCAGCACTTATTCACAGCCTTCATATCAGAAATCTGTGCTGTGCAGCAGTGTGAAAGTAGCCTGCCTGAGACACATATATCACAACCTACAGCAGTCCACAGGGCTGGAGTGGGGTAAGGCTGCAAACTTTATTTGTCCCGGAATGCTCCTCAAAATCCTTCTAAGGAGACTTTCTAATATGCTGTTCTTCAATGTGGAACTGTTTATGATGACTTGGTGGTCTGAAGTTCACAGACGAGTTCAAGCTCTAAAGCCGCAGAACTTTTCTATCTATATTCAGCATTTTACCGTTTGTTCTATACAAAGTCACTTGCTTTGTCCTGTCTAGAGAAGTACTGCTACCTTTATGTTTGATAAGTTGATTTGCACCAGCTCATTTGGATTGTGCATATAGGAATGTTTATCTAAAGATAGCACTATAACCTGCCCATAAGCATAGAACACTAGATTTGGTCTAAACATATATTAGCTACCTGACACAACACTGTTCATTAGCACTCGTCCTTTGGTATATTGTACATTAATTTGTTTACCTCAGGCAGTTTCGGTTTATATGTTTGCATAGTGCAGGAGGTTTTATACTCTTACTAGTCCTGTAGTTTAATATATGTGTATGAACAGCTTGATAACCTTGCCCAATAATGTATGTTTCACTATGTTTGTTTAGGAGAGCTTTACTGACATATACTCCTGCTTACATTAGCATTACTTAAGTAATGAGTAATAAGTAGTCTAGACTGAGCTACTAAGTTCCATAGCTTTATAACAAGCATATTAACTAGAACAGAAACTTCTCAGTCTGTAATAGATATGCTTGCTATGCAGTATTTAACTTGGAGGAGTGATGGTGACCTGAAGAGAGCTGTGCTGTGCAATGTTCTTTTATTCTTTTTACTCCTATTTCTCTTACTAGATGGTAATACAGATGTGCTAATTGTTCATAAGTACATTTTGTGGCCCATTAGATCAGTCAGTAAAGTGGAACTTTGCTTGGTATAAGTATTCCTAGCCCTAAATTCCATAATGTGAGGTTTCATACTGTATATATTTTCAAGTAAGAGTTCTGACCATACTTATGTAATTTTATTTTTGAAATACTCTATGCAATGATCTATACTCTCATTACTTATGACATATAATATTGTTGTATATATTGCTGTTCTTCTTGAATATAATTTCATGTGACACAGTTCGTCATAAGAACAGAATTTATGCTTACCTGATAAATTACTTTCTCCAACTGTGTGTCCGGTCCACGGCGTCATCCTTACTTGTGGGATATTCTCCTCCCCAACAGGAAATGGCAAAGAGCCCAGCAAAGCTGGCCATATAGTCCCTCCTAGGCTCCGCCTACCCCAGTCATTCGACCGACGGACAGGAGGAAATATATATAGGAGAAACCATATGGTAACGTGGTGACAGTAGTTTAGAGAAAATAATTCATCAGACCTGATTAAAAAACCAGGGCGGGCCGTGGACCGGACACACCGTTGGAGAAAGTAATTTATCAGGTAAGCATAAATTCTGTTTTCTCCAACATAGGTGTGTCCGGTCCACGGCGTCATCCTTACTTGTGGGAACCAATACCAAAGCTTTAGGACACGGATGAAGGGAGGGAGCAAATCAGGTCACCTAAACGGAAGGCACCACGGCTTGCAAAACCTTTCTCCCAAAAATAGCCTCCGAAGAAGCAAAAGTATAAAATTTGTAAAATTTGGCAAAAGAGAGCAGTGAAGACCAAGTCACTGCCTTACATATCTGGTCAACAGGAACCTCATTCTTGAAGTCCCATGTGGAAGCCACAGCCCTAGTGGAGTGAGCTGTGATACTTTCAGGAGGCTGCCGTCCGGCAGTCTCAAAAGCCAATCTGATAATGCTTTTAAGCCAAAAGGAAAGAGAGGTAGAAGTTGCTTTTTACCTCTCCTTTTACCAGAATAAACAACAAACAAAGAAGATGTTTGTTTAAAATCTTCAGTAGCCTCTAAATAGAATTTTAGAGCACGGACTACGTCCAAATTGTGTAACAAACGTTCCTTCTTTGAAACTGGATTCAGACACAAAGAAGGTACAACTATCTCCTGGTTAATATTTTTGTTGGAAACAACCTTCGGAAGAAAACCAGGCTCAGTACGCAAAACCACCTTATCTGCATGGACCAGATAGGGCGGAGAACACTGCAGAGCAGATAACTCAGAAACTCTTCTGGCAGAAGAAATTGCAACCTAAAACAAAACTTTCCAAGATAATAACTTAGTATCTACGGAATGTAAGGGTTCAAACGGAACCCCTTGAAGAACTGAAAGAACTAGATTAAGACTCCAGGGAGGAGTCAAAGGTCTGTAAACAGGCTTGATTCTAACCAGAGCCTGAACAAACGCTTAAACGTCTGGCACCGCTGCCAGCCTTTTGTGAAGTAAAACAGATAAAGCAGAGATCTGTCCCTTCAGAGAACTTGCAGATAATCCTTTCTCCAAACCTACTTGTAGAAAAGAAAGAATCTTAGGAATTTTTATCTTGTTCCATGGGAATCCTTTAGATTCACAGCAACAGATATATTTTTTCCATATATTATGGTAAATTTTTCTAGTTACAGGCTTTCTAGCCTGAATAAGAGTATCTATTACAGAATCTGAAAACCCACGCTTTGATAAAATCAAGCGTTCAAACTCCAAGCAGTCAGTTGGAGGGAAACCAGATTCGGATGTTCGAATGGACCCTGAATAAGAAGGTCCTGTCTCAAAGGTAGCTTCCATGGTGGAGCCTATGACATATTCACCAGGTCTGCATACCAAGTCCTGCGTGGCCACGCAGGAACTATCAAGATCACCGAAGCCCTCTCCATATTGATCCTGGCTACCAGCCTGGGGATGAGAGGAAACGGTGGGAATACATAAGCTAGGTTGAAGATCCAAGGTGCTACTATTGTATCCACTAGAGTTGCCTTGGGATCCCTGGATTTGGACCCGTAACAAGGGACCTTGAAGTTCTGACGAGAGGCCATCAGATCCATGTCTGGAATGCCCCATAATTGAGTTATTTGGGCAAAGATTTCCGGATGGAGTTCCCACTCCCCCGGATGCTCCTCCATCGCCAGGGAACTCCATGTTTCCCCCTGATGGTTGATATATATAACAGTCGTCATGTTGTCTGATTGAAACCTTATGAATTTGGCCTTTGCTAGTCGAGGCCAAGCCTTGAGAGCATTGAATATCGCTCTCAGTTCCAGAATGTTTATCGGGAGAAGAGAGTCTTCCCGAGACCATAGACCCTGAGCTTTCAGGGGTTCCCAGACCGCGCCCCAGCCCACCAGACTGGCGTCGGTCGCGACAATGACCTACCCTGGTCTGCAGAAGCTCATTCCCTGTGACAGGTTGTCCAGGGTCAGCCACCAATGGAGCGAATCTCTGGTCATTTGACCAACTTGTATCGTCGTAGACAAGTCTGTATAATCCCCATTCCACTGTGAGCATGCACAGGTGTAATGATCTGAGATGAATTCGTGCAAAAGGAACTATGTCCATTGCCGCAACCATCAAACCTATTAGTTCCATGCACTGCGCTATGGAAGGAAGAAGAACAGAATGAAGTACCTGACAAGAGCTTAGAAGTTTTGATTTTCTGGCCTCTGTCAGAAAAATCTTCATTTCTAAGGAAACTATTATTGTTCCCAAGAAGGGAACTCTTGTTGACGGGGACAGAGAACTTTTTTCTATGTTCACTTTCCACCTGTGAGATCTGAGAAAGGCTAGGACAATGTCCGTATGAGCCCTTGCTTTTGACAGAAACGACACTTGAATCAGGATGTCGTCCAAGTAAGATACTACTGCAATGCCCCTTGGTCCTAGCACCGCTAGAAGGGACCCTAGTACCTTTGTGAAAATCCTTGGAGCAGTGGCTAATCCGTAATGGAAGTGCCACAAACTCCAGAAAGACGAACCTTAGGAACCGAAGATGTTCCTTGTGGATAGGAATATGTAAATACGCATCCTTTAAAACCACCATGGTCAGGAATTGACCTTCCTGGATGGTAGGAATGATCGTTCGAATGGTTTCCATTTTGAACGATGAAACCCTTAGAAACTTGTTTAGAATCTTGAGATCTAAAATTGGTCTGAATGTTCCCTCTTTTTTGGGAATCATGAACAGGTTGGAGTAAAAACCCATCCCTTGTTCTCCTAATGGAACAGGATGAATCACTCCCATGCTTAACAGGTCTTCTACACAGTGTAAGAATGCCTGTCTTTTTATTTGGTTCGAAGATAATTGAGACCTGTGTAACCTTCCCCCTTGGGGTAGTTCCCTGAATTCCAGGAGATAACCTTGAGAAACTATTTCTAGCGCCCAAGGATCCTGAACATCTCTTGCCCCAGCCTGAGCAAAGAGAGAAAGTCTGCCCCCCACCAGATCTTGTCCCAGACCGGGGGCCAACACTTCATGCTGTTTTGGTAGCAGTGGCAGGTTTCTTGGCCTGCTTACCCTTGTTCCAGCCTTGCATCGGTCTCCAGGCTGGCTTGGTTTGAGAAGTATTACCCTCTTGCTCAGAGGGTGTAGAATTTGAGGCTGGTCCGTTTCTGCGAAAGGGACGAAAATTTGGCTTATCTTAGCCTTAAAAGACCTATCCAGAGGAAGGGCGTGGCCCTTTCCCCCAGTGATGTCTGAAATAATCTCTTTCAAGTCAGGGCCAAACAGTGTTTTACCCTTGAAAGGGATGTTAAGCAATTTGGTCTGGAGAACACATCCGCTGACCAAGACTTTAGCAAAAGCGCTCTGCGCGCCACGATAGCAAACCCTGAATTATTCGCCGCTAATCTAGCTAATTGCAAAGCGGCATCTAAAATAAAAGAGTTAGCCAATTTGAGTGCTTGAACTCTGTCCAAAACCTCCTCGTACGAAGATTTTTTATTGAGCGACTTTTCTAGTTCTTCGAACCAGAAACACGCAGCTGTAGTGACAGGAACAATGCATGAAATTGGTTGTAGAAGGTAACCTTGCTGAACAAACATCTTTTTAAGCAAACCCTCTAACCTCTAATCCATAGGATCTTGAAGGCACAACTATCTTCTATAGGAATAGAAGTGCGTTTGTTTAGAGTAGAAACCGCCCCCTCGACCTTGGGGACTGTATGCCATAAGTCCTTTCTGGGGTCGATTATAGGAAATAATTTCTTAAATATAGGGGGAGGAACAAAAGGTATGCCGGGCCTTTCCCACTCCTTATTTACCATATCCGCCACCCGCATGGGTATAGGAAAAACATCGGGGGGCACCGGAACCTCTAGGAACTTGTCCATCTTACCTAATTTCTCTGGAATGACCAAATTGTCACAATCATCCAGAGTAGATAATACCTCCTTAAGTAGTGCGTGGAGATGTTTAAATTTAAAAGTTACAATATCAGGTTCTGCTTGTTGAGAAATTTTTCCTGACTCTGAAATTTCTCCCTCAGACAAAACCTCCCTCCTGGCCCCTTCAGATTGGTGTGAGGGTATGTCAGAACAGATATCAACAGCGTCCTCTTGCTCTTCAGTGTTTAAAACAGAGCAATCACGCTTTCTCTGATAAGTAGGCATTTTGTAAAAAATGCATGCAAAATAATTATCCATTACAGCCATTAATTGTATGGTAATAAGTATTGGCGCACTAGATGTACTAGGGGCCTCTTGTGTGGGCAAAACTGGTGTAGACACAGAAGGGGATGATGCAGTACCATGCTTACTCCCCTCATTTGAGGAATCATCTTGGGCAATATCATATCTATGGCATTATTATCCCTACTTTGTTTGGACATTATGACACAATTATATCACATATATGTAAATGGGGAGACACATTGACTTTCATACATATAGAACATCGTTATCTGATGGTTCAGACATGTTAAACAGGCTTAAACTTGTCAACAAAGCACAAAAAACGTTTTACAATAAAACCGTTACTGTCCCTTTAAATTTTAAACTGAACACACTTTATTACTGAATATGTGAAAAAGTATGAAGGAATTGTTCAAAATTCACCAAAATTTCACCACAGTAACTTAAAGCCTTAAAAGTATTGCACACCAAATTTGAAAGCTTTAACCCTTAAAATAACGGAACCGGAGCCGTTTTTACATTTAACCCCTATACAGTCCCAGGTATCTGCTTTGCTGAGACCCAACCAAGCCCAGAGGGGAATACGATACCAAATGATGCCTTCTATAAGCTTTTTCAGTGGTTCTTAGCTCCTCACACATGCATCTGCATGCCATGCTTTCCAAAAACAACTGCGCATTAGTGGCGCGAAAATGAGGCTCTGTCTATGACTAGAAAAGGCCCCCAGTGAAAAAGGTGTCCAATACAGTGCCTGGCGTTTTTATTAAAACAATCCCCAAGATTTAACAACTATTAATAGTAATAATCTGCCAAATATACTTAGTAAAGTAATCGTTTTAGCCCAGAAAAATGTCTACCAGTTTTTTAAGCCCTAATGAAGCCCTTTATTCTTTTACTTAAACTAAGAAAATGGCTTATCGGTTCCCATAGGGAAAATGACAGCTTCCAGCATTACCAAGTCTTGTTAGAAATGTGTCATACCTCAAGCAGCAAAGTCTGCCCACTGTTTCCCCCAACTGAAGTTACTCCATCTCAACAGCCCTGTGTGGAAACAGCCATCGATTTTAGTAACGGTTGCTAAAATCATCTTCCTCTTACAAACAGAAATCTTCTTCTCTTTTCTGTTTCAGAGTAAATAGTACATACCAGCACTATTTTAAAATAACAAACTCTTGATTGAAGAACAAAAACTACATTTAAACACCAAAAAACTCTAAGCCATCTCCGTGGAGATGTTGCCTGTGCAACGGCAAAGAGAATGACTGGGGTAGGCGGAGCCTAGGAGGGACTATATGGCCAGCTTTGCTGGGCTCTTTGCCATTTCCTGTTGGGGAGGAGAATATCCCACAAGTAAGGATGACGCCGTGGACCGGACACACCTATGTTGGAGAAATATTAACTTAATTTCAAGGTCCAAAAGTGACCATATGTAACTTTAGAGCTCCTCTTCCTATTCATTTAAAGTACATAGGCCCATGAGTGGCCTGCAGGTCTTGTTGAGGAGATTTCATTTCTTACAAAAAAATAGAAAATGAGGTTCCCATATGCATATTCAGTGTTTTGTCCAAAAGTACTGTTCTGTCTTTCTAATTATACGCTGTCATGTACATGGTAATTCAATTCTTTCTATATGAATGTAAAAGCTAAATAATTATTACTGTACTCAATGTATCCATGCTACTGAACTTTTGTTTATTGTTTGCTATCTACATAACCTCAATAAAAATCTTATAATAAAAAAAATAAATAAATAGCTAAAGACATATACCTGACATCAATTCTAATGATATCAAAAATGGCATCACAAATAAAGTTATTAGCATGTTGAAGAAGTTTAACAATGCTATACGCATTATGGTCTGACACTTGTTGTGCTAAAGCCTCCAACCAGAAAGTTGAAGCTGCAGCAACATCAGCCAAGGAAATAGCAGGTCTAAGAAGATTACCTGAACATAAATAAGCTCTCCTTAGAAAGGATTCAATCTTCCTGTCTAAAGGATCCTTAAAGGAAGTACTATCCACCGTAGGAATAGTAGTACGTTTAGCAAGAGTAGAAATAGCCCCATCAACTTTAGGGATTTTATCCCAAAATTCTAATCTATCAAATGGCACAGGGAACAATTTCTTAAACCTTTGAGAAGGAGTAAATGAAGTACCCAGACTATTCCATTCCCTAGAAATTACTTCTGAAATAGCATCAGGAACTGGAAAAACTTCAGGAATAACTACATGAGGTTTAAAAACCGAATTTAAACGCTTAGTAGATTTAGTATCAAGAGGACTAGACTCTTCCATATCTAAAGCAATTAACACTTCTTTAAGTAAAGAACGAATAAACTCCATCTTAAATAAATATGAAGATTTATCAGTGTCAATATCTGAGGCAGAATCTTCTGAACCATATAGATCCTCATCAGAAACAGATAAGTCAGAATGATGACGGTCACTTAAAAATTCATCTGAAATAACAGAATTTATGCTTACCTGATAAATTACTTTCTCCAACGGTGTGTCCGGTCCACGGCGTCATCCTTACTTGTGGGATATTCTCCTCCCCTACAGGAAATGGCAAGGAGAGCACACAGCAAGAGCTGTCCATATAGCTCCCCCTCTGGCTCCGCCCCCCAGTCATTTGACCAACGGTTAGGAGAAAAAAGGAGAAACTATAGGGTGCCGTGGTGACTGTAGTGTATAGACAAAGAAATTTTTCAAACCTGATTAAAAAACCAGGGCGGGCCGTGGACCGGACACACCGTTGGAGAAAGTAATTTTTCAGGTAAGCATAAATTCTGTTTTCTCCAACATTGGTGTGTCCGGTCCACGGCGTCATCCTTACTTGTGGGAACCAATACCAAAGCTTTAGGACACGGATGAAGGGAGGGAGCAAATCAGGTTACCTAAACAGAAGGCACCACGGCTTGAAAAACCTTTCTCCCAAAAATAGCCTCCGAAGAAGCATAAGTATCAAATTTGTAGAATTTGGCAAAAGTGTGCAGAGAAGACCAAGTCGCTGCCTCACATATCTGATCAACAGAAGCCTCGTTCTTGAAGGCCCATGTGGAAGCCACAGCCCTAGTAGAGTTAGCTGTGATTCGTTCAGGAGGCTGCCATCCGGCATTCTCATAAGCCAATCGGATGATGCTTTTCAGACAGAAAGAAAGAGAGGAAGCAGTAGCTTTTTGTCCTCTCCTCTTACCAGAATAAACGACAAACAAGGAAGAAGTTTGTCTGAAATCCTTTGTTGCTTCTAAATAGAACTTTAAAGCACGGACTACATATAAATTGTGTAACAAACGTTCCTTCTTTGAAACTGGATTCGGACACAAAGAAGGAACAACTATTTCCTGGTTAATATTCTTGTTGGAAACAACTTTTGGAAGAAAACCAGGCTTGGTACGCAAAACAACCTTATCTGAATGGAACACCAGATAGGGTGGATCACACTGCAAAGCAGATGGTTCAGAAACTCTTCTAGCAGAAGAAATTGCAACCAAAAACAGAACTTTCCAAGATAGTAACTTGATATCTATGGAATGTAAGGGTTCAAACAGAATCCCTTGAAGAACTGAAAGAACTAAATTTAGACTCCAGGGAGGAGTCAAAGGTCTGTAAACAGGCTTAATTCTGACCAAAGCCTGTACAAAAGCTTGTACATCTGGCACAGCTGCCAGCCGTTTGTGTAACAAGACAGATAAAGCAGACATCTGCCCTTTTAGAGAACTCGCAGACAATCCCTTATCCAAATCTTCTTGGAGAAAAGAGAGGATCCTGGGAATTTTAATCTTACTCCATGAGAATCCCTTGGATTCACACCAACAGATATATCTTTTGCATATTTTATGGTAAATCTTTCTAGTCACAGGTTTTCTGGCTTGGACCAGAGTATCTATCACTGAATCTGAAAACCCCCGCTTGGATAAAATCAAGCGTTCAATTTCCAAGCAGTCAGCTGGAGAGAAACTAGATTTGGATGTTCGAATGGACCTTGTACTAGAAGATCCTGTCTCAAAGGTAGCTTCCATGGTGGAGCCGATGACATATTCACCAGGTCTGCATACCAAGTCCTGCGTGGCCAGGCAGGAGCTATCAGAATCACCAAGGCCTTCTCCTGTTTGATCCTGGCTACAAGCCTGGGAAGGAGAGGGAACGGTGGAAACGCATAAGCTAGGTTGAACGACCAAGGCACCACTAATGCATCCACTAGAGTCGCCTTGGGATCCCTGGATCTGGACCCGTAGCAAGGAACCTTGAAGTTCTGACGAGACGCCATCAGATCCATGTCTGGAATGCCCCATAATTGAGTCAACTGGGCAAACACCTCCAGGTGAAGTTCCCACTCCCCCGGATGAAAAGTCTGACGACTCAGATAATCCGCCTCCCAGTTGTCTACTTCTGGGATGTGGATTGCAGATAGGTGGCAGGAGTGATCCTCCGCCCATTTGATGATTTTGGACACCTCTCTCATCGCCAAGGAACTCCTTGTTCCCCCCTGATGGTTGATGTAAGCTACAGTCGTCATGTTGTCTGACTGGAATCTTATGAATCCGGCCTTCGCTAGTTGAGGCCAAGCCCGGAGAGCATTGAATATCGCTCTCAGTTCCAGAATGTTTATCGGGAGAAGAGACTCTTCCCGAGACCATAGACCCTGAGCTTTCAGAGAATCCCAGACCGCGCCCCAGCCTAATAGACTGGCGTCGGTCGTGACAATGACCCACTCTGGTCTGCGGAAACTCATTCCCTGGGACAGGTGATCCTGGGTCAACCACCAACGGAGTGAGTCTCTGGTCATCTGGTCTACTTGAATCATTGGAGACAAGTCTGTATAGTCCCCATTCCACTGCTTGAGCATGCACAGTTGTAATGGTCTTAGATGAATTTGAGCAAAAGGAACTATGTCCATTGCTGCAACCATCAACCCTACTACTTCCATGCACTGAGCTATGGAAGGCTGCAGAATAGAGTGAAGAACTTGACAAGCGTTTAGAAGCTTTGACTTTCTGACTTCTGTCAGGAAGATCTTCATTTTTAAAGAATCTATTATCGTTCCCAAGAAGGGAACTCTTGTCGACGGAGACAGGGAACTCTTTTCTACGTTCCCCTTCCACCCGTGAGATCTGAGAAAGGCTAGAACAATGTTTGTATGAGCCTTTGCTTTGGAAAGAGACGACGCTTGGAATAGAATGTCGTCCAGATAAGGTGCCACTGCAATACCCCTTGGTCTTAGAACCGCTAGAAGGGACCCTAGCACCTTTGTGAAAATCCTTGGAGCAGTGGCTAGCCCGAAAGGGAGAGCCACAAACTGGTAATGCTTGTCCAGAAAGGCGAACCTTAGGAACTGATGATGATCTTTGTGGATAGGAATATGTAGATACGCATCCTTTAAATCCACGGTAGTCATAAATTGACCCTCCTGGATTGTAGGTAAAATTGTTCGAATGGTTTCCATTTTGAATGATGGAACTCTGAGAAATTTGTTTAGAATTTTTAAATCCAGAATTGGTCTGAAAGTTCCCTCTTTTTTGGGAACTACAGTACAAACAGATTTGAGTAAAACCCCTGACCTTGTTCCACAGTTGGAACTGGGTGCATCACTCCCATCTTTAACAGGTCTTCTACACAATGTAAGAATGCCTGTCTCTTTATTTGGTTTGAAGATAAGTGAGACATGTGGAACCTTCCCCTTGGGGGTAGTTCCTTGAATTCCAGAAGATAACCCTGAGAGACTATTTCTAGTGTCCAGGGATCCTGAACATCTCTTGCCCAAGCCTGAGCGAAGAGAGAGAGTCTGCCCCCTACAAGATCTGGTCCCGGATCGGGGGCTACCCCTTCATGTTTTGGTAGCAGCAGCAGGCTTCTTGGCCTGTTTACCCTTGTTCCAGCCTTGCATTGGTTTCCAAGCTGGTTTAGTCTGGGAAGCGTTACCCTGTTGTCTAGAGGCTGCCGAGTTGGAAGCCGGTCCGTTCCTGAAATTGCGAAAGGAACGAAAATTGGACTTATTCTTAGCCTTGAAAGGTTTATCTTGTGGGAGGGCATGGCCCTTTCCCCCAGTGATGTCTGAAATAATCTCTTTCAATTCTGGCCCAAAAAGGGTCTTACCCTTGAAAGGAATATTAAGCAATTTTGTCTTGGAAGATACATCCGCCTACCAAGACTTTAGCCAGAGCGCTCTGCGCGCCACAATTGCAAACCCTGAATTTTTCGCCGCTAACCCCGCTAACTGCAAAGCGGCGTCTAAAATAAAGGAATTAGCTAACTTAAGTGTGTGAATTCTGTCCATGACTTCCTCATACGGAGTCTCCCTACTGAGCGACTTTTCCAGTTCCTCGAACCAGAACCACGCCGCTGTAGTGACAGGAATAATGCACGAAAAAGTTGAAGGAGGTAACCTTGCTGTACAAAAATCTTTTTAAGCAAACCCTCCAATTTTTATCCATAGGATCTTTGAAAGCACAATTGTCCTCAATAGGAATGGTCGTGCGCTTGGCTAGAGTAGAAACCGCCCCCTCGACCTTAGGGACTGTCTGTCATAAGTCCTTCCTGGGGTCGACCATAGGGAACAATTTCTTAATTATAGGAGGAGGGACAAAAGGTATGTCTGGCTTCTCCCACTCCTTATTCACTATGTCCGCCACCCGTTTGGGTATCGGAAAAGCATCAGGGTGCACCGGGACCTCAAGGAACTTGTCCATCTTGCACAATTTTTCTAGGATGACCAGATTGTCACAATCATCCACAGTAGATAGCACCTCCTTAAGTAATGCGCGGAGATGCTCTAATTTAAATTTAAATGTCACAACATCAGGTTCTGCCTGCTGAGAAATTCTTCCTGTATCAGAAATTTCCCTATCTGACAAACCCTCCCTCACTGCCACTTCAGATTGGTGTGAGGGTATGACAGAAAAATTATCATCAGCGCCCTCCTGCTCTACAGTGTTTAAAACAGAGCAATCGTGCTTTCTAAACACCACATACTCCTCACCATCTCCGTGGAGATGCTACTTGTTCAGAGCAGCAAGGAGAATGACTGGGGGGCGGAGCCAGAGGGGGAGCTATATGGACAGCTCTTGCTGTGTGCTCTCCTTGCCATTTCCTGTAGGGGAGGAGAATATCCCACAAGTAAGGATGACGCCGTGGACCGGACACACCAATGTTGGAGAAATGAGAAGTTTTAAAAGACCTTTTACGCTTACTGGAAGGAGGAATAACAGACAGAGCCTTCCTAATAGATTTAGAAACAAATTCTTTTACATTAACAGGGACATCCTGAACATTAGATGTTGAAGGAACAACAACAGGTAATGGATTATTACTAATGAAAATACAATCTGCATTAGAAAGTTTATCATGACAGTTATCACAAACAACAGCCGGAGGAACAGTTACCAAAAGTTTACAACAGATGCACTTATCTTTGGTAGAACCAGCATCAGGCCGCGTGTTTCCAGAAGTAGATTCTGATCCAGGGTCATGTTGAGACATCTTGCAATATGTAATAGAAAAAACAACATATAAAGCAAAATTATCAAATTCCTTAAATGACAGTTTCAGGAATGGGAAAAAAATGCCAAATGAACAAGCCTCTAGCAACCAGAAGCAATGAAAAATGAGTCTGAAATAATGTGAAAAAAAGGTGGAGACAAGAATAACGCCCACAATTTTTGGCGCCAAAAATGACGCCCACATTATCGGCGCCAAGTACAACGCCCATATTTTTTTGGCGCCAAGTATGACGCCACATCCTGTGATGCCGTAAAAAATGACGCCCACAATTTTGGCGCAAAAAAACGTCTGAACGTCAAAAATGAAGCAACCATGCACAAACTTCCGGCGTCAATTAGTGCCAAGAATGACGCAATAAATTTAAGCATTTTCAGCCCCCGCAAGCCTAACAGCCCACAGGGAAAAAAGGTCAATTGAAAAAAATTCTTTTAAGGTAAGAAAAAAATATTTCATATGCATTATCCCAATAATGAAACTGACTGTCTGAAAATAAGGAATACTGATTATCCTGAATCAAGGCAAATATAAGTTTAAACACATATATTTAGAACTTTACATATAAAGTGCCCAACCATAGCTTAGAGTGTCATAAAAAATAAGACTTACTTACCCTAAGACACTCATCTACATATAGTAGATAGCCAAACCAGTACTGAAACGAGAATCAGTAGAGGTAATGGTATATAAGAGTATATCGTCGATCTGAAAAGGGAGGTAAGAGATGAATCTCTACGACCGATAACAGAGAACCTATGAAATAGATCCCGTAGAAGGAGACTATTGAATTCAAATAGGCAATACTCTCTTCACATCCCTCTGACATTCACTGCACTCTGAGAGGAAAACCGGGCTCCAGCCTGCTGCGAAGCGCATATCAACGTAGAATCTAGCACAAACTTACTTCACCACCTCCATGGGAGGCAAAGTTTGTAAAACTGAATTGTGGATGTGGTTAGGGGTGTATTTATAGGCATTTTGAGGTTTGGGAAACTTTGCCCCTTCTGGTAGGAATGTATATCCCATACGTCACTAGCTCATGGACTCTTGCTAATTACATGAAAGAAATCAGAAAAGGAGACTCACAAGAAAGAGCAGATAACTCAGAAACTCTTCTAGCAGAAGAGATGGCCAAAAGGAACAAGACTTTCCAAGAAAGTAATTTAATGTCCAGAGAATGCATAGGCTCAAACGGAGGAGCCTGTAAAGCCCTCAAAACCAAATTAAGACTCCAAGGAGGAGAGATTGACTTAATGACAGGCTTGATACGAACCAAAGCCTGTACAAAACAATGAATATCAGGAAGTTTAGCAATTTTTCTGTGAAACAGAACAGAAAGAGCAGAGATTTGTCCTTTCAAGGAACTTGGAGACAAACCCTTATCCAAACCATCCTGAAGAAACTGTAAAATTCTAGGAATTCTAAAAGAATGCCAAGAGAATTTATGAGAACACCACCAAGAAATGTAGGCCTTCCAAACTCGGTAATAAATCTGTCTAGACACAGATTTACGAGCCTGTAACATAGTATTAATCACTGAGTCAGAGAAACCTCTACGACTAAGTATTGAGCATTCAATTTCCATACCTTCAAATTTAATGATTTGAGATCCTGATGGAAAAATGGGCCTTGAGATAGAAGGTCTGGCCTTAACGGAAGTGTCCAAGGTTGGCAACTGGCCATCCAAACAAGATCCCCATACCAAAACCTGTGTGGCCATGTTGGAGCCACCAGCAGCACAAACGAATGTTCCATTATGATTTTGGATATCACTTTTGGAAGAAGAACTAGAGGCGGAAAGATATAAGCTGGTTGATAATTCCAAGGAAGTGACAACGCATCCACCGCTTCCGCCTGAGGATCCCTGGATCTGGACAGATACCTGGGAAGTTTCCTGTTTAGATGAGAAGCCATCAGATCTATTTCTGGAAGTCCCCATATCTGAACAATCTGAAGAAATACCTCTGGATGAAGAGACCATTCGCCCGGATGTAACGTCTGGCGACTGAGATAATCCGCTTCCCAATTGTCTATACCTGGGATGTGAACCGCAGAGATTAGACAGGAGCTGGATTCCACCCATACAAGTATCCGAGATACTTCTTTCATAGCCTGAGGACTGTGAGTCCCACCTTGATTATTGACATATGCCACGGTTGTGACATTGTCTGTCTGAAAACAAATAAACGATTCTCTCTTCAGAAGAGGCCAGAACTGAAGAACTCTGAAAATCGCACGGAATTCCAAAATGTTGATTGGTAATCTCGCCTCCTGAGATTCCCAAATCCCCTGTGCTGTCAGAGATCCCCATACAGCTCCCCAACCTGAAAGACTCGCATCTGTTGAGATCACAGTCCAGGTTGGACGAACAAAGGAGGCCCCTTGAACTAAACAATGGTGATCCAACCACCAAGTCAGAGAAAAACGAACATTGGTATTTAAGGATATTAATTGTGATATCTTTGTATAATCCCTGCACCATTGGTTCAGCATACAAAGCTGGAGAGGTCTCATGTGAAAACAAGCAAAGGGGATCGCGTCCAAGACCTAAAATTTCCATGCACAAAGCTAACGAAGGGAATGATTGAGACTAAAGGTTTCGACAAGCTGAAACCAATTTCAGACATCTCTTGTCTGTTAAAGACAAAGTCATGGATACTGAATCTATTTGGAAACCCAAAAAGGTTACCCTTGTCTGAGTAATCAAGGAACTCTTTGGTAAATTGATCCTCCAACCATGTCTTTGAAGAAACAACACAAGTTGATTCGTGTGAGATTCTGCAGAATGTATAGACTGAGCAAGTACCAAGATATTGTCCAAATAAGGAAATACCGCAATACCCTGCTCTCTAATTACAGAGAGAAGGGCACCGAGAACCTTTGAAAAGATCCTTGGAGCTGTTGCTAGGCCAAAAGGAAGAGCAACAAATTGGTAATGCTTATCTAGAAAAGAGAATCTCAGGAACTGATAATGATCCGGATGAATAGGAATATGAAGATATGCATCCTGTAAGTCTATTGTGGACATATAATGCCCTTGCTGAACAAAAGGCAGAATAGTCCTTATAGTCACCATTTTGAATGTTGGTATCCTTACATAACGATTCAATATTTTTAGATCCAGAACTGGTCTGAAAGAATTCTCTTTCTTCGTTACAATGAACAGATTTGAATAAAACCCCAGACCCCGTTCCAGATCTGGAACTGGCACAATTACCCCAGCTGACTCCAGGTCTGAAACACATTTCAGAAAAGCCTGAGCCTTTACTGGGTTTACTGGAATGCGTGAGAGAAAGAATCTTCTCACAGGCGGTCTTATCTTGAAACCTATTCTGTACCCTTGAGAAACAATGTTCTGAATCCAATGATTTTGAATCGAACTGATCCAAACATCTTTGAAAAATCGTAACCTGCCCCCTACCAGCTGTGCTGGAATGAGGGCCACACCTTCATGCAGACTTGGGAGCTGGTTTTGATTTCCTAAAAGGCTTGAATTTATTCCAGACTGGAGGAGGTTTCCAAACGGAGACCGTTCCTTTAGGGGAAGGGTCAGGCTTCTGTTCCTTATTCTGACGAAAGGGACGAAAACGATTAGCAGCCCTATATTTACCATTAGATTTTCTATCCTGAGGCAAAAAAGCTCCTTTCCCCCCCAGTGACAGTTGAAATTATAGAATCCAACTGAGAAGCAAATAACTTATTACCTTGGAAAGAAAGAGAAAGCAAGTCATATCTGCATTCCAAGATTTAAGCCATAAAGCTCTTCTAGCTAAAATAGCTAAAGACATATACCTGACATCATTCCTAATGATATAAAAAATGGCATCACAAACAAAGTTATTAGCATGTTGAAGAAGTTTAACAATGCTATAAGCATCATGGTCCGACACTTGTTGTGCTAAAGCCTCCAACCAGAAAGTGGAAGCTGCAGCAACATCAGCCAAAGAAATAGCAGGCCTAAGAAGATTACCTGAACATAAATAAGCCTTCCTTAGAAATGATTCAAGCTTCCTATCTAAAGGATCCTTTAAAGAAGTACCATCTGCCGTAGGAATAGTAGTAAGTTTAGCAAGAGTAGAAATAGCCCCATCAACTTTGGGGATTTTCTCCCAAAACTCTAATCTATCAGACGGCAAAGGGTACAATTTCTTAAACCTTGGAGAAGGAGTAAATGAATTACCCAGACTATTCCATTCCCTAGAATCAACACTTCTTTCAGTAAAGTAAAACTCCATCTTAAACAAATATGAAGATTTATCAGTGTCAATATCTGAGGCAGAATCTTCTGATCCAGATAGATCCTCATCAGAGATAGATAAGTCAGAATGATGGCGATCATTTAAAAATTCATCTGATTTATGAGAAGTTTTAAAAGACCTTTTACGTTTACTAGAAGGAGGTATAACAGACAGAGCCTTCCGAATAGAATTAGAAACAAATTATTTTACATTAACAGGAACATCCTGAACATTAGATGTTGATTAAGCAACAACAGGTAATGGATTATTACTAATGGAAATATTATCTGCGTTTGATAGTTTATCATGACAACTAACACAAACTACAGCCGGAGGAACAGTTAGCATAAGTTTACAACAAATGCACTTAGCTTTGGTAGAACCGACATCAGGCAGCGTCTTTCCAGAAGTAGATTCTGATCCAGGGTCAGGTTGTGACATCTTGCAATATGTAATAGAAAAAGCAACATATAAAGCAAAATTATCAAATTCCTTAATTGACAGATTCAGGAATGGGAAAAAATGCAAACAGAACAAGCCTCTAGAAACCAGAAACAACTAAAAAGTGAGACTTAAATAATGTAAAAAAATCTGGTGCCAAGTATGACGCCCACATATTTTTTGGCGCCAAAAACGCCTGTAACAAACACTAGAGTAAAAAATGACGCAATTACGTGAAAACTTCCGGCATCAACTACGACGCCGCAAATGACGACACTGACGTCAGACAAACGTCAATGTCGCGCCAAAAAAGTCTTGCGCCAAAAATGACGCAATAAATTCTAGCATTTCTTTGCACCTGCGAGCCTAACAGCCAGCAATTTAGAGGAAAAAATTCAATGAAAATTTTAGGTAACAAAAATATTTATTCATATGCATTTTCCCAAAAAATGAAACTGACAGTCTGAAAGAAGGAAAATAAACTGATTGACCTGAATCATGGCAAATATAGTATAAAACATATATTTAGAACTTTACATATAAAGTGCCAAACCATAGCTGAGAGTGTCATAAATAAAAATAAGACTTACTTACCCAAAGACACTCATCTACATAAAGCAGATAGCCAAACCAGTACTGAAACGAGAATCAGTAGAGGTAATGGTATATAAGAGTATATCGTCGATCTGAAAAGGGAGGTAGGAGAAGAAATCTCTACGACCGATAACAGAGAACCTATGAAATAGATCCCCTAGAGGAAGACCATGGTATTCAATAGGCAATACTCCCTTCACATCCCTCTGACATTCACTGCACTCTGAGAGGAAAACCGGGCTTCAGCCTGCTGCGAAGAGCATATCAACGTAGAATCTAGCACAAACTTACTTCACCACCTCCATGGGAGGCAAAGTTTGTAAAACTGAATTGTGGGTGTGGTGAGGGATGTATTTATAGGCATTTTGAAGTTTGGGAAACTTTGCCCCTCCTGGTAGGAATGTATATCCCATACGTCACTAGCTCATGGACTCTTGCCAATTACATGAAAGAAAATCATAACGCTGCCATGAAAGAAATGAATTTATCAGCTAAGTTCTTACATAAATTATGTTTTCTTTCATATAGGTGGCAAGAGTCCACAAGCTTGTTACTGATGGGATATAATACCCAAGATGTGGAAGTGCACAAGTAACAATAAAGGGAGGAATAAAATGAAAAAACATAATTTATGTAAGAACTTACCTGATAAATTCATTTCTTTCATATTAGCAAGAGTCCATGAGCTAGTGACGTATGGGATATACATTCCTACCAGGAGGGGCAAAGTTTCCCAAACCTCAAAATGCCTATAAATACACCCCTCACCACACCCACAAATCAGTTTAACGAATAGCCAAGAAGTGGGGTGATAAGAAAAAAGTGCGAAAGCATAAAAAACAAGGAATTGGAATAATTGTGCTTTATACAAAAAAATCATAACCACCACAAAAAAGGGTGAGCCTCATGGACTCTTGCTAATATGAAAGAAATGAACTTATCAGGTAAGTTCTTACATAAATTATGTTTTCTTTCATGTAATTAGCAAGAGTCCATGAGCTAGTGACGTATGGGATAATGACTACCCAAGATGTGGATCTTCCACGCAAGAGTCACTAGAGAGGGAGGGATAAAATAAAGACAGCCAATTCCGCTGAAAAATAATCCGCACCCAAAAAAAAAATTTTGCGCCAAAAAAGTCTGCGCCAAGAATGACGCAATAAAATGAAGCATTTTCAGCACCCGCGAGCCTAATAGCCCACAGGGAAAAAGTCAAATTTTAAGGTAAGAAAAAAATGATTAATTCATATGCATTATCCCAAATATGAAACTGATTGTCTGAAATAAGGAATGTTGAACATCCTGAGTCAAGGCAAATATAAGTTTAAACACATATATTTAGAACTTTATATAAAAGTGCCCAACCATAGCTTAGAGTGTCACAGAAAATAAGACTTACTTACCCCAGGACACTCATCTACAAGTAGTAGAAAGCCAAACCAGTACTGAAACGAGAATCAGTAGAGGTAATGGTATATATAAGAGTATATCGTCGATCTGAAAAGGGAGGTAAGAGATGAATCTGTACGACCGATAACAGAGAACCTATGAAATAGACCCCGTAGAAGGAGATCATTGAATTCAAATAGGCAATACTCTCCTCACATCCCTCTGACATTCACTGCACGCTGAGAGGAAAACCGGGCTCCAACCTGCTGTGGAGTGCATATCAACGTAGAATCTAGCACAAACTTACTTCACCACCTCCATAGGAGGCAAAGTTTGTAAAACTGATTTGTGGGTGTGGTGAGGGGTGTATTTATAGGCATTTTGAGGTTTGGGAAACTTTGCCCCTCCTGGTAGGAATGTATATCCCATACGTCACTAGCTCATGGACTCTTGCTAATTACATGAAAGAAACAGCTAATTTCACTGAGAAATTAAATCCAAAAAATAATTGGTTTCTTTAAAATTAAAAAAGCTTAAATTATAGGCACTAGAATCAAACAGACAGCTGCCTGAAGAACCTTTCTTTAAGACCAAGGGACTGCTAGAGCATCTATCTTTTCCGCCTGAGGATCCCTGGACCTGGAAAGGTACCTGGGAAGTTTCTTGTTCAGATGAGAGGCCATCAAATCTATCTCTGGAGAACCCCAGAGCTGTACAATTTGATAGACTAAATCTGGGTGGAGTGACCACTCCCCTGGAAGTAAAGATTGCTGGCTGAGATAATCTGCTTCCCAATTGTCTACACCAGGGAATCGCCATGATTAGACAGGAATTGAATTACCAATATACACACACTGACAAAGGCACTATGAAGGCAAGCTCCCCATTATTATATTGTGATTCAGAGTATGTAACTCAAATTGTGATTTGGATTTACTAGAGGAGTGGTGCTGGCATATGCCTTAATTTCAAAGAAAAAATTGGAAAGAGTTCCAAAAAGAAGAAATGCCATTTTAGCACTCTGTGCCCAGACTAAATTTGAGGCAGCCTTAAATTTAGTCTGGGCACAGGAATTGGATTCCGCCCATGAAAATATGTGAGATACTTCTTTCATAGCTAGGGGACTGTGAGTTCCCCCTTGATGATTGACATATGTCACTGTAGTGATATTGTCTGTCTGAAAACTAATATAAACTTCCCTCTTCATTAGAGGCCAAGCCTGAAGAGCTCTGAAGAGAGCACAGAGTTCCAAATATTCAGCCAGATTACGAGTTTTGCGTTATGGCTGGCTCGCTAATTACTTGTACGTTATTTTTACCGCTCATCTTTCATAGCGCTGCTATTACAGGTTTGCAAAAAACGGCTTGTGCGGGCGATATGGTTGCGTTGAGCTCCATACCTCACCCAAATACAAGCAGTGTTTTGACGTGCTCGTGCACGATTTCCCCATAGACATCAATGGGGAGAGCCAGCTAAAAAAAAGCCTAACACCTGCAATCGCGGAATGAAAAGCTCCGTAACGCAGCCCCATTGATGTCTATGGGAGAAAAACATGTAACACCCTAACATAAACCCAGAGTCTAAACACCCCTAATCTGCCACCCCTAACATCACCGCCACCTACATAATGTTATTAACCCCTAATATGCCGCCCCCAACGTCACCGCCACCTACCTACACTTATTAACCCATAATCTGCCACCCCCAACATTGCCGCAACCTACCTACACTTATTAACCCCTAATCTGCTGCCCCCAATGTCACCGCCACCACTATACTAAAGTTATTAACCCCTAAACCTCTGGCCTCCCACATCACTAACACTAGATAAATATATTAACCCCTAACATAACCCTAAATCTAACCCTAACGTAACCATATCACTCCCTAACTTTAACATAATTAAAATAATTCTAAATAAAACTTACTATTAATAAATAAATAAATAACATAATTTATGTAAGAACTTACCTGATAAATTCATTTCTTTCATATTAGCAAGAGTCCATGAGCTAGTGACGTATGGGATATACATTCCTACCAGGAGGGGCAAAGTTTCCCAAACCTCAAAATGCCTATAAATACACCCCTCCCACACCCACAAATCAGTTTAACGAATAGCCAAGAAGTGGGGTGATAAGAAAAAAATGCGAAAGCATAAAAAACAAGGAATTGGAATAATTGTGCTTTATACAAAAAAAATCATAACCACCACAAAAAAGGGTTGGCCTCATGGACTCTTGCTAATATGAAAGAAATGAATTTATCAGGTAAGTTCTTACATAAATTATGTTTTCTTTCATGTAATTAGCAAGAGTCCATGAGCTAGTGACGTATGGGATAATGACTACCCAAGATGTGGATCTTCTACGCAAGAGTCACTAGAGAGGGAGGGATAAAATAAAAAAAAGCCAATTCCGCTGAAAAATAATCCACACCCAAAATAAAGTTTAAATCTTATAATGAAGAAAACTGAAATTATAAGCAGAAGAATCAAACTGAAACAGCTGCCTGAAGTATTTTTCTACCAAAAACTGCTTCAGAAGAAGAATACACATCAAAATGGTAGAATTTAGTAAAAGTATGCAAAGAAGACCAAGTTGCTGCTTTGCAAATCTGATCAACCGAAGCTTCAGTCCTAAACGCCCAGGAAGTAGAGACTGACCTAGTAGAATGAGCTGTAATCCTTTGAGGCGGAGATTTACCCCACTCGACATAAGCATGATGAATTAAAGATTTCAACCAAGATGCCAAAGAAATGGCAGAGGCCTTCTGACCTTTCCTAGAACCGGAAAAGATAACAAATAGACTAGAAGTCTTTCGGAAATTCTTAGTAGCTTCAAAATAATATTTCAAAGCTCTAACTACATCCAAAGAATGCAATGATCTCTCCTTAGAATTCTTAGGATTAGGACATAATGAAGGAACCACAATTTATCTACTAATGTTGTTAGAATTCACAACCTTAGATAAAATTTTAAAAGAAGTTCGCAACACCGCCTTATCCTGATGGAAAATCAGAAAAGGAGATTCACAAGAAAGAGCAGATAATTCAGAAACTCTTCTAGCAGAAGAGATGGCCAAAAGAAAACAAAACTTTCCAAGAAAGTAATTTAATGTCCAGTGAATGCATAGGTTCAAACGGAAGAGCTTGAAGAGCCCCCAGAACCAAATTCAAACTCCAAGGAGGAGAAAACATAATTTATGTAAGAACTTTTCCTGATAAATTAATTTCTTTCATATTAGCAAGAGTCCATGAGCTAGTGACGTATGGGATATACATTCCTACCAGGAGGGGCAAAGTTTCCCAAACCTCAAAATGCCTATAAATACACCCCTCACCACACCCACAAATCAGTTTAACGAATAGCCAAGAAGTGGGGTCATAAGAAAAAAGTGCGAAGCATAAATGTAAGGAATTGGAATAATTGTGCTTTATAAAAAAAAATCATAACCACCACAAAAAAGGGTGGGCCTCATGGACTCTTGCTAATATGAAAGAAATGAATTTATCAGGTAAGTTCTTACATAAATTATGTTTTCTTTCATGTAATTAGCAAGAGTCCATGAGCTAGTGACGTATGGGATAATGACTACCCAAGATGTGGATCTTCCATGCAAGAGTCACTAGAGAGGGAGGGATAAAATAAAGACAGCCAATTCCGCTGAAAAAAATCCACACCCAAAAATAAAGTTTAAATCTTATAAAGAAAAAAACTGAAAATATAAGCAGAAGATTCAAACTGAAACAGCTGCCTGAAGTACTTTTCTACCAAAGACAGCTTCAGAAGAAGAAAACACATCAAAATGGTAGAATTTAGTAAAAGTATGCAAAGAAGACCAAGTTGCTGCTTTGCAAATCTGATCAACCGAAGCTTCATTCCTAAATCCCCAGGAAGTAGAAACTGACCTAGTAGAATGAGCTGTAATCCTTTGAGGCGGAGTTTTACCTGACTCGACATAAGCATGATGAATTAAAGATTTCAACCAAGATGCCAAAGAAATGGCAGAGGCCTTCTGACCTTTCCTAGAACCGGAAAAGATAACAAATAGACTAGAAGTCTTTTGGAAATTCTTAGTAGCTTCAACATAATATTTCAAAGCTCTAACTACATCCAAAGAATGCAATGATTTCTCCTTAGAATTCTTAGGATTAGGACATAATGAAGGAACCACAATTTCTCTACTAATGTTGTTGGAATTCACAACCTTAGGTAAAAATTTAAAAGAAGTTCGCAACACCGCCTTATCCTGGTGAAAAATCAGAAAAGGAGACTCACAAGAAAGAGCAGATAATTCAGAAACTCTTCTGGCAGAAGAGATGGCCAAAAGGAACAAAACTTTCCAAGAAAGTAATTTAATGTCCAATGAATGCATAGGTTCAAACGGAGGAGCTTGAAGAGCCCTCAGAACCAAATTCAAACTCCAAGGAGGAGAAATTGACTGAATGACAGGTTTTATACGAACCAAAGCTTGTACAAAACAATGAATATCAGGAAGATTAGCAATCTTTCTGTGAAAAAGAACAGAAAGAGCAGAGATTTGTCTTTTCAAGGAACTTGCAGACAAACCTTTATCCAAACCATCCTGAAGAAACTGTAAAATTCTCGGAATTCTAAAAGAATGCCAGGAAAAATGATGAGAAAGACACCAAGAAATATAAGTCTTCCAGACTCTATAATTTATCTCCCTAGATACAGATTTACGAGCCTGTTACATAGTATTAATCACAGAGTCAGAGAAACCTCTTTGACTAAGAATCAAGCGTTCAATCTCCATACCTTTAAATTTAAGGATTTGAGATCCTGATGGAAAAAAGGACCTTGCGACAGAAGGTCTGGCCTTAACGGAAGAGTCCACGGTTGTCAAGAGGCCATCCGGACAAGATCCGCATACCAAAACCTGTGAGGCCATGCTGGAGCTACCAGCAGAACAAACGAGCATTCCTTCAGAATCTTGGAGATTACTCTTGGAAGAAGAAATAGAGGCGGAAAGATATAGGCAGGATGATACTTCCAAGGAAGTGACAATGCATCCACTGCTACCGCTTGAGGATCCCTGGATCTGGACAGATACCTGGGAAGTTTCTTGTTTAGATGAGAGGCCATCAAATCTATTTCTGGAAGTCCCCAGATTTGAACAATCTGAAGAAATACCTCTGGGTGAAGAGACCATTCGCCCGGATGTAACATTTGGCGACTGAGATAATCCGCTTCCCAATTGTCTATACCTGGGATATGAACCGCAGAAACTAGACAGGAGCTGGATTCCGCCCATACCAGAATTCGAGATACTTCTTTCATAGCCAGAGGACTGTGAGTCCCTCCTTGATGATTGATGTATGCCACAGTTGTGACATTGTCTGTCTGAAAACAAATGAACGATTCTTTCTTTAGAAGAGGCCAAGACTGAAGAGCTCTGAAAATTGCACGGAGTTCCAAAATATTGATCAGTAATCTCACCTCCTGAGATTCCCAAACCCCTTGTGCTGTCAGAGACCCCCACACAGCTCCCCAACCTGTAAGACTTGCATCTGTTGAAATTACAGTCCAGGTCGGAAGAACAAAAGAAGCCCCCTGAACTAAACAATGGTGATCTGTCCACCACGTCAGAGAGTGTCGTACAATCGGTTTTAAAGATATTAATTGAGATATCTTTGTGTAATCCCTGCACCACTGGTTCAGCATACAGAGCTGAAGAGGCCGCATGTGAAAACGAGCAAAGGGGATCGCGTCCGATGCAGCAGACATAAGACCTAGAATTTCCATGCATAAGGCTACCGAAGGGAATGATTGTGACTGAAGGTTTCGACAAGCTGATATCAATTTTAGACGTCTCTTGTCTGTCAAAGATAGAGTCATAGACACTGAATCTATCTGGAAACCTAAAAAGGTTACCTGTGTCTGAGGAATCAATGAACTTTTTGGTAAATTGATCCTCCAACCATGATGTTGAAGAAACAACACAAGTCGATTCGTATGAGATTCTGCTAAATGTGAAGACTGAGCAAGTACCAAGATATCGTCCAAATAAGGAAATACCACAATACCCTGTTATCTGATTACAGACAGAAGGGCACCAAGAACCTTCGTAAAAATTCTTGGAGCTGTAGCTAGGCCAAACGGCAGAGCCACAAACTGGTAATGCTTGTCTAGGAAAGAGAATCTCAGAAACTGATAGGGATCTGGATGAATCGGAATATGCAGATATGCATCCTGTAAATCTATTGTAGACATATAATGCCCTTGCTGAACAAAAGGCAGGATAGTCCTTACAGTTACCATTTTGAATGTTGGTATCCTTACATAACGATTCAATATTTTTAGATCCAGAACTGGTCTGAAGGAATTCTCCTTCTTTGGTACAATGAAGAGATTTGAATAAAACCCCAGTCCCTGTTCCAGAACTGGAACTGGCATAATTACTCCAGCCAACTCTAGATCTGAAACACATTTCAGAAATGCTTGAGCCTTCGCTGGGTTTACTGGGACACGGGAAAGAAAAAATCTCTTTGCAGGAGGCCTTATCTTGAAGCCAATTCTGTACCCTTCTGAAACAATGTTCTGAATCCAAAGATTGTGAACGGAATTGATGCAAATTTCTTTGAAAAAACGTAATCTGCCCCCTACCAGCTGAGCTGGAATGAGGGCCGTACCTTCATGTGGACTTAGGAGCTGGCTTTGATTTTCTAAAAGGCTTGGATTTATTCCAGACTGGAGATGGTTTCCAAACTGATACCGCTCCTGTGGGTGAAGGATCAGGCTTTTGTTCCTTATTGTGACGAAAGGAACGAAAACGATTATTAGACCTAAATTTACCTCTAGATTTTTTATCCTGTGGTAAAAAAGTTCCTTTCCCTCCAGCAACAGTTGAGATAATAGAATCCAACTGAGAACCAAACAATTTATTATCCTGGAAAGAAAGGGAAAGCAGAGTAGACTTAGAAGACATATCAGCATTCCAAGTTTTAAGCCATAAAGCTCTTCTAGCTAAAATAGCTAGAGACATATACCTGACATCAACTCTAATGATATCAAAGATGGCATCACAAATAAAATGATTAGCATGTTGAAGAAGAATAATAATGCTATGAGAATTATGATCTGTCACTTGTTGCGCTAAAGCTTCTAACCAAAAAGTTGAAGCTGCAGCAACATCCGCTAAAGATATAGCAGGTCTAAGAAGATTACCTGAACACAAGTAAGCTTTTCTTAGAAAGGATTCAATTTTCCTATCTAAAGGATCCTTAAAGGAAGTACCATCTGCCATAGGAATATAGTAGTACGCTTAGCAAGAGTAGAGACAGCCCCATCAACCTTAGGGATTTTGTCCCAAAACTCTAATCTGTCAGATGGCACAGGATATAATTGCTTAAAACGTTTAGAAGGAGTAAATGAATTACCCAAATTATTCCATTCCCTGGAAATTACTTCAGAAATAGCACTAGGGACAGGAAAAACTTCTGGAATAACTACAGGAGATTTAAAAACCTTATCTAAACGTTTAGATTTAGTATTAAGAGGACCAGAATCCTCAATTTCTAATGCAATTAGGACTTCTTTAAGTAAAGAACGAATAAATTCCATTTTAAATAAATATGAAGATTTATCAGCATCAACCTCTGAGACAGAATCCTCTGAACCAGAAGAACCATTATCAGAATCAGAATGATGATGTTCATTTAAAAATTCATCTGAAAAATGAGAAGTTTTAAAAGACTTTTTACGTTTACTAGAAGGAGGAATAACAGACATAGCCTTCTTAATGGATTTAGAAACAAAATCTCTTATGTTATCAGCAACACTCTGAGTATTAGATGTTGACGGAACAGCAACAGGTAATGTAACAGTACTAAAGGAAATATTATCTGCATTAACAAGTTTGTCATGACAAACAGTACAAACAACAGCTGGAGGAACAGATACCATACGTTTACAGCAGATACACTTAGCTTTGGTAGCTCCAGCACCAGGCAGCGATTTTCCAGAAGTATCTTCTGACTCAGTTTCAACGTGGGACATCTTGCAATATGTAATAGAAAAAACAACATATAAAGCAAAATTGATCAAATTCCTTAAATGACCGTTTCAGGAATGGGAAAAAATGCCAGTGAACAAGCTTCTAGCAACCAGAAGCAATAAATAATGAGACTTAAATAATGTGGAGACAATAGTGACGCCCATATTTTTTTAGCGCCAAAAATTGACGCCCACATTATTTGGCACCTAAATGCTTTTGGTGCCAAAAATGATGCCACATCCAGAACGCTGACATTTTTGGCGCAAAAGAACGTAAAAAATGGCGCAACTTCCGGCGACATGTATGACGCCGGAAACAGAAAAAAAAATTTGCGCCAAAAAAGTCTGCACCAAGAATGACGCAATAAAATGAAGCATTTTCAGCCCCCGCGAGCCTAACAGCCCACAGGGAAAAAGTCAAATTTTAAGGTAAGAAAAAATTGATTTATTCATATGCATTATCCCAAATATGAAACTGACTGTCTGAAATAAGGAATGTTGAACATCCTGAGTCAAGGCAAATAAATGTTTGAATACATATATTTATAAGTTTATAAAAAAGTGCCCAACCATAGCTTAGAGTATCACAGAAAATAAGACTTACTTACCCCAGGACACTCATCTACATGTTGTAGAAAGCCAAACCAGTACTGAAACGAAAATCAGCAGAGGTCATGGTATATAAATAAGAGTATATCGTCGATCTGAAAAGGGAGGTAAGAGATGAATCTCTACGACCGATAACAGAGAACCTATGAAATAGACCCCGTAGAAGGAGATCATTGAATTCAAATAGGCAATACTCTCCTCACATCCCTCTGACATTCACTGCACGCTGAGAGGAAAACCGGGCTCCAACCTGCTGCGGAGCGCATATCAACGTAGAATCTAGCACAAACTTACTTCACCACCTCCATAGGAGGCAAAGTTTGTAAAACTGATTTGTGGGTGTGGTGAGGGGTGTATTTATAGGCATTTTGAGGTTTGGGAAACTTTGCCCCTCCTGGTAGGAATGTATATCCCATACGTCACTAGCTCATGGACTCGTGCTAATTACATGAAGGAAATTTACTTAATAACAGGTTTTATACGAACCAAAGCTTGTACAAAACAATGAATATCAGGAAGAATAGCAATCCTTCTGTGAAAAAGAACAGAAAGAGCAGAGATTTGTCCTTTCAAGGAACTTGCAGACAAACCTTTATCCAAACCATCCTGAAGAAACTGAAAAATTCTCGGAATTCTAAAAGAATGCCAGGAAAAATGATGAGAAAGACACCAGGAAATGTAAGTCTTCCAGACTCAATAATATATCTTCCTAGATACAGATCTACGAGCCTGTAACATAGTATTAATCACAGAGTCAGAGAAACCTCTTTGACTAAGAATCAAGCGTTCAATCTCCATACCTTTAAATTTAAGGATTTGAGATCCTGATGGAAAAAAAGGACCTTGTGACAGAAGGACTGGTCTTAACGGAAGAGTCCACAGTTGGCAAGAAGTCATGCGGACAAGATCCGTATACCAAAACCTGTGAGACCATGCTGGAGCCACCAGCAGAAAAACGAGCATTCCTTCAGAATCTTGGAGATTACTCTTGGAAGAAGAACTAGAGGCGGAAAGATATAGGCAGGATGATACTTCCAAGGAAGTGACAATGCATCCACTGCTTCCGCCTGAGGATCCCTGGATCTGGACAGATACCTGGGAAGTTTCTTGTTTAGATGAGAAGCCATCAGATCTATTTCTGGAAGTCCCCACATTTGAACAATCTGAAGAAACACCTCTGGGTGAAGAGACCATTCGCCCGGATGTAACGTTTGGCGACTGAGATAATCCGCTTTCCAATTGTCAATACCTGGGATATGAACTGCAGAGATTAGACAGGAGCTGGATTCCGCCCATACCAGTATTCGAGATACTTCTTTCATAGCCAGAGGACTGTGAGTCCCTCCTTGATGATTGACATATGCCACAGTTGTGACATTGTCTGTCTGAAAACAAATGAACGATTCTCTCTTTAGAAGAGGCCATGACTGAAGAGCTTCTGAAAATTGCACGGAGTTCCAAAATATTGATTGGTAATCTCACCTCCTGAGATTTCCCAAACCCCTTGTGCTGTCAGAAACCCCCATACAGCTCCCCAACCTGTCAGACTTGCACCTGTTGAGATCACAGTCCAGGTTGGAAGAAAAAAAGAAGCCCCCTGAACTAAACGATGGTGGTCTGTACCACGTCAGAGGGTGTCGAACAATCAGTTTTAAGATATTAAATGAGATATCTTTGTATAATCCCGGCACCACTGGTTCAGCATACAGAGCTGAAGAGGTTGCATGTGAAAATGAGCAAAGGGGAACACGTCCAATGCAGCAGTCATAAGAACCTAGAATTTCCATGCATAAGGCTACCGAAGGGAATGATTGAGACTGAAGGTTTCGATAAGCTGAAACCAATTTCAGACGTCTCCTGACCAACAGAGACAGAGTCATGGACACTGAATCTATCCGGAAATCTAAAAAAGGTTACTCTTGTCTGAGGAATCAACAAACTGATTGGTTAATTGATCCTCCAACCATGTTCTTGAAGAAAAAACACTCATAAAAAGCTGGAAAGGATCTTTCCATTGAAAATGAGCAAAGGGAATTGAATCCAATGCTGTTAAAACTTCTATGCATATATAGCAACTGAAGGAAATAATAGAGACTAAAGGTACCGACAGACGGAACCCAATACAAATTGTCCCTTGTCTGATAGAGACAAAGATAGTGACATAAACCATCTGGAAACCTAAAAAAAAAAAAAGGTGACCCTTGCGTGAGGAATTAAGAGCTTTTGAAAAAAGATCCTCTAACTATGTCCTGAAGAGCAAGTGAAACATATGAGAATCCGCATCCTCAGGAAATAATCTGAATGAAAACAGAAAAATTAAGAATACGCATTTATTGTATCTAAATAAAACAAATAATGCTATCAATGACCACAAAAAGGCAAAATAGTTTGAATAAAACTCCAAAACCCAGTTCCTAGAAAAGAAACTGGAATAAAAACCCCAGAAGATTCCAGGTCTGATCAGCGCTTGAACCCCATGGGTACCCAGCCATGCCTCAACAGTATCCAAAATATATAGGATAGAAACACACTGAAAGTGTTAGCCTTACTGGAATAAAATCAAAGAAATTTGGACAAAATAGAACAAAATAAATTTCAAAGAAGTCTTAACCTGCCCCTTACCAGCCAAGCTGGAATACGGCATGTGCATCGCAACATTAGGGAGCTAATTTCGAACCCCAATTAAAAACATGTTACTTGGGAAAGAACTCAGGATTCGTTCCTTAATAAGAACAACCAAACTAGTATAAGCTTAAAGTTTTAGTCTTAGAACTCAATCTTGAAGCCCATAGTAACAGTTAAGAATTGAATCCAATTATAATTGATTATCTTAGAACAAAAGAAATATGGATTTTTTTTTTTTTATTTTTTTTTTAAAAATCACAGAATTCTTCTAGCTAAAATAGCTAAAGACATAGATTAACCCTCATTTGCGAATATATTCAATAAAATGAAGACACAAATGAAATCATTAGCATGATAGTCCAGTTTAAAGGACCAGTCAAAACAGAGGACTTGCAAAATGCAAAACAACAAGACAAATGCAACGGCACCTAGTCTAGTAAATGTTGTCCCTTAACAATGCTAAAATAAATCATGATCTGATACTTGATCTTAAAGTAAACAGAAAAAATGAAGCAATTGCAATATCACAGGACCAAGAAAAGTACCTGAAACTAAATAATTTTCCAAAAATAAGATACAACTATATAAAGGAAAATAAATACTATTTTGCTATAAAAACAATAGCATAATTAGTAGGAGTAGAGATAGCTCCAATAAATTGGAGAACCCTCCAAATTGAATTTAACTGCTGACAAAGAATATAGTTTAAAAATAAAAGAAAATTCTCAGCCTATTCCATTCCCTAGTATGGGGAATTGGAAAGAAAACCTCTGAAATCACAGAAGAAATAAAAAAGGCAGAAATAGTGTCAGCTAGTCTTAAAGAACTAGTTACCTTAATATCCAAAATAATCAGCACCTCTTCAACAAAGAACAAATGTACTTTAATAATAAAAAAATTATATAAAAAAGTAGATTTGTTAGTGTCAATATCTGATGAAGAGAATTTCTGAAAGAGAAAAAAACATCATCATCAGAGAAGGATAAATCAGTATGTTGTTGGTCATTTGAAACTTCAATAATTAAAAAAGAAGTGAAAAAGACCTAAAAATCGTATTAGAAGGCACAAAGTCAGACATAGCCTTAATCAGAAAAAATATTTCTTATAAATCTTCTAAACATTTCTTGCACTTAAGAATGGAAATGTATAAAGCATAAATACTAATGGAATCTGCATGTAAAAGTATATCATAATAACTTATTACAAACCATAGCTAGAGATAAACATTTATAACATTTAAAATAAATGAACTTAGCTTTGGTAGAACTGAAACTCAGTTAAGCATTTTTCCAGAAGTGGCTTCTGACTCAGGGACAAACGGAGACATCTTGCAATATGTAATAGAAAAAACAACATATAAAACAAAATTGATCAAATTCCTTAAATGACAGTTTCAGGAATGGGAAAAAAATGCCAGTGAACAAGCTTCTAGCAACCAGAAGCAATAAATAATGAGACTTAAATAATGTGGAGACAATAGTGACGCCCATATTTTTTAGCGCCAAAAAAGACGCCCACATTATTTGGTGCCTAAATGCTTTTGGCACCAAAAATGACGCCACATCCGGAACGCCGACACTTTTGGCGCAAAAAAACGTCAAAAAAATGACGCAACTTCCGGCGACACGTATGACGCCGGAAACAGAAAAAAAAATTTGCACCAAAAAAGTCTGCGCCAAGTATGACGCAATAAAATGAAGCATTTTCAGCCCCCGCGAGCCTAATAGCCCACAGGGAAAAAGTCAAATTTTAAGGTAAGAAAAAAATTGATTAATTCATATGCATTATCCCAAATATGAAACCGACTGTCTGAAATAAGGAATGTTGAACATCCTGAGTCAAGGCAAATAAATGTTTGAACACATATATTTAGAACTTTATATAAAAGCGCCCAACCATAGCTTAGAGTGTCACAGAAAATAAGACTTACTTACCCCAGGACACTCATCTACAAGTAGTAGAAAGCCAAACCAGTACTGAAACGAGAATCAGTAGAGGTAATGGTATATATAAGAGTATATCGTCGATCTGAAAAGGGAGGTAAGAGATGAATCTCTACGACCGATAACAGAGAACCTATGAAATAGACCCCGTAGAAGGAGATCATTGAATTCAAATAGGCAATACTCTCCTCACATCCCTCTGACATTCACTGCACGCTGAGAGGAAAACCGGGCTCCAACCTGCTGCGGAGCGCATATCAACGTAGAATCTAGCACAAACTTACTTCACCACCTCCATAGGAGGCAAAGTTTGTAAAACTGATTTGTGGGTGTGGTGAGGGGTGTATTTATAGGCATTTTGAGGTTTGGGAAACTTTGCCCCTCCTGGTAGGAATGTATATCCCATACGTCACTAGCTCATGGACTTGCTAATTACATGAAAGAAAATTCCTATTTAAAAATAAATACTTACCTGTCAAATAAACCCTAAATTAGCTACAATATCACTAATAGTTACATTGTAGCTAGCTTAGGTTTTATTTTTATTTCACAGGTAAGTTTGTATTTATTTTAACTAGGTAGACTAGTTAGTAAATAGTTATTAACTATTTAATAACTACCTAGTTAAAATAAATACAAACTTATTTGTTAAATAAAACGTAACCTGAGTTACACTAACACCTAACATTACAATAAAATTAAATAAATTAAATTAATAAAATACAATGATCTAAATTACAAAAAAAATAAACACTAAATTACACAAAATAAAAAAAGAAATTATCAAAAATAAAAATGAATTACTCCTAAACTAATAGCCCTATCAAAATAAAAAAAGCCCCCCCAAAATAAAAAAAAAACCTAGCCTACACTAAACTGCCAATGGCCCTTAAAAGGGCCTTTTGCTGGGCATTGCCCAAAATAAATCAGCTTTTTTACCTGTAAAAATGCAATTTTCAGGGCAATGGTTAGCTTAGGTTTATTTAGATAGGTTTTTATTTGGGGGGTTTGGTTGTGTGGGTGGTGGGTTTTACTGTTGGGGGTTGTTTGTATTTTTTTTACAGGTAAAAGAACTGATTTCTTTGGGGCAATGCCCAGCAAAGGCATTGACAGTTTAGTGTAGGCTAGGGTTTTTCTATTTGGGGGGGGGGGGGGTTATTTTGATAGGGCTATTAGATTAGGAGTAATTCGTTTTTATTTTTGATAATTTCTTTTTTTATTTTGTGTAATTTAGTTTTTTTTTTGTAATTTAGATAATTGTATTTTATTAATTTAGTTTTATTGTAATGTTAGTTGTTAGTGTAACTCAGGTTAGGTTTTATTTTACATGTAAGTTTGTATTTATTTTAACTAGGTAGCTAGTAAATAGTTAATAACTATTTATTAACTAGTCTACCTAGTTAAAATAAATACAAACTTACCTGTGAAATAAAAATAAAACCTAAGATAGATACAATATAACTATTAGTTATATTGCTGCTAGCTTAGGGTTTCTTTTACAGGTAAGTTTGTATTTTGTTTTAAATAGGTATTATTTAGTTAATAATTGTAAGGTTTATTTAGCTTTATTTTTATTATATTTAAGTTAGGGGGTGTTAGGGTTTAATAGGTTTATTATAGCGTCGGTGTGGGCGGACGGCAGATTAGGGGTTAATAATATTTAAATAGTGTTTGTGATGCGGGAGGGCAGCGGTTTAGGGGTTAATAGGTTTATTATAGTGGCTACGATGTTGGGATGCGGCGGGGTTAGGGGGTTAATACATTTTTTTAAGTGGCGGCAATGTCCGGAGCGGCAGATTAGGGGTTAATACATTTATTATAGTGTTTGCAATGTGTGAGGGCCTCGGTTTAGGGTTTAATAGGTAGTTTATGGGTGTTAGTGCACTTTGTGACAATTTAGTTGTGAGTTTTATGCTACAGCTTTGTAACGTAAAACTCATAACTACTGACTTGACGGTACGAATCTTGTCGGTATAAGGTGAACCGCTCACTTTTTGGCCTCACAGCAAAACTTGTAATACCGGCGCTATGGGAGTCCCATTGAAAAAGGACTTTTCTTAAAGTGCGGTACTGACGTTGCGTGACGGCCAAAAAAAGTGTGCGGTACAGCTATTCTGACAAGACTTGTAATAGCAGCGGTAGGGAAAAAGCATTGTTATGCTTTTTGAGTCATAACGCAAAACTCAAAATCAAGCTGAATGATTGGTAACCTCGCCTCTCAAGGATTCCAAACTCCTTGTGCTGTCCTCTCCAGACAGCTCCTCAACCTGTAAGACTTGCATCTGTGGTGATCACAGACCAGATAGGACGAACCAAGTCAGAGAGAGTTGGGTGTTGGGATTTAAGAATATCAGTTGTGATATCAGAGTGTAATCCCTGCGCCATTGGTGCAGCATGCAAAGCTGAAGAGGTCTCGTGAAAATGAGCAAAGGGGATTGCGTCCGATGCTGCAATCATGAGACCTAAAGCTTCCATGTACATAGCCACTGAAGGGAATGATAGAGACTGAAGGTTTAGACAAGCTGAAACCAATCTCAAACGTCTCTTTTCTGTTAGGTAGGAAGTCATGGACACTGAATCTATCTGGAAACCTAAAAAGGTGACCTTTGTCTGAGGAATCAAGAATCTATTTGGTAAAATAATCCTCCAACCATGTCTTAGAAGATACAATAGCCATGTTGTGTGAGATTCTGCTAAATGAAAAGATTGAGCTAGTACCAAGATATCGTCCAAATAAGGAAACCCCGCAATGCCCTGCTTTCTGAATACAGATAGAAGGGCACCGAGAACCTTTGAGAATATTCTCAGAGCTGTTGCAAGGCCAAATGGAAGAGCAACAAATTGGTAATGCTTTTCTAGAAATGAGAATCTCAGAAATTGATAATGATCTGGGCGGATTGGGATGTGAAGATAAGCATCCTGTAAGTCTATTGTGGACATAAATTGACCTTGCTGAACTAAAGGCAGAATAGTCCTTATAGTCACCATCTTGAAAGTCGGGACTCTTACATATCGATTTAAAGTTTTCAGTTCCAAAATTTTCCTTCTTTGGCACAATGAAAAGATTTGAATAAAAACCCAACCCCTGTTCCTGAAGAGGAACTGAGACAATTACCCCCAAGAGTTCTAGATCTAAAACACATTTCAGAAATGCTTTGGCTATTACTGGGTATTTTGGTACATGGATGAGAGACTCTTCCCATGGGAGGCCTTAATCCAAATCTAATTCGATACCCCTGAGAAATTAGATTCTGAATCCACTGCACCTTCATGTAGGCTTAGAGGCTGTATTTGGTTTCTTATATGGCTTGGATTTATTCCAATTTGGAGATGGTCTCCAATTAGAGCCAGAGGCTTTAGGGCAGGGAGCAGTTTTCTATTCTCTATTCTGACGAAAGAAATTAAAACGATTAGTGGCTTTAAATTTTCCCGTAGATTTTTTTGTCTTGGGGGAAGAAAAACTCCCTTTCCCCCAGTTATAGTGGGAATGATAGAATCCAATTGAGAATCAAAAAGGTTTTTACCTTGAAAAGAGAGACACAGTAATCTTGTTTTCGACACCATGTCAGCATTCAAGATTTACTAGTCAGAAAAGCTAAAAACATAGATTTGACGTTGATTTTATTAACATCAAAAATAGCATCACAAAGGAAATTATTTGTGTGTTGAAGTAAAATGATAATGTTAGATATTTCAGGGTCTGAAGACAACTGCTGAGCTAAACTGTCTAACCAAAAAGTAGAAGCAGCAGCAACATCAGCCATAGATATAACTGGTCTAAGAATATAGCCAGTATGTAAATATGAACTTCTAAGATAAGATTCAAGCTTCCTATCTAAAGAATCTTTAAAATAAATGCTTTCTTCCATAGGAATGGTAGTACGTTTAGCAAGAGTGGAAATAGCCCCATCAACCTTAGGGACTGTTTCCCAAAGTTCCAAATTAGCAACAGGCAAAGGATACAATTTTTTAAATCTAGAAGGGTTAAAAGAGGTATCAGGTTTAGACCATTCTTTAGCAATCACATTAGAGATAGCATCTGGAAAAGGAAAAACTTCAGGTGTAATAACAGTAGTCTTAAATACAGAATTTAAATTATTACAATATTTATCATTAGGAGGTTTAGACTCCTCAATACTCAAAGTAAATAAAACTTCCTTCAAAAGTGAGCAAATATGTTACATTTTAAATAAAAAAGATTTATCAATATCTGTCTCTGATATAGGATCCTCTGAATTAGAGGAACCCCCATCAGTAGACGATACATCAGTATGCTGTCGGTCAGTACAAAATTCATTAGACTTAGGAAAACTTTGTAAAGTCCTTTAACGTTTATTTGAAGACGAAATAGCAGTCATAGGGCTCTATTTATCAAGCTCCGTATGGAGCTTGATGGCCCCTGTTTCTGGCGAGTCTTCAGACTCGCCAGAAACAGCAGTTATGAAGCAGCGGTCACAAAGACCGCTGCTCCATAACCTGTCCGCCTGCTCTGAGCAGGCGGATACATATCGCCGGAAATCAACCCGAACGAGTACGATCGGGTTGATTGACACCCCCCTGCTGGCGGCCTATTGGCCGCGAGTCTGCAGGGGGCGGCGTTGCACCAGCAGCTCTTGTGAGCTTCTGGTGCAATGCTGAATACGGCGAGCGTATTGCTCGCCGTATTCAGCAAGGTCTGGTGAACCTGATCCGCACTGTCGGATCAGGTCCGCCAGACCTTGATAACTTGGGGCCATAGCCTTCTCTATGGCTGCAGCAATAAAATCTTTCATTTCTGCCGGAATGCCTTTTGCATTAGACTGAGATGGAATAACAGTGGCTGCATTCGTATTCATAGAAATATTATTAGCATGTAATATTTTATCAAAACAGAAGCCACATAATTGAGCTGAAGAATTTAAATCAGCTTTTTTACAACAAACACACTTAGCTTTGGTAGAAATATGTTCAGGCAGCTCAGTTTCTATGATAACATCAGAGGCAGGTTCAGTTTGAGATATCATGGCAAAAAAATGGAACAAAGAAAAACAAAAAAGTAACATTAGTTGCAAAATATCACATTCTCCTTAAAGGGATAGTAAACCCAAATGTTTTATTTCATAATTCAGATAGAGCATGCAATTTTAAAGCAACTCTCTGATTTACTTCTATTAATTTTTCTTCGTTCTCTTGCTATCTTTATTTGAAAAAGAAGGCATTTAAGCTAAGGAGCCAGACAATTTTTGGTTCAGACCCTGGACAGAACTTGCTTAATGGTGGGTGCATTTAGCCACCAATCAGCAAGCACAACCCAGGTTGTGAACCAAAAATGGGCCGGCTTCTAAACTTACATTCTTGCTTTTCAAATAATGATAGCAAGAGAATGAAGAAAAATGGGTAATATGAGTAAAATAGAAAGTTGCTTTAAATTGCATGTTCTGTCTGAATCATGAAAGAAAAAAATTGGGTTTAGTGTCTCTTTTACTACAGCAGATTTCAAGAATGGTAAACAATGCTCATTAAAAAAACGTTATAGTTAATATCAATGATAAATAAAAACAAACATTATAGCTCTCTGAAAAAAAGAAGAAGAAAAAAAAAAAAATACAGAGGGAAGTGGTAGCGGATTTTTAAACTAGAAAAAAGCGAATTGACGTGTCATGACGACATAAATAGAGTCATCACATGCGCCATTTTGCACACAGAATTGAAAAAAGAACCTCTGAGAATGCAGAGGTAATAAGGGCCTAAAGGTAAGAGTTTTTAAATAATAGCTGAGTGTGTCCCTAAAAAAAATATATATACTTACCATAAGACACCCATCCACATATAGCCAAACAGTACTGAAACATATCAGCAGAGGTAATGGTAGAGGAGTATAATGTCGATCTGTAAAGGGAAGCAGCAGATGAATCCCTGCGACCGAATTTACAGAGACCCTTATGAATAAATTTCCCATAGGTGAAAACATGGTATAACGCAAAACTCCCTTCACATCCCTCAGGCAAACACTGCACTTAGAGAGGAACTGGGTTTCAATATGCTTAGAAGCGCCTTTCACTGAAGAATCAAGCACATCGTGCTTCACCACCTCCTAAGGAGGCAAAGTTTATAAAACTGAGTGAGGTGGGAGGTGTATTTATAGGCATTTGAGGTTTGGGAAACTTTTCCCCCTCCTAGTAGGAATGTATATACCATCAGTAGCAAACTTGTGGACTCTCACCACCTATACGAAATAAATATATATATATATATATATATATATATATATATATTGATACGTCTCAGGAGTGTCCTCCAGTAATGTTGTTATATTTATCAGCAGCAATTGCCACCAACGTGTTACGTATTTTAATTATGAATGTTAATAATAGCGGTATAAAATTATTGTCAGCAATATCTCCAATGAATATAATAGAATTTGTCAATACACTCCAGTGAAACGTTATATAATCTCTGTAGTGTATTCCAAAATGCTATTGAGATATCTAGAAATGATGACAATAAAATTATTATAAGTTCTAACCAATTAATCTCTATAAACACATTGATTATAGTTATGCAGAAAATAGTGTATTGATTATGACCAATACCCTATATCAAGCAGGCTATAAAACATTTACAAAATACAAAAATCCTTCCCTCTTAATAGTAAATCGCTTAATGCTAGATATGATTTTTATAGACTACACAGGTTTCTGAAATGTAAATTGTAACTATAAATAACACTTACAAATCACAGCTACAATTTAACTACAGCTATAGAATACCTTTGATTTAAAACATTGAAAATATAAAGCATCAAGGGCTCCATTACATATGCAGCGTCGCCCACAAAAGACGGCGACGCCAGATTTTACGCGATTTTGGTATTACATATACATCGTAGCATACAAGTTACGCACGTATATTTCACCCTTCGGACGTACTTTTTTTAACCATAGACTAACATAGAACAGACAGGCAATTTGGTATCCAATATACAGCGTAAGGACTTACACGCAGAATTCAGATAATCTACTCCATTCTTATCTCGCCAGAAATTGCAGGCGCAGGAACCCTTGCACTGACTAAAACGTAACTCCCTGGAAGCCTTAACAAACAGATACATATAAGCAGCATCTCAAGGTTAAAGGGACAGTATACTATGATATTGGTTTTTTAAGGTTTATTTGTGTATTTGAAATAGTTTGAAGCCACAACATAATCAAATGGATTGAGCTTGTAGGTACTTTATCACATTGTGGGCATATACTTGCTTATTTACTTTAAATTTCTTCTCAAAACAATCAACAATACTTGGAGGAGAGAACAATGGGAAATCATAATTGTATTACCTTCATCATTTGGTTTATATATGGATTTTGAATAGCATAATTACGTATCGCATTTTTATATGAAATCGCGGTTAATTTTTACGTCATACTATTATGACGCGAGTCGTATCATTGCTTGTTAAACTTTGGCAGCAAAAGTTTTTTTTCTCTGCATTTGCCTTATCTTTGTTAACGTCATTTTTGGCGCCAACATTTTTTTTATTAAGTCTCTCCCTCTTTTGCTCTCTGTTTTCATTTGTTACAGAGGGCTATGATGTTTACTTTTGTTTTTCATCAGCATTTATTCCCATTCCTGAAACTGCTATTTTGAGGAAATTGGATATTTTGTTTAAATGTTATTTTTTCTTTTTTTGTTACATTTTGCAAGATGTCTCAAACTGATCCTGCCTCTGATGTTACTGTAGGAACCAAGTTGCCTGAAAACAGATCTACAAAAGCTGTATGTTGTAAATTAGCTGATCTTCCTTCTTCAGCACAAATTTGTGGCACTTGTTCTGAAAAATTATTTCATGCTGATAATGTTTCTATAAGTACAAATACATCTACTATTAAACCTTCACTGTAATGCTAATGGGATACTCCACTATCAGACCTAACTAGGCCAGTAGTCTTCTTATCCCGGCATTGAGCTGGAATGATAGGGAATATCCCAGAGCAGAGAAAGTTCGAAAAAGAGGTAAGCAGTACTTACAATTGGCAGGGTAGTGCTTAGCGGCAACAGGCAGGGAATCAGCGTCTAGGTGGTTAAAGGGAAAACCACTTGAAGGACTGATGACCAACAGGATAGCCTTTGACAGCAACAGGTAGAGAAAACAGCAGTCCAATGATAAACCACTAGAATGGTCAGGCAGGCAGAGTTTGGCAACAGTAAGGCAGTCCAACGGTTCAAGGGATAAACAGGCAGAGTGGTCAGGCAGGCAATGTTCGGCAACAGAATAATGATCCAGTACTTTAGGGGTTAAGCAAGCAGAGTAGTCAGGAAGGCAGGGTTCTTTAAAAGAGAGGCAATCCGGTACTTTAGGAGTTAAGCAAGCAGAGTAGTCAGATAGGCAGGATTTTTTAACAGAGAGGCAATACGGTACTCTAGGGGTTAAGCAGGCAGAGTAGTCAGGCAGGCAAGGTGATAGATGACCCCCCGTCCCTAGAAACAGCTAGAGCAGCGCAGCGTGACAATCACAGTCTAATGTACATGATATTCCTGTAGATATAAAAGATTATATTGCTGCAGCCATAGAGAAGGCTATGACTGCTATTCCGCCTTCAAATAAACGTTAAAGATCTCTCCTAACTTCTCATAAATCTGATGAAGTTTGTATTGATCAGCAGCATTCTTAAGTATTTTCTGCTGATGAGGATTTCTCTGGCTCAGAGGATCTTACTTCAGACACTGAAATTGATAAATCAACCTATCTTTTTAAGATTGAATATATTTATTTTTTGTTAAAGGAAGTTTTGTTTACTTTAGGTATTGAGGAAACTAGTCCTCTTGATAACAAGAATAGCAAACGTTTGAATTCTGTTTTTAAGACTTCTGCGGTTAATCCTGAAGTTTTTCCTATTCCAGATGCTATCTCCAATGATTTCTAAGGAATGGTCTAAGCCAGGTACTTCTTTTAATCTAGGTTTAAAAAAATTGTATCCTTTACCTGTGTCCAATTTGGAACTTTGGGAGAAAGTCCCTAAGGTTGATGGTGCTATTTCTACGCTTGCTAAACGTACTACTATTCCTATGGAAGATAGTACTTCTTTTAAAGGGACAGTCTACACCAGAATTATCATTGTTTTAAAAGATAGATAATCCCTTTATTACCCATTTGCCAGTTTTGCATAACCAACACAGTTATAATAATATACTTTTAACCTCTGTGATTATCTTGTATCTAAGCCTCTGCAAACTGCCCCTTTTTTCAGTTCTTTTGACAGACTTGCAGTCTAGCCAATCAGTGCCTGCTCCCAGATTACTTCATGTGCACGAGCACAGTGTTATCTATATGAAATATGTGAACTAACACCCTCTAGTGGTGAAAAACTGTTAAAATGCAATCTGAAAGAGGTGGGCTTCAAGGTCTAAGAAATTAGCATATGAACCTCCTAGGTTAAGCTTTCAACTAAGAATACCAAGAGAACAAAGCAAAATTGGTAATAAAAGTAAATTGGAAAATTGTTTAAAATTACATGCTCTATCTGAATCATGAAAGTTTATTTTGGCCTAGACTGTCCCTTTAAGGATCCCTTAGATAGAAAAATTTAATTTTATATTAGGAAGGCATATTTACATACTGGCTATATTCTCAGACCTGCTATTTCTATGGCTGATTTTGCTGCTGCTTCAAATTTTTGGTTGGACAGTCTAGCACAGCAGTTATCAGATCCTGAATTGTCCAGCATTGTTCTTTTACTTCAACATGCTAATCATTTAATTTGTGATTATATATTTGATATTATTAAGATTAATGGCTTAAATCATGGAATGCTGAAATGGTGTCTAAATCTAGATTACTATCGCTATCTTTTCAAGGTAATAATTTATTTGGTTCTCAATTGGATTCTATTATCTCCACTATTACTCGGGGTAAGGGAGTTTTTCTGCCCCAAGATAAGAAATTTAAGGGTAAATTCAAAGCTCCTAATCGTTTTCACTCCTTTTGTCAGAATAAAGAACAAAAAAACACTCCTTCCCCTAAGGCCTCTGGTTCCAATTGGACACCATCCACGAATTGGAATAAATCCAAGCCTTATAAGAAACCAAATACAGCCCCCAAGACTTTACGCCCAGGAAGTAGAAACTGACCTAGTAGAATGAGCTGTAATCCTTTGAGGCGGAGTTTTACCCGACTCGACATAGGCATGATGAATTAAAGATTTTAACCAAGATGCCAAAGAAATGGCAGAGGCCTTCTGACCTTTCCTAGAACCGGAAAAGATAACAAATAGACTAGAAGTCTTTCGGAAATTCTTAGTAGCTTCAACATAATATTTCAAAGCTCTAACTACATCCAAAGAATGCAATGATTTCTCCTTAGAATTCTTAGGATTAGGACATAATGAAGGAACCACAATTTCTCTACTAATGTTGTTAGAATTCACAACCTTAGGTAAAAATTTAAAAGAAGTTCGCAACACCGCCTTATCCTGATGAAAAATCAGAAAAGGAGACTCACAAGAAAGAGCAGATAATTCAGAAACTCTTCTAGCAGAAGAGATGGCCAAAAGAAACAAAACTTTCCAAGAAAGTAATTTAATGTCCAATGAATGCATAGGTTCAAACGGAGGAGCTTGAAGAGCCCCCAGAACCAAATTCAAACTCCAAGGAGGAGAAATTGACTTAATGACAGGTTTTATACGAACCAAAGCTTGTACAAAACAATGAATATCAGGAAGATTAGCAATCTTTCTGTGAAAAAGAACAGAAAGAGCAGAGATTTGTCCTTTCAAGGAACTTGCAGACAAACCTTTATCCAAACCATCCTGAAGAAACTGTAAAATTCTCGGAATTCTAAAAGAATGCCAGGAAAAATGATGAGAAAGACACCAAGAAATATAAGTCTTCCAGACTCTATAATATATCTTCCTAGATACAGATTTACGAGCCTGTAACATAGTATTAATCACAGAGTCAGAGAAACCTCTTTTACTAAGAATCAAGCGTTCAATCTCCATACCTTTAAATTTAAGGATTTGAGATCCTGATGGAAAAAAGGACCTTGCGACAGAAGGTCTGGTCTTAACGGAAGAGTCCACGGTTGGCAAGAGGCCATCCGGACAAGATCCGCATACCAAAACCTGTGAGGCCATGCTGGAGCCACCAGCAGAACAAACGAGCATTCCTTCAGAATCTTGGAGATTACTCTTGGAAGAAGAACTAGAGGTGGAAAGAGATAGGCAGGATGATACTTCCAAGGAAGTGACAATGCATCCACTGCTTCCGCCTGAGGATCCCTGGATCTGGACAGATACCTGGGAAGTTTCTTGTTTAGATGAGAAGCCATCAGATCTATTTCTGGAAGTCCCCACATTTGTCCTCCTGAGATTCCCAAACCCCTTGTGCTGTCAGAGACCCCCAAACAGCCCCGAGCAAAGGGGATCGCGTCCGATGCAGCAGTCATAAGACCTAGAATTTCCATGCATAAGGCTACCGAAGGGAATGATTGAGATTGAAGGTTTCGACAAGCTGAGATCAATTTTAGACGTCTCTTGTCTGTCAGAGACAGAGTCATGGACACTGAATCTATCTGGAAACCTAAAAAGGTTACCCTTGTCTGAGGAATCAATGAACTTTTCGGTAAATTGATCCTCCAACCATGATCTTGAAGAAACAACACAAGTCGATTCGTATGAGATTCTGCTAAATGTGAAGACTGAGCAAGTACCAAGATATCGTCCAAATAAGGAAATACCACAATACCCTGTTCTCTGATTACAGACAGAAGGGCACAGAGAACCTTTGTAAAAATTCTTGGAGCTGTTGCTAGCCACAAACTGGTAATGCTTGTGTAGGAAAGAGAATCTCCGAAACTGAAAGTGATCTGGATGAATCGGAATATGCAGATATGCATCCTGTAAATCTATTGTGGACATATAATGCCCTTGCTGAACAAAAGGCAGGATAGTCCTTATAGTTACCATTTTGAATGTTGGTATCCTTACATAACGATTCAATATTTTTAGATCCAGAACTGGTCTGAAGGAATTCTCCTTCTTTGGTACAATGAAGAGATTTGAATAAAACCCCAGCCCCTGTTCCAGAATTGGAACTGGCATAATTACTCCAGCCAACTCTAGATCTGAAACACATTTCAGAAATGCTTGAGCTTTCGCTGGATTTACTGGGACACGGGAAAGAAAAAATCTCTTTGCAGGAGGCCTTATCTTGAAGCCAATTCTGTACCCTTCTGAAACAATGTTCTGAATCCAAAGATTGTGAATTGAATTGATCCAAATTTCTTTGAAAAAACGTAATCTGCCCCCTACCAGCTGGGCTGGAATGAGGGACGCACCTTCATGTGGACTTAGGAGCTGGCTTTGGTTTTCTAAAAGGCTTGGATTTATTCCAGACTGGAGATGGTTTCCAAACTGATACCGCTCCTGTGGGTGAAGGATCAGGCTTTTGTTCCTTATTGTGACGAAAGGAACGAAAACGATTATTAGACCTAAATTTACCTTTAGATTTTTTATCCTGTGGTAAAAAAGTTCCTTTCCCTCCAGTAACAGTTGAGATAATAGAATCCAACTGAGAACCAAATAATTTATTACCCTGGAAAGAAAGGGAAAGCAAAGTTGACTTAGAAGACATATCAGCATTCCAAGTTTTAAGCCATAAAGCTCTTCTAGCTAAAATAGCTAGAGACATATACCTGACATCAACTCTAATGATATCAAAGATGGCATCACAAATAAAGTTATTAGCAGGTTGAAGAAGATTAACAATGCTATGAGAATTATGATTTGTTACTTGTTGCGCTAAAGCTTCTAACCAAAAAGTTGAAGCTGCAGCAACATCCGCTAAAGATATAGCAGGTCTAAGAAGATTACCTGAACATAAGTAAGCTTTTCTTAGAAAGGATTCAATCTTCCTATCTAAAGGATCCTTAAAGGAAGTACTATCTGCCGTAGGAATAGTAGTACATTTAGCAAGAGTAGAGATAGCCCCATCAACCTTAGGGATTTTGTCCCAAAATTCTAATCTGTCAGATGGCACAGGATATATTTGCTTAAAACGTTTAGAAGGAGTAAATGAATTACCCAAATTATTCCATTCCCTGGAGATTACTTCAGAAATAGCATCAGGGACAGGAAAAACTTCTGGAATAACTACAGGAGATTTAAAAACCTTATTTAAACGTTTAGATTTAGTATCAAGAGGACCAGAATCCTCTATTTCTAACAATTAAGACTTCTTTAAGTAAAGAACTTAGTAAAGAACGAATAAATTCCATTTTGAATAAATATGAAGATTTATCAGCATCAACCTCTGAGACAGAATCCTCTGAACCAGAGGAACCATTATCAGAATCAGAATGATGATGTTCATTTAAAAATTCATCTGAATGAGAAATGAGAAGTTTTAAAAGACCTTTTACGTTTACTAGAAGGAGGAATAACAGACATGGCCTTCTTAATGGATTTAGAAACAAAATCTCTTATGTTAACAGGAACACTCTGAGTATTAGATGTTGACGGAACAGCAACAGGTAATGTAACATTACTAAAGGAAATATTATCTGCATTAACAAGTTTGTCATGACATTCATTACAAACAACAGCTGGAGGAACAGATACCACAAGTTTACAGCAGATACACTTAACTTTGGTCGATCCAGCACCAGGCAGCGTTTTTCCAGAAGTATCTTCTGACTCAGTGTCAATCTGGGACATCTTGCAATATGTAATAGAAAAAACAACATATAAAGCAAAATTGATCAAATTCCTTAAATGACCGTTTCAGGAATGGGAAAAAATGCCAGTGTACAAGCTTCTAGCAACCAGAAGCAATAAATAATGAGACTTAAATAATGTGGAGACAATAGTGACGCCCATATTTTTTAGCGCCAAAAAAGACGCCCACATTATTTGGTGCCTAAATGCTTTTGGCGGCAAAAATGACGCCACATCCGGAACGCCGACACTTTTGGCGCAAAAAAAACGTCCAAAATGACGCAACTTCCGGCGACACGTATGCCGCCGAAAACAGAAAAAAATTTTGCGCCAAAAAAGTCTGCGCCAAGAATGACGCAATAAAATGAAGCATTTTCAGCCCCCGCGAGCCTAACAGCCCACAGGGAAAAAAGTCAAATTTTAAGGTAAGAAATTTTTTTATTCATATGCATTATCCCAAATATGAAACTGACTGTCTGAAATAAGGAATGTTTGAACATCCTGAGTCAAGGCAAATAAATGTTTGAATACATATATTTAGAACTTTATATAAAAGTGCCCAACCATAGCTTAGAGTGTCACAGAAAATAAGACTTACTTACCCCAGGACACTCATCTACATGTAGTAGAAAGCCAAACCAGTACTGAAACGAGAATCAGTAGAGGAAATGGTATATATAAGAGTATATCGTCGATCTGAAAAGGGAGGTAAGAGATGAATCTCTACGACCGATAACAGAGAACCTATGAAATAGACCCCATAGAAGGAGATAATTGAATTCAAATAGGCAATACTCTCCTCACATCCCTTTGACATTCACTGCACGCTGAGAGGAAAACCGGGCTCCAACCTGCTGCGGAACGCATATCAACGTAGAATCTAGCACAAACTGACTTCACCACCTCCATAGGAGGCAAAGTTTCTAAAACTGATTTGTGGGTGTGGTGAGGGGTGTATTTATAGGCATTTTGAGGTTTGGGAAACTTTGCCCCTCCTGGTAGGAATGTATATCCCATACGTCACTAGCTCATGGACTCTTGCTAATTGCATGAAAGAAACAGAATTTATGCTTACCTGATAAATTTCTTTCTTTTGCGATGTACCGAGTCCACGGATTCATCCTAACTTGTGGGATATTGTCCTTCCTGACAGGAAGTAGCAAAGAGAGCACCATAGCAGAGCTGTCTATATAGCTCCCTCTTAACTCCACCCCCCCAGTCATTCGACCGAAGGCCAAGGAAGAAAAAAAAGAAACTATAAGGTGCAGAGGTGACTGAAGTTTACATAAAAAATACTATCTGTCTTGAATAGACAGGGCGGGCCGTGGACTCAGTACATCGCAAAAGAAAGAAATTTATCAGGTAAGCATAAATTCTGTTTTCTTTTGCAAGATGTACCGAGTCCACGGATTCATCCTAACTTGTGGGATACCAATACCAAAGCTTTAGGACACGGATGAAGGGAGGGACAAGACAGGAACCTAAACGGAAGGCACCACTGCTTGCAAAACCTTTCTCCCAAAAATAGCCTCCGAAGAAGCAAAAGTATCAAATTTGGAAAATTTGAAAAAGGTATGAAACGAAGACCAAGTCGCAGCCTTACAAATCTGTTCAACAGAAGCATTATTTTTAAAAGCCCATGTGGAAGCCACGGCTCTAGTGGAGTGAGCTGTAATTCTTACAGGAGGCTGCTGTCCAGCAGTCTCATAAGCCAAATGGATGATGCTTTTCAGCCAAAAGGAAAGAGAGGTAGCCGTAGCCTTTTGACCTCTACGCTTTCCAGCATAGACAGCAAACAAAGAAGATGATTGGCGAAAATCTTTGGTTGCCTGCAAATAATATTCAAGGCACGAACCACTTCCAAGTTGTGCAAAAGAGGGTCCCTTCTTAGAAGAAGGATTAGGACACAGAGAAGGAACAACAATTTCCTGATTGATATTCCTGTTAGAAACAACCTTAGAAAGGAACCCAGGTTTGGTACGCAAAACCACCTTATCAGCATGGAAAACAAGATAAGGCGAGTCACATTGTAATGCAGATAGTTCAGAAACCCTTCAAGCTGAAGAGATAGCAACTAGAAATAGAACTTTGCAAGATAGAAGCTTAATATCTATGGAATGCATGGGTTCAAACGGAACCCCCTGAAGAACTAAATTGAGACTCCATGGCCGAGAAACAGGTTTAAACACAGGCTTAATTCTAACTAAAGCCTGACAAAAAGCCCGAACGTCTGGGACATCTGCCAGACGCTTGTGCAACCGAAAAGACAAAGCAGATATCTGTCCCTTTAAGAAACTAGCGGACAATCCTTTCTCCAGTCCTTCTTGGAGAAAAGACAAAATCCTAGGAATCCTGATCTTACTCCATGAGTAGCCTTTGGATTCACACCAAGAAAGATATTTACGCCATATCTTATGATAGATCTTCCTGGTGACAGGCTTTCAAGCCTGAATCAAGGTATCTATGACCAACTCAGAGAAACCCCGCTTTGATAAACTCAAGCGTTCAATCTCCAAGCAGTCAGTTGCAGAGAAATTAGATTTGGATGCTTGAATGGACCTTGAATCAAAAGGTCCCGTCTTAGTGGCAGAGACCATGGTGGCAGAGATGACATGTCCACCAGGTCTGCATAACAAGCCCTGCTTGGCCACGCTATCAAAATCACTGAAGCTCTCTCCTGTTTGATTCTGGCAATCATACGCGGAAGGAGAGGGAATGGTGGAAACACATAAGCCAGGTTGAACGACCAGGGTACTGCTAGAGCATCTATCAGTACTGCCTGAGGATCCCTTGACCTGGATCCATAACAAGGAAGTTTGGCGTTCTGACGAGACGCCATCAGATCCAATTCTGGTGTTCCCCATAGCTGAACCAGTTGAGCAAACACCTTCGGATGGAGCTCCCACTCCCCCGGATGAAAAGTATGATGACTTAGAAAATCTGCCTCCCAGTTCTCCACCCCTGGGATATAAATCACTGATGGCAAGAGTGAGTCTCTGCCCATCGGATTATCCTGGAAACTTCTATCATCACCAAGGAACTCCTTGTTCCCCCTGATGATTGATATAAGCTACAGTCGTGATGTTGTCCGACTGAAACCTGATGAATCCGGCTGAAGCCAGCTGAGGCCACGCCTGAAGAGCACTGAATATCGCTCTTAATTCCAGAATATTTATCGGTAGGAGGGCCTCCTCCTGAGTCCACAAACCCTGTGCTTTCAGGGAATTCCAGACTGCACCCCAGCCCAGTAGGCTGGCGTCCGTCGTCACAATAACCCACGCTGGCCTGCGGAAACACATTCCCCTGGACAGGTGATCCTGTGACAACCACCTGAGGAGATAAATCTGCATAATCCCCATTCCACTGTTTGAGCATGCATAGTTGCAGTGGTCTGAGATGCAAGCAAGCAAATGGAACTATGTCCATTGCCGCTACCATAAGTCCTATTACCTCCATACACTGAGCCACTGACGGCTGAGGAATGGAATGAAGAGCTCGGCAGGTGGTTAAAATCTTTGATTTCCTGACCTCCGTCAGAAATATTTTCATGTCCACCGAATCTATCAGAGTTCCCAGGAATGGAACTCTTGTGAGAGGAATAAGAGAACTCTTTTTCACGTTCACCTTCCACCCATGAGATCTTAGAAAGGCCAACACTAAGTCTGTGTGAGACTTGGCAAGTTGGAAAGTTGACGCTTGAATTAAGATGTCGTCTAGATAAGGCGCCACTGCTATGCCCCTCGGCCTTAGGACCGCCAGAAGGGACCCTATCACCTTTGTGAAGATTCTTGGTGCTGTGGCCAACCCGAAGGGAAGAGCCACAAACTGGTAATGCCTGTCCAGAAAGGCAAACCTGAGGAACTGGTGATGATCTTTGTGGATAGGAATATGTGATACGCATCCTTTAGATCCACGGTAGTCATATATTGACCCTCCTGGATCATTGGTAAAATAGTCCGAATGGTCTCCATCTTGAAGGAAGGAACTCTTGGGAATTGGTTTAGGATCTTGAGATCTAGAATTGGTCTGAAGGTTCCCTCTTTTTTGGGAACCACAAACAGATTGGAGTAGAAACCTTGCCCATGTTCTGTTTTCGGAACTGGGCAGATCACTCCCATGGTAAAAAGGTCTTCTACACAGCGTAAGAACGCCTCTCTTTTTGTCTGGTTTACAGACAATTGAGAAAGATGGAACCTCCCCCTTGGAGGAGAATCTTTGAAATCTAGGAGATACCCCTGGGTTACAATTTCTACGGCCCAGGAGTCCTGAACGTCTCTTGCCCAGGCCTGAGCAAAAGAGAGAAGTCTGCCCCCTACTTGATCCGGTTCTGGATCGGGGGCTACCCCTTCTTGCTGTCTTAGTGGCAGCAGCAGGCTTTTTGGCCTGTTTACCCTTGTTCCAAGCCTGGTTAGATCTCTAGGTTGGCTGGGATTGAGCAAAGTTCCCCTCTTGCTTTGCAGAAGGGGAAGAGGAAGTGGGACCACCCTTGAAGTTTCGAAAGGAACAAAAATTATTTTGTTTGGTCCTTGTCTTATTTGACTTATCTTGAGGGAGGGCATGACCCTTCCCTCCAGTGATGTCTGAAATGATCTCTTTCAGTGTAGGCCCGAATAACTTTGAAAGGGATGGTCAAAAGCTTAGATTTAGATGACACATCAGCTGACCAGGACTTAAGCCATAATGCTCTTCGCGCTAAAATGGCAAAACCTGAATTCTGTGCCGCTAACTTAGCAAGATGAAAAGCGGCATCTGTAATAAAACAATTAGCCAACTTAAGGGCCTTAATTCTGTCCAAAATATCATCTAGTGGGGTCTCCATCTGAAGAGAGCCTCAAACCAAAAAGCAGCTGCAGTGGTTACCGGAACAATGCACGCTATAGGTTGAAGAAGAAAACCCTGATGAACAAAAATTTTCTTTAGGAGACCCTCTAACTTTTTATCCATAGGATCAATGAAAGCACAACTGTCTTCAATAGGTATAGTTGTACGCTTAGCCAGAGTAGAAATAGCTCCCTCCACCTTAGGGACCGTCTGCAATGAGTCCTTTATGGTGTCACAAATGGGGAACATTTTCTTAAAAACAGGAGGGGGAGCGAACGGAATACCTGGTCTATTCCACTCCTTAGTAACAATGTCCGAAATCCTCTTAGGGACTGGAAAAAAATCAGTGTAAACAGGAACCTCTAAATATTTGTCCATTTTACACAATTTCTCTGGAACGACAATAGGGTCACAATCAACCAGAGTAGCTAAAACCTCCCTGAGCAATAAGCGGAGGTGCTCTAGCTTAAATTTAAATGCCGTCATATCTGAATCTGTCTGAGGGAACATCTTTCCTGAATCTTAAATCTTAACAGTACACCCACTAAGCTTTAGAAGGATTGCACCACAAGTAACAAAGCAATAGACCCCCAAATGAAAAAAACGGATTGATAAGTGTCTAAAACCGGTTAAAAACCCCTAAAGCACCTTTCCACAGCTCTGCTGGGGCCCTACCTGCCCTTAGGAAGCAATAATATGAGGTTTAAAGCTTCAATTAGTCCCTCAGAAGACTCTCAGGACCTCAGGAGAAGTTGCTTGCTGCTTGTAAATGTAGGCCCCGCCAACCTCACTCGATGTTGCTGGGGCCTACACAAAACTAACAAACCCTGCCTGAAAGCCATGTGGGTTATAAACAACCCCAAAGAACCCTCAAGCAAATGTCCCATAAAACAGAAAACATTACTCCCAGACACAAAAACGTTTGTCCCAAATTCACATAACAAACTGAGTGCCCACAAAAAATTAACCCTTTATGCAAGCTAGTAAAAACCTCTGATAACACTAGGATTACTGCTTACCCTTCCCCTAATGGGGACACTGTCAGCCTTTCTGAGTTAACACAGTTTCTGCAGAAAATATGACTGAACATACCTCATTGCTGTATAGCAAGAAACCGTTCCTCACACTGATCTGCTTAGAGCCAGCAAAGAGAATGACTGGGGGTGGAGTTAAGGGGGGAGCTATATAGACAGCTCTGCTGTGGTGCTCTCTTTGCTACTTCCTGTCAGGAAGGACAATATCCCACAAGTTAGGATGAATCCATGGACTCGGTACATCTTGCAAAAGAAATAAGACCTCCCATGGGAACAAACCCTGTAAAGGCTCAGGCTTTTCTGAAGTGTGTTTCAGATCTAGAGCTTTTAGGGGTGGTTGTTCCAGTTGCTGAACAGGAACAGGGTTTGGGTTTTTATTCAAATCTATTCATTGTTCCAAAGAAGGAAGATTCATTCAGGCCAATTCTGGATCTAAAAGCTATAAATCATTTTGTAAGAGACCCAACTTTCAAGATGGTGACTATAAGGACTATTCTGCCTTTTGTTCAGCAAGGTAATTTCATGTCCACAATAGACTTACAGGATGCTTATCTTCATATTCCGATTCATCCAGACCACTATCGTTTTCAGAGATTCTCCTTTCTAGATACAAGCATTACCAATTTGTTGCTCTCCCGTTTGGCCTAGCGACAGCTCAGAGAATCTTTCAAAGGTTCTTGGTGCCCTTCTATCTATCATCAGAGAACAGGGTATTGCTGTGTTTCCTTATTTGGAAGATATCTTGATACTAGCTCAATCTTTTCATTTAGCAGAATCTCACACAAAACAACTTGTGTGGTTTCTTCAAAGACATGGTTGGAGGATCAATTTACAAAAGTGTTTCTTGATTCCTCAGACAAGGGTCACCTTTTTAATTTTCCAGATAGATTCAGTGTCCATGACTCTTTCTCTGACAGACAAGAGACAAATTAAGTTGGTTTTAGCTTGTCTAAACCTTCAGTCTCAATCATTCCCTTCAGTGGCTATGTGCATGGAAGTTTTAGGTCTCATGACTGCAGCATTGGACATGATCCCCTTTGCTCGTTTTCATATGAGACCTCTACAGCTTAGCATGTTGCACCAATGGTGCAGGGATTATACTCAGCTATCACAGTTGATATACTTAAATCCCAACATTCAACACACTCTGACTTGGTGGTATGACCATCACCTTATTGTTTAAGGGGCCTCTTTTGTTCATCCTTCATGGACTGTGATCACAACAGATGCAAGTCTTTCAGGTTGGGGAGCTGTCTGGGAGTCTCTGACAGCACAAGGTGTTTGGGTACCTCAGGAGGCGAGGTTACTGATCAATATTTTAGAACTCTGTGCTCTTTTCAGGGCTCTTAAAGCTTGGCCTCTATTGAAGGGAGAACTTTATATATTCGATTTCAAGCAGACAATGTCACTACAGTGGCATATGTCAATCATCAAGGGGGGACTCGCAGTCCTTCAGCAATGAGAGAAGTATCTCTAATACTTTCATGGGCGGAATCCAACTCTTGTCAAATTTCTGCATTTTATATCCCAGGAATATACAACTGGGAAGCAGATTATCTCAGTCAGACTTTACATCTGGGAGAGTGGTCTCTCCATCCAGATGTGTTTTTTTGAATGGTACAGATGTGGGGTCCTCCAGAAATAGATCTGTTGGCCTCCCGTCTGCACAAGAAGCTTCAAAGATTCCTTTCCAGGTCCAAGGATCCTCAGGCAGAGATGGTGGATGATTTAGCAGTTCCTTGGATTTACCAACTTGCTTACATTTTTCTGCCTCTGGTTCTTCTTCTAAGGGTCATTTCCAAGATCATAATGATCTTATGTGTTTCTGATAGCCCCTGCTTGGCCTCTCAGGTTTTGGTATGCAGACCTTGTCAGGATGTCCAGTTGCCAGCCTTGGCCACTTCCTTTAAGGCCAGACCTTCTGTCTCAAGGGCTGTTTTTCCATCAGGATCTCAAATCTCTAAATTTGATGGCATGCAGATTGAACGCTTAGTGCTTAGTCATAGAGGTTTCTCTGACTCGGTTATTAGCACTATAATACAGGCTTGTAAGTCTGTTTCATGGTATATTTATTATCGGGAAAACCTATATTTTATGGTGTTCAACTCATGATTATTCTTGGCATTCTTTTAGAATTCCTAGGATTTTACAGTTTCTTCAGATTCTGCAAATACTTTGAAAGGACATATTTCTGTTCTGTTTTATTTCATAGAAAGATTGCTAATCTTCCTGACATTCACCGTTTTGTTCAGGCTTTGATTCGTGTCAAACCTGTTAATAAATCAATTTCTCTTCCTTGGAGTCTCAATTTGGTTTTGAAGATTTTACAGGCTCCTCCTTTTGAGCCTATGCATTCTCTGCACATTAAAATGCTTTCTTGGAAAGTGTTATTTCTTTTGGCTCTCTCTTCTGTTTGAATTATCTGCTCTCTCTTGTGAGTCTCCTTATCTGATTTTTCATCAAGATAAAGCTGTTTTGCAGACTTCATTTAAATTTTTGCCTAAAGTTGTGAATTCTAACAACATCAATAGGGAAATTGTTTTTCCTTCTTTGTGTCCTAATGCTAAAAATACTCTTGAAAGGTCTTTACATTCTTTGGATGTGGTAAGAGCTTTGAAATATTATGTTGAAGCTACTAAAGATTTCAGAAAGACTTGTAGTCTATTTGTTATTTTTTCTGGCTCCAGAAAGCCTCTGCTATTTCTCTGGATTCTTGGTTGAGACTTTTGATTCACAAAGCTTATTTGGAGGCGGGGCAGTGTCTGCCTCAAAGAATTACAGCTCATTCTACAAGATCATTTGCCACTTCATGGGCTCTTAAGAATGAAGCTTCAGTTGATCAGATTTGCAAAGCAGCAACTTGGTCTTCTTTGCATACTTTTACTAAATTCTATCATTTTGATGTATTTGCTTCTTCAGAAGCAGCCTTTAGTAGAAAGGTTCTTCAGGCAGTTGTCTCAGTTTGATTCTAATGCCTTTGATTTGAGTTTTTTTTAAATTTTTAAGAAAACTTAATTATTTTTGGGATTTCTCAGTGGAAATAGCTGTTTTTAGCAAGCGTCCAAGAGTCCATGAGCTAGTGACGTATGGGATATACATTCCTACCAGGAGGGGCAAAGTTTCCCAAACCTCAAAATGCCTATAAATACACCCCTCACCACACCCACAATTCAGTTTAACGAATAGCCAAGAAGTGGGGTGATAAGAAAAAAGTGCGAAGCATAAATATAAGGAATTGGAATAATTGTGCTTTATACAAAAAAATCATAACCACCACAAAAAAAGGGTGGGCCTCATGGACTCTTGCTAATATGAAAGAAATGAATTTATCAGGTAAGTTCTTACATAAATTATGTTTTCTTTCATGTAATTAGCAAGAGTCCATGAGCTAGTGACGTATGGGATAATGACTACCCAAGATGTGGATCTTCCACGCAAGAGTCACTAGAGAGGGAGGGATAAAATAAAGACAGCCAATTCCGCTGAAAAAAATCCACACCCAAAATAAAGTTTAAATCTTATAAAGAAAAAAACTGAAAATATAAGCAGAAGATTCAAACTGAAACAGCTGCCTGAAGTACTTTTCTACCAAAGACAGCTTCAGAAGAAGAAAACAGATCAAAATGGTAGAATTTAGTAAAAGTATGCAAAGAAGACCAAGTTGCTGCTTTGCAAATTTGATCAACCGAAGCTTCATTCCTAAACGCCCAGGAAGTAGAAACTGACCTAGTAGAATGAGCTGTAATCCTTTGAGGCGGAGTTTTACCCGACTCGACATAAGCATGATGAATTAAAGATTTCAACCAAGATGCCAAAGAAATGGCAGAGGCCTTCTGACCTTTCCTAGAACCGGAAAAGATAACAAATAGACTAGAAGTCTTTCGGAAATTCTTAGTAGCTTCAACATAATATTTCAAAGCTCTAACTACATCCAAAGAATGCAATGATTTCTTCTTAGAATTCTTAGGATTAGGACATAATGAAGGAACCACAATTTCTCTACTAATGTTGTTGGAATTCACAACCTTAGGTAAAAATTTAAAAGAAGTTCGCAACACCGCCTTATCCTGGTGAAAAATCAGAAAAGGAGACTCACAAGAAAGAGCAGATAATTCAGAAACTCTTCTGGCAGAAGAGATGGCCAAACAAAACTTTCCAAGAAAGTAATTTAATGTCCAATGAATGCATAGGTTCAAACGGAGGAGCCTGAAGAGCCCTCAGAACCAAATTCAAACTCCAAGGAGGAGAAATTGACTTAATGACAGGTTTTATATGAACCAAAGCTTGTACAAAACAATGAATATCAGGAAGATTAGCAATCTTTCTGTGAAAAAGAACAAAAAGAGCAGAGATTTGTCCTTTCAAGGAACTTGCAGACAAACCTTTATCCAAACCATCCTGAAGAAACTGTAAAATTCTCGGAATTCTAAAAGAATGCCAGGAAAAATGATGAGAAAGACACCAAGAAATATAAGTCTTCCAGACTCTATAATATATCTCCCTAGATACAGATTTACGAGCCTGTAACATAGTATTAATCACAGAGTCAGAGAAACCTCTTTGACTAAGAATCAAGCGTTCAATCTCCATACCTTTAAATTTAAGGATTTGAGATCATGATGGAAAAAAGGACCTTGCGACAGAAGGTCTGGCCTTAACGGAAGAGTCCACGGTTGGCAAGAGGCCATCCGGACAAGATCCGCATACCAAAACCTGTGAGGCCATGCTGGAGCTACCAACAGAACAAACGAGCATTCCTTCAGAATCTTGGAGATTACTCTTGGAAGAAGAACTAGAGGCGGAAAGATATAGGCAGGATGATACTTCCAAGGAAGTGACAATGCATCCACTGCTACCGCTTGAGGATCCCTGGATCTGGACAGATACATGGGAAGTTTCTTGTTTAGATGAGAGGCCATCAAATCTATTTCTGGAAGTCCCCACATTTGAACAATCTGAAGAAATACCTCTGGGTGAAGAGACCATTCGCCCGGATGTAACGTTTGGCGACTGAGATAATCCGCTTCCCAATTGTCTATACCTGGGATATGAACCGCAGAAACTAGACAGGAGCTGGATTCCGCCCATACCAGAATTCGAGATACTTCTTTCATAGCCAGAGGACTGTGAGTCCCTCCTTGATGATTGATTTATGCCACAGTTGTGACATTGTCTGTCTGAAAACAAATGAACGATTCTCTCTTTAGAAGAGGCCAAGACTGAAGAGCTCTGAAAATTGCACGGAGTTCCAAAATATTGATCGGTAATCTCACCTCCTGAGATTCCCAAACCCCTTGTGCTGTCAGAGACCCCCACACAGCTCCCCAACCTGTAAGACTTGCATCTGTTGAAATTACAGTCCAGGTCGGAAGAACAAAAGAAGCCCCCTGAACTAAACGATGGTGATCTGTCCACCACGTCAGAGAGTGTCGTACAATCAGTTTTAAAGATATCAATTGAGATATCTTTGTGTAATCCCTGCACCACTGGTTCAGCATACAGAGCTGAAGAGGCCGCATGTGAAAATGAGCAAAGGGGATCGCGTCCGATGCAGCAGTCATAAGACCTAGAATTTCCATGCATAAGGCTACCGAAGGGAATGATTGTGACTGAAGATTTCGACAAGCTGATATCAATTTTAGACGTCTCTTGTCTGTCAAAGATAGAGTCATAGACACTGAATCTATCTGGAAACCTAAAAAGGTTACCTGTGTCTGAGGAATCAATGAACTTTTTGGTAAATTGATCCTCCAACCATGATGTTGAAGAAACAACACAAGTCGATTCGTATGAGATTCTGCTAAATGTGAAGACTGAGCAAGTACCAAGATATCGTCCAAATAAGGAAATACCACAATACCCTGTTCTCTGATTACAGACAGAAGGGCACCGAGAACCTTTGTAAAAATTCTTGGAGCTGTAGCTAGGCCAAACGGCAGAGCCACAAACTGGTAATGCTTGTCTAGGAAAGAGAATCTCAGAAACTGATAGTGATCTGGATGAATCGGAATATGCAGATATGCATCCTGTAAATCTATTGTAGACATATAATGCCCTTGCTGAACAAAAGGCAGGATAGTCCTTACAGTTACCATTTTGAATGTTGGTATCCTTACATAACGATTCAATATTTTTAGATCCAGAACTGGTCTGAAGGAATTCTCCTTCTTTGGTACAATGAAGAGATTTGAATAAAACCCCAGTCCCTGTTCCAGAACTGGAACTGGCATAATTACTCCAGCCAACTCTAGATCTGAAACACATTTCAGAAATGCTTGAGCCTTCGCTGGGTTTACTGGGACACGGGAAAGAAAAAATCTCTTTGCAGGAGGCCTTATCTTGAAGCCAATTCTGTACCCTTCTGAAACAATGTTCTGAATCCAAAGATTGTGAAACGGAATTGATCCAAATTTCTTTGAAAAAACGTAATCTGCCCCCTACCAGCTGAGCTGGAATGAGGGCCGCACCATCATGTGGACTTAGGAGCTGGCTTTGATTTTCTAAAAGGCTTGGATTTATTCCAGACTCAAGATGGTTTCCAAACTGATACCGCTCCTGAGGATGAAGGATCATGTTTTTGTTCCTTGTTGTGACGAAAGGAACGAAAACGATTATTAGACCTAAATTTACCTTTAAATTTTTTTTCCTGTGGTAAAAAAGTTCCTTTCCCTCCAGTAACAGTTGAGATAATAGAATCCAACTGAGAACCAAACAATTTATTACCCTGGAAAGAAAGGGAAAGCAGAGTAGACTTAGAAGACATATCAGCATTCCAAGTTTTAAGCCATAAAGCTCTTCTAGCTAAAATAGCTAGAGACATATACCTGACATCAACTCTAATGATATCAAAGATGGCATCACAAATAAAATTATTCAGAATTAAGATTCAATTTTCCTATCTAAAGGATCCTTAAAGGAAGTACCATCTGCCGTAGGAATAGTAGTACGCTTAGCAAGAGTAGAGACAGCCCCATCAACCTTAGGGATTTTGTCCCAAAACTCTAATCTGTCAGATGGCACAGGATATAATTGCTTAAAACGTTTAGAAGGAGTCAATTAATTACCCAAATTATTCCATTCCCTGGAAATTACTTCAGAAATAGCACCAGGGACAAGAAAAACTTCTGGAATAACTACAGGAGATTTAAAAACCTTATCTAAACGTTTAGATTTAGTATCAAGAGGACCAGAATCCTCAATTTCTAATGCAATTAGGACTTCTTTAAGAAAAGAACGAAAAAATTCCATTTTAAATAAATATGAAGATTTATCAGCATCAACCTCTGAGACAGAATCCTCTGAACCAGAGGAACCATTATCAGAATCAGAATGATGATGTTCATTTAAAAATTCATCTGAAAAATGAGAAGTTTTAAAAGACTTTTTACGTTTACTAGAAGGAGGAATAACAGACATAGCCTTCTTAATGGATTTAGAAACAAAATCTCTTATGTTATCAGGAACACTCTGAGTATTAGATGTTGACAGAACAGCAACAGGTAATGTAACAGTACTAAAGGAAATATTATCTGCATTAACAAGTTTGTCATGACAAACAGTACAAACAACAGCTGGAGGAACAGATACCATAAGTTTACAGCAGATACACTTAGCTTTGGTAGCTCCAGCACCAGGCAGCGATTTTCCAGAAGTATCTTCTGACTCAGTTTCAACGTGGGACATCTTGCAATATATAATAGAAAAAAACAACATATAAAGCAAAATTGATCAAATTCCTTAAATGACAGTTTCAGGAATGGGAAAAAATGCCAGTGAACAATCTTCTAGCAACCAGAAGCAATAAATAATGAGACTTAAATAATGTGGAGACAATAGTGACGCCCATATTTTTTTAGCGCCAAAAATGACGCCCACATTATTTGGCGCCTAAATGCTTTTGGCGCCAAAAATGACGCCACATCCGGAACGCCGACACTTTTGGCGCAAAAGAACGTAAAAAATGACGCAACTTCCGGCGACACGTATGACGCCGGAAACAGAAAAAAAATTTTGCGCCAAAAAAGTCTGCGCCAAGAATGACGCAATAAAATGAAGCATTTTCAGCCCCCGCGAGCCTAACAGCCCACAGGGAAAGTCAAATTTTAAGGTAAGAAAAAAATTGATTTATTCATTTGCATTATCCCAAATATGAAACTGACTGTCTGAAATAAGGAATGTTGAACATCCTGAGTCAAGGCAAATAAATGTTTGAATACATATATTTAGAACTTTAAAAAAAAGTGCCCAACCATAGCTTAGAGTGTCACAGAAAATAAGACTTACTTACCCCAGGACACTCATCTACATGTTGTAGAAAGCCAAACCAGTACTGAAACGAAAATCAGCAGAGGTAATGGTATATAAATAAGAGTATATCGTCGATCTGAAAAGGGAGGTAAGAGATGAATCTCTACGACCGGTAACAGAGAACCTATGAAATAGACCCCGTAGAAGGAGATCATTGAATTCAAACAGGCAATACTCTCCTCACATCCCTCTGACATTCACTGCACGCTGAGAGGAAAACCGGGCTCCAACCTGCTGCGGAGCGCATATCAACGTAGATTCTAGCACAAACTTACTTCACCACCTCCATAGGAGGTAAAGTTTGTAAAAACAGAATTTATGCTTACCTGATAAATTACTTTCTCCAACGGTGTGTCCGGTCCACGGCGTCATCCTTACTTGTGGAATATCTCTTCCCCAACAGGAAATGGCAAAGAGTCCCAGCAAAGCTGGCCATATAGTCCCTCCTAGGCTCCGCCCACCCCAGACATTCGACCGACGGACAGGAGGAAAATATAGGAGAAACCATATGGTGTCGTGGTGACTGTAGTTAGAGAAAATAATTCATCAGACCTGATTAAAAAACCGGACACACCGTTGGAGAAAGTAATTTATCAGGTAAGCATAAATTCTGTTTTCTCCAACATTGGTGTGTCCGGTCCACGGCGTCATCCTTACTTGTGGGAACCAATACCAAAGCTTTAGGACACGGATGAAGGGAGGGAGCAAATCAGGTCATCTAAACGGAAGGCACCACGGCTTGCAAAACCTTTCTCCCAAAAATAGCCTCCGAAGAAGCAAAAGTATCAAATTTGTAAAATTTGGCAAAAGTGTGCAGTGAAGACCAAGTCGCTGCCTTACATATCTGATCAACAGAAGCCTCGTTCTTGAAGGCCCATGTGGAAGCTACAGCCCTAGTGGAGTGAGCTGTGATTCTTTCAGGAGGCTGCCGTCCGGCAGTCTCATAAGCCAATCGGATGATGCTTTTAAGCCAAAAAGAAAGAGAGGTAGAAGTTGCTTTTTGACCTCTCCTTTTACCAGAATAGACGACAAACAGAGAAGAAGTTTGTCTGAAGTCTTTCGTAGCTTCTAAGTAGAATTTTAGAGCACGGACTACATCTAAATTGTGTAGCAAACGTTCCTTCTTTGAAACTGGATTCGGACACAAAGAAGGTACAACTATCTCCTGATTAATATTTTTGTTGGAAACAACCTTTGGTAGAAAACCAGGCTTAGTACGCAAAACAACCTTATCTGAATGGAACACCAGATAGGGTGGAGTACATTGTAGAGCAGATAACTCAGAAACTCTTCTAGCAGAAGAAATAGCAACCAAAAACAAAACTTTCCAAGATAACTTAATATCTACGGAAAGTAAAGGTTCAAACGGAACCCCTTGAAGAACTGAAAGAACTAGATTTAAACTCCAGGGAGGAGTCAAAGTTCTGTAAACAGGCTTGATCCGAACCAAAGCCTGAACAAATGCTTGAACATCTGGCACAACTGCCAGTCGTTTGTGCAGTAGGACAGATAAAGCAGAAATCTGTCCCTTTAGAGAACTTGCAGATAATCCTTTATCCAAACCTTCTTGTAGAAAGGAAAGAATCCTAGGAATCTTTATCTTATTCCATGGGAATCCCTTGGATTCACACCAGCAGATATATCTTTTCCATATTTTATGGTAAATCTTTCTAGTTACCGGTTTTCTGGCTTGAACCAGAGTATCTATCACGGAATCTGAAAACCCACGCCTTGATAGAATCAAGCGTTCAATCTCCAAGCCGTCAGCTGGAGGGAGACCAGATTTGGATGTTCGAATGGACCCTGAACAAGAAGGTCCTGTCTCAAAGGTAGCTTCCATGGTGGAACCGATGACATATTCACCAGGTCTGCATACCAAGTCCTGCGTGGCCACGCAGGAGCTATCAAGATCACAGAGGCCCCTCTCCTGTTTGATCCTGGCTACCAGCCTGGGAATGAGAGGAAACGGTGGAAACACATAAGCTAGGTTGAAGGTCCAAGGCGCTACTAGTGCATCCACTAGAGTCGCCTTGGGATCCCTGGATCTGGACCCGTAGCAAGGAACCTTGAAGTTCTGACGGGACGCCATCAGATCCATATATGGAATGCCCCATAGTTGCGTCAACTGGGCAAAGATCTCCGGGTGGAGTTCCCACTCCCCCGGATGGAATGTCCGACGACTCAAATAATCCGCTTCCCAGTTTTCCACACCTGGAATGTGGATCGCAGATAGGTGGCAGGAGTGAATCTCCGCCCATTGTATGATTTTGGTCACTTCTTTCATCGCCAGGGAACTCCTTGTTCCCCCTGATTGAGATACGCAACAGTCGTCATGTTGTCTGAGAGCCCTGAGAGCATTGAATATCGCTCTTAGTTCCAGAATGTTTATAGGGAGAAGAGACTCTTCCCAAGACCACAGTCCCTGAGCTTTCAGGGATTCCCAGACCGCGCCCCAGCCCACTAGGCTGGCATCGGTCGTGACGATGACCCACTCTGGACTGCGGAAGCTCATTCCCTGGGATAGGTGATCCTGGGTTAGCCACCAACGGAGTAAGTCTCTGGTCGTCTGATCTACTTTAATCACTGGAGACAAGTCTGTATAGTCCCCATTCCACTGTTTCAGCATGCACAGTTGTAATGGTCTTAGATGAATTCGCGCAAAAGGAACTATGTCCATTGCTGCAACCATCAATCCTACTACTTCCATGCACTGAGCTACGGAAGGACGAGGAATAGAATGAAGAACTTGACAAGCGTTTAGAAGTTTTGACTTTCTGACTTCTGTCAAGAAAATCCTCATTTCTAAGGAATCTATTATTGTTCCCAAGAAGGGAACTCTTGTCGACGGAGACAGGGAACTTTTTTCTATGTTCACCTTCCATCCGTGACATCTGAGAAAGGCCAGAACGATGTCTGAGTGAGCCTTTGCCTTTGAAAGAGACGACGCTTGTACTAGAATGTCGTCCAAGTACGGTACTACTGCAATGCCCCTTGGTCTTAGAACCGCTAGAAGGGATCCGAGTACCTTTGTGAAAATCCTTGGAGCAGTGGCTAACCCGAATGGGAGGGCCACAAACTGGTAATGTTTGTCCAGAAAGGCGAACCTTAGGAACTGATGATGTTCTTTGTGGATAGGGATATGTAGATACGCATCCTTTAGATCCACGGTATCTTTAAATCCAGGATTGGTCTGAAAGTTCCCTCTTTTTTGGGAACTACAAACAGATTTGAGTAAAAACCCATTCCTTGTTCCGCCGTTGGAACTGGGTGTATCACTCCCATCTTTAACGGATCTTCTACACAATGTAAGAATGCCTGTCTCTTTATTTGGTTTGAGGATAAGTGAGACATGTGGAACCTTCCCCTTGGGGGTAGTTCCTTGAATTCCAGAAGATAACCCTGAGAAACTATTTCTAGCGTCCAGGGATCCTGAACATCTCTTGCCCAAGCCTGAGCAAAGAGAGAGAGTCTGCCCCCTACTAGATCTGGTCCCGGATCGGGGGCTACTCCTTCATGCTGTTTTGTTAGCAGCGGCAGGCTTCTTGGCCTGCTTACCCTTGTTCCAGCCTTGCATCGGTTTCCAGGCTGGTTTGGTCTGTGAGGTATTGCCCTCTTGCTTAGAGGATGCAGAATTAGAGCCTGGTCCGTTCCTGAAATTACGAAAGGAACGAAAATTAGACTTATTCTTGGCTTTGAAAGGCCTATCTTGTGGGAGGGCGTGGCCCTTTCCCCCAGTGATGTCTGAGATAATCTCTTTCAATTCTGGCCCAAAGAGAGTTTTACCCTTGAAGGGGATATTAAGCAATTTTGTCTTGGATGATACATCCGCTGACCAAGACTTTAGCCAAAGCGCTCTGCGCGCCACAATTGCAAACCCTGAATTTTTCGCCGCTAATCTAGCTATTTGCAAAGCGGCATCTAAAATAAAAGAGTTAGCCAACTTAAGTGCGTGAACTCTGTCCATAACCTCCTCATATGGAGTCTCTCTACTGAGCGACTTTTCTAGTTCCTCGAACCAGAACCACGCTGCTGTAGTGACAGGAACAATGCACGAAATGGGTTGAAGAAGGTAACCTTGCTGTATAAAAATCTTTTTAAGCAAACCCTCCAATTTTTTATCCATAGGATCTTTGAAAGCACAATTATCCTCGATAGGAATAGTAGTGCGCTTGTTTAGAGTAGAAACTGCCCCCTCGACCTTAGGGACTGTCTGCCATAAGTCCTTTCTGGGGTTGACCATAGGAAATAATTTCTTAAATATAGGAGGGGGAACAAAAGGTATGCCGGGCTTCTCCCATTCCTTATTCACTATGTCCGCCACCCGCTTGGGTATAGGAAAAGCGTCAGGGTGCACCGGAACCTCTAGGAACTTGTCCATCTTGCATAATTTTTCTGGAATGACCAGGTTGTCACAATCATCCAGAGTAGATAACACCTCCTTAAGCAGTGCGCGGAGATGTTCTAATTTAAATTTAAATGTCACAACATCAGGTTCAGCCTGTTGGGAAATTTTTCCTGAATCTCAAATTTCCCCATCTGACAAAACCTCCCTCATGGCCCCTTCAGATTGGTGTGAGGGTATGACAGAACAATTATCATCAGCGCCCTCCTGCTCTTCAGTGTTTAAAACAGAGCAATCGCGCTTTCTCTGATATGCAGGCATTTTGGATAAAATATTTGCTATGGAATTATCCATTACAGCCGTCAATTGTTGCATGGTAATAAGCATTGGCGCGCTAGAAGTACTAGGGGCCTCCTGCGTGGGCAAAACTGGTGTAGACACAGAAGGAGATGATGTAGAACCATGTCTACTCCCTTCATCTGAAGAATCATCTTGGGCAACTTCATTATCTGTGACAGTACTGTCCTTACTTTGTTTGGACGCTTTGGCACAATTATCACATAATTTAGAAGGGGGAGACACATTGACTTTCATACATATAGAACATAGCTTATCTGAAGGCACAGACATGTTAAACAGGCTTAAACTTGTCAGTAAAACACAAAAACCGTTTTAAAACAAAACCGTTACTGTCTCTTTAAATTTTAAACAGAGCACACTTTATTACTGAATATGTGAAAAAATATGAAGGAATTGTTCAAAATTTACCAAAATTTCACCACAGTGTCTTAAAGCATTAAAAGTATTGCACACCAATTTTCAGAGCTTTAACCCTTAAAATAACGAAACCGGAGCCGGTTACAGTTTTAACCCCTCTACAGTCCCAGCTACAGCCTTTGCTGCGACTCTACCAAGCCCAGAGGGGAATACGATACCAAATGACAACTTTTAGGAACTTTTCCAACTATTTTCAGGTCCTCACACATGCATCTGCATGTCTTGCTCTCAAAAACAACTGCGCAGTAATGGCGCGAAAATGAGGCTCAGCCTACAACTGGGAAGGCCCTTCCTGACTGGAAAAGGTGTATAACATAGTGCCTGACGTTAAAAAACGTTCCCCAAGTTTATAAGTGTGAAATACCAGCATAAACATGTATAAAATGCCCAAATAAAGCAATCGATTTTGCCCATAAAAGTGTCTACCAGTTTTATAGCCCATATTAAGCCCTTTATTCTGCTTGAGACTAAGAAAATGGCTTACCGGTCCCCTTGAGGGGAAATGACAGCCTTCCAGCATTACACAGTCTTGTTAGAAATATGGCTAGTCATACCTTAAGCAGAAAAGTCTGCTAACTGTTTCCCCCAACTGAAGTTACTTCATCTCAACAGTCCTATGTGGAAACAGCAAAGGATTTTAGTTACTGTCTGCTAAAATCATCTTCCTCTCACAAACAGAATTCTTCATCTCTTTCTGTTTCAGAGTAAATAGTACATACCAGCACTATTTTAAAATAACAAACTCTTGATAGTAGAATAAAAAACTACAACTAAACACCACAAACTCTTAACCATCTCCGTGGAGATGTTGCCTGTGCAACGGCAAAGAGAATGACTGGGGTGGGCGGAGCCTAGGAGGGACTATATGGCCAGCTTTGCTGGGACTCTTTGCCATTTCCTGTTGGGGAAGAGATATTCCACAAGTAAGGATGACGCCATGGACCAGACACACCAATGTTGGAGAAAACTGATTTGTGGGTGTGGTGAGGGGTGTATTTATAGGCATTTTGAGGTTTGGGAAACTTTGCCCCTCCTGGTAGGAATGTATATCCCATACGTCACTAGCTCATGGACTCTTGCTAATTACATGAAAGAAACATTATTTATGTAAGAGCTTACCTGATAAAATTATTTCTTTTATAGTGGCATGAGACCCACCCTATGTTTGGTGGTTATGATTTTTTTTGTATAAATCACATTATTTTTTTCCAGTTTCTCTTTTTGTATGCTTTTTACTCTTTTTTTTTTTTTTTTTTACACCTCACTTCTTGGCTAAACATTAAACTGAGTTATGAGTAAGGTGTATTTATAGGCATTTTGAGGTTTGGGAAACTTTGCCCCCTTCTGGTAGGAATGTATATCCCATACGTCACTAGCTCATGGACTCTTGCCACTATGAAATAAATTAATTTATCAGGTAAGTTCTTACATTTTTGGAACAGAAACTGAAAGCCAGAAAACAGGACAGTTAAAAAGTGTTTCCATAGATGTTTAGAGCTTTTTATTATAGAGCCCTGGTTTTCAAACCTGCCCTCTCAGGCCTCCCTAACAGGCCAGATTTTGAGGATATCTGAACTGACGCACAGATTAAATAATCAGCTGATTAGTAAACATGGTTATTTTACCTGCTCTCATTCTCACCCAAAGTAACCTTGAAAACCTGGCCTGTTGGGGAGGCCTGGGGACAGGTTTGAAAACCAGTGTTATAGAGGAACAAAATAATTACAAAGTCATAATCCAAACAGGTTCTTCTGAGAATATAAAGTGATATTTTATTGTTTACCTCCTAGGCATACTTACAGCTTGGACCCTTAGAGAAAAAACTGTTAAGCCTAGCAGGACAATCCATGCCCCTGCACAGGGAGGACGAACAGACTGAAAACAAAGGACAAATGAACCAGCTTCATGGTAGATCAAAATGGCCTGTAACTCCCAGCTTGATAAAATCAGCATTACCTTAGGGATACAACACTACAACATACGGAATACAATGCTGTTGACATGCATCTGTAAATGACATGCATCTGTAAATAAATGTTTTATCCGTTTATAAACAATATCCACATGATTCACTAAGTTTAAAAATGTCTCTAGTCTCACAATACCTACATTTTCTTATGGAATTACGTTGTTAAATAAATGTACAGATGAGTGTACTTTAGTGGAATGTTGCTATAAATTGGAAGACATTAGTAAACTGATTCCTAAATTCATGGTTAATCAGTTAGATTTAGGTTAATCTGTGCACTAGTGTAGAAATAACCCTCCCACCTGGCAACACCCACCTCCTGATTGTTACCTGCTCCCTCCCAAACAGCTCTCTCCCCCACACCACTGGTCACCACCATCTTAGGTACTGGCAGAAAGTCTGCCAGTACGCAGTTTAGGGCTTTTTTTGTTCCAGTCTTAATTATAAGTAAACATATTCTTAAATTCACTTATAGGTTGTATATGTTGTATAGTTCTTTAAATTAAAGATTTTTTTTTTTTTAACATAGCATCTGAATTTTAAAAAAGCAACTATACTTTGCAATAGACTGTTTCTTTTTTTACTATTTGTTTAACTTTGACTATTAACAAGTAATTTGTTTTTACCTGTCTACATTTTCTATCTTGAATGTAACTTTTTGATGAAAATAAAGCTTTCAAAAAAAAAAAAAAAAAAAAAAAGCAACTATAAAACTCAATTATCAGGACACAATTTACAAAACTAGAAATCTACGAGTTCTATTAAATAGATATGTGCATTTGGCGGCTGCTTGTACCGTCCAGCTATTTTCGGAGCCAAATTTATTCTTGTGAAACTGCAGCATACTAGGATCTGGATTTGCAGCTACTATTAATCTAGTTTAGTGGAAAGTAAAATAAATGAAGCACTTTTAAAATTATAGTTATGATTACACCGTTATCTTGTGTACCTTAACCTCTTCTCTACCAGGGATTTCAGAGAAAAACTTGCTCAAAGTGCAGGTGAATTTTTAGCATTTTGCTATCACTCCATTTAACCCTTTAAGGACACAGCTTTCAGTTTGCTCAATTGCTTTATGACGGAAAAATTCCGTCATATGTCCTTAAGAGGTTAAAAAGACCAAATGTCTATATTTTTTAATTATTTTAGTCTTAATCTGTAGTTATATCAAAAATGATGCAATGGGGTAACTCATTTGTAAAGTATAACTCAAAATTGACCCCCCAAAACTATATATATTTTTAAAGTAGAATGCAAGGTTTTAATCTAGGCCCATTTGGGTATATTTCATGGCACTGTTTTGCTGCCAAATACGATTATATTTAAAAAAAAAAAAAAAATTAACTTTTTCGCAAAGTTTGGGTTTATCAATGAAATTGTTTTTTTTGGCAATTAGAAGGCTAATTGCAGCTGTGCACAACACTTCTGAAATTCCCAGCAGTGAAGGAGTTAATCAGTTAGCTTGTAAGGAGATTACCCTCCCCCCCCCCTGGTCACCACCATCTTAGGTACTGGCAGACAGTCTGCAGTTTTCTTTTTCTTTTAAATTTCTGTAGTTTAGGGATCCCTCGTCACCCTCCCTGATCCCCTCCCAAACAGCTTTCTAACCCTCGCACCTCCCACTGTACCCCGCCATGATTTTGTATATACAATATATATTTTTTTCCTGTAGTGTAGGATTCCCCCTCACTCTTCCCACCTCCCCCTCCAAGCGGTTAATATTTTTCTGCAGTGTAGGACCTGCTCCTCCCCCACCCTCAATGGCCCAACTAACCGCCTCCATCCTGCCGTCCCACCAGAAAATTGTTACAGACAGTGTCACTGAGTAATGATTGGGCAATTTGGCTTTATATGGTATGGGAGAACGATAAGTGCTCCCTTACCATATGAAGATAGATGTCTTCTGCCCACTGGTTGTGGCTCCCGCTATCAGGAACACAACATGCGTCTCTGTGCTGGATGTAGGTACTACGTTAATAAAATATGCTGGGTAAAGTACAGTGTGACGTAGTACCTCTACCCATTTGGTGCAAGGCAATAATAATGGAAAGCAAAGCAAACTGCTATAGAATAACATATCAGACAGGTCTTAAAGGGACAGTCAACACCAGAGTTTTATTTGTTTAAAAAGATAGATATAATCCCTTTATTACCCATTCCCCCGGTTTTGCATAACCAACACAGTTATATTAATACACTTTTTTACCTTTGCGATTACCTTGTATCATAAGCCTCTGCAAACTGCCCCCTTATTTCAGTTATATTGATAGACTTGCATTTTAGACAATCAGTGCTCACTCCTAGGTAACTTTACATGCATGAGCTCAATGTAATCTATATGAAACACATGAACTAATGCTCTCTAGTGGTGAAAAACTGTAAAAATGCATTTAGATTAGAGGCGGCCTTCAAGGTCTAAGAAATTAGCATATGAACCTCCTATGTTTAGCTTTTAACTAAGAATACCAAGAGAACAAAGCAAAATTGGTGATAAAAGTAAATTGGAAAGTTGTTTAAAATTACATGCCCTATTTGAATCCTAAAAATGTTTTTTTTTGGACTTGACTGTCCCTTTAATGTTTTTTTTTTTTTTTTTTTTTTAAACATCTTTTTTAATTCAATTATTTTTTAATAACCAAACTCCACCTGCTATTTCCCTTATTAAGAGGAGACAATCTGGGCTTTACACAACAGACAATAAGGCTAGTAAGGGTCATAAAGTTAGTATAAAATACATTGTTTTGCAGTTATTTTATAACGCCAGTTAGGGATAGTTATGTAGCAGGGTTAGCCTTGTTAAGGCAGCAGGGTGCATTTCTGGTTCTGAGTATCAGTAATTGCTCAATTTTCAGAGCTATATTACATGAAAGGGGACAAAATAAATAATGGAAAACATAATTTATGTAAGAACTTACCTGATAAATTCATTTCTTTCATATTAGCATGAGTCCATGAGCTAGTGACGTATGGGATATACATTCCTAGAATAAGAAAAAGAAGACCAAGTCATTGCTTTGCAAATCTGATCAACAGAAGCTTCATTCTTAAAAAGCCAAGGAAGAAACTTACCTAGTAGAATGAGCCATAATCCTCCGAGGCGGGAATCCACCCGACTCCAAATAAGCATGATGAATCAAAAGTTTAAGCAAGATGCCAAATAAATGGCAGAAGCCTTTTGACCTTCCTAACACCAGAAAAGATAACAAATAGACAGAAGACTATCTGAAATCTGAATAGCTTCAACATAAGATTTCAAAACTCTTACCATATCCAAAGAATGTAAGAATCTTACCAAAGAAGTCTTAGTAAAAGACAATAATTCCTCCCTAATGTTGATAGAAATCACAACTTTAGGTAAAAATTGAAATGAGGATAGCAAAAACCACCTTATCCTGATGAAAAAATCAGAAAAAGGAGACTCACAAGAAAGAACAGATAATTAAAAATTGTTCTAGCTGAAGAGATGTCTAAAAAGAACAATACTTTCCATGAAAGTAAATAATGTCTAGAGAAAACATATGCTCAAATAGAAGAGCCTGTAAAGCCTTTAGAACCAAATTAAAACTCCGAGGAGAAATTGGCTTAATGACAGGTTTGAAAAGAACCAAAGCCTGAACAAAAACATAATTTATGTAAGAACTTACCTGATAAATTCATTTCTTTCATATTAGCAAGAGTCCATGAGCTAGTGACGTATGGGATATACATTCCTACCAGGAGGGGCAAAGTTTCCCAAACCTCAAAATGCCTATAAATACACCCCTCACCACACCCACAATTCAGTTTAACGAATAGCCAAGAAGTGGGGTGATAAGAAAAAAGTGCGAAAGCATATAAAATAAGGAATTGGAATAATTGTGCTTTATACAAAAAAATCACAACCACCACAAAAAAAGGCGGGCCTCATGAACTCATTGCTAATATGAAAGAAATGAATTTATCAGGTAAGTTCTTACATAAATTATGTTTTCTTTCTTGTAATTAGCAAGAGTCCATGAGCTAGTGACGTATGGGATAATGATTACCCAAGATGTGGATCTTTCCACGCAAGAGTCACTAGAGAGGGAGGGATAAAATAAAGACAGCCAATTCCTGCTGAAAATAATCCACACCCAAAATAAAGTTTAATGAAAAACATAAACAGAAGATTCAAACTGAAACCGCTGCCTGAAGTACTTTTCTACCAAAAACTGCTTCAGAAGAAGAAAATACATCAAAATGGTAGAATTTAGTAAAAGTATGCAAAGAGGACCAAGTTGCTGCTTTGCAAATCTGATCAATCGAAGCTTCATTCCTAAACGCCCAGGAAGTAGAAACTGACCTAGTAGAATGAGCTGTAATCCTTTGAGGCGGAGTTTTACCCGACTCGACATAGGCATGATGAATTAAAGATTTCAACCAAGATGCCAAAGAAATGGCAGAAGCTTTCTGGCCTTTTCTAGAACCGGAAAAGATAACAAATAGACTAGAAGTCTTTCGGAAAGACTTAGTAGCTTCAACATAATATTTCAAAGCTCTAACAACATCCAAAGAATGCAACGATTTCTCCTTAGAATTCTTAGGATTAGGACATAATGAAGGAACCACAATTTCCCTACTAATGTTGTTGGAATTCACAACTTTAGGTAAAAATTCAAAAGAAGTTCGCAACACCGCCTTATCCTGATGAAAAATCAGAAAAGGAGACTCACAAGAAAGAGCAGATAATTCAGAGACTCTTCTGGCAGAAGAGATCGCCAAAAGGAACAAAACTTTCCAAGAAAGTAATTTAATGTCCAATGAATGCATAGGTTCAAACGGAGGAGCTTGAAGAGCCCTCAGAACCAAATTCAAACTCCAAGGAGGAGAAATTGATTTAATGACAGGTTTTATACGAACCAAAGCTTGTACAAAACAATGAATATCAGGAAGATTAGCAATCTTTCTGTGAAAAAGAACAGAAAGAGCAGAGATTTGTCCTTTCAAAGAACTTGCGGATAAACCTTTATCTAAACCATCCTGAAGAAACTGTAAAATTCTAGGAATTCTAAAAGAATGCCAAGAAAAATGATGAGAAAGACACCAAGAAATATAAGTCTTCCAGACTCTATAATATATCTCTCTGGATACAGATTTACGAGCCTGTAACATAGTAGTAATCACAGAGTCAGAGAACCTCTTTGACAGATTGCTAATATGAAAGAAATGAATTTATCAGGTAAGTTCTTACATAAATTATGTTTTCTTTCATGTAATTAGCAAGAATCCATGAGCTAGTGACGTATGGGATAATGACTACCCAAGATTTGGATCTTCCACGCAAGAGTCACTAGAGAGGGAGGGATAAAATAAAGACAGCCAATTCCGCTGAAAAAAATCCACACCCAAAAAACATAATTTATGTAAGAACTTACCTGATAAATTCATTTCTTTCATATTAGCAAGAGTCCATGAGCTAGTGACGTATGGGATATACATTATTACCAGGAGGGGCAAAGTTTCCCAAACCTCAAAATGCCTATAAATACACCCCTCACCACACCCACAAATCAGTTTAACGAATAGCCAAGAAGTGGGGTGATAAGAAAAAAGTGCAAAAGCATAAAAATGTAATCATTTCATGTAATTAGCAAGAGTCCATGAGATAGTGACGTATGGGATAATGACTACCCAAGATGTGGATCTTTCCACGCAAGAGTCACTAGAGAGGGAGGGATAAAATAAAGACAGCCAATTCCGCTGAAAAATAATCCACACCCAAAATAAAGATTAAATGAAAAAAACTGAAATTATAAGCAGAAGATTCAAACTGAAACAGCTGCCTGAAGTACTTTTCTACCAAAAACAGCTTCAGAAGAAGATAACACATCAAAATGGTAGAATTTAGTAAAAGGATGCAAAGAAGACCAAGTTGCTGCTTTGCAAATCTGATCAACCGAAGCATCATTCCTAAACGCCCAGGAAGTAGAAACTGACCTAGTAGAATGAGCTGTAATCCCTTGAGGCGGAGTTTTACCCGACTCGACATAAGCATGATGAATTAAAGATTTCAACCAAGATGCCAAAGAAATGGCAGAGGCCTTCTGACCTTTCCTAGAACCAGAAAAGATAACAAATAGACTAGAAGTCTTTCGGAAATTCTTAGTAGCTTCAACATAATATTTCAAAGCTCTAACTACATCCAAAGAATGCAATGATCTCTCCTTAGAATTCTTAGGATTAGGACACAATGAAGGAACCACAATTTCTCTACTAATGTTGTTAGAATTCACAACCTTAGGTAAAAATTTAAAAGAAGTTCGCAACACCGCCTTATCCTGATGAAAAATCAGAAAAGGAGACTCACAAGAAAGAGCAGATAATTCAGAAACTCGTCTGGCAGAAGAGATGGCCAAAAGGAACAAAACTTTCCAAGAAAGTAATTTGATGTCCAATGAATGCATAGGTTCAAACGGAGGAGCTTGAAGAGCCCCCAGAACCAAATTCAAACTCCAAGGAGGAGAAATTGACTTAATGACAGGTTTTATACGAACCAAAGCTTGTACAAAACAATGAATATCAGGAAGATTAGCAATCTTTCTGTGAAAAAGAACAGAAAGAGCAGAGATTTGTCCTTTCAAGGAACTTGCAGACAAACCTTTATCCAAACCATCCTGAAGAAACTGTAAAATTCTCGGAATTCTAAAAGAATGCCAGGAAAAATGATGAGAAAGACACCAAGAAATATAAGTCTTCCAGACTCTATAATATATCTCCCTAGATACAGATTTACGAGCCTGTAACATAGTATTAATCACAGAGTCAGAGAAACCTCTTTGACTAAGAATCAAGCGTTCAATCTCCATACCTTTAAATTTAAGGATTTGAGATCCTGATGGAAAAAAGGACCTTGCGACAAAAGGTCTGGTCTTAATGGAAGAGTCCACGGTTGGCAAGAGGCCATCCGGACAAGATCCGCATACCAAAACCTGTGAGGCCATGCTGGAGCTACCAGCAGAACAAACGAGCATTCCTTCAGAATCTTGGAGATTACTCTTGGAAGAAGAACTAGAGGCGGAAAGATATAGGCAGGATGATACTTCCAAGGAAGTGACAATGCATCCACTGCTTCCGCTTGAGGATCCCTGGATCTGGACAGATACCTGGGAAGTTTCTTGTTTAGATGAGAGGCCATCAGATCTATATCTGGAAGCTCCCACATTTGAACAATCTGAAGAAATACCTCTGGGTGAAGAGACCATTCGCCCGGATGCAACGTTTGGCGACTGAGATAATCCGCTTCCCAATTGTCTATACCTGGGATATGAACCGCAGAGACTAGACAGGAGCTGGATTCCGCCCAAACCAAATTCGAGATACTTCTTCATAGCCAGAGGACTGTGAGTCCCTCCTTGATGATTGATGTATGCCACAGTTGTGACATTGTCTGTCTGAAAACAAATGAACGATTCTCTCTTCAGAAGAGGCCAAGACTGAAGAGCTCTGAAAATTGCACGGAGTTCCAAAATATTGATCGGTAATCTCACCTCCTGAGATTCCCAAACTCCTTGTGCTGTCAGAGACCCCCAAACAGCTCCCCAACCTGTCAGACTTGCATCTGTTGAAATTACAGTCCAGGTCGGAAGAACAAAAGAAGCCCCCTGAACTAAACGATGGTGATCTGTCCACCACATAAGAGAGTGTCGTACAATCGGTGTTAAAGATATTAATTGAGATATCTTTGTGTAATCCCTGCACCACTGGTTCAGCATACAGAGCTGAAGAGGTCGCATGTGAAAACGAGCAAAGGGGATCGCGTCCGATGCTGCAGTCATAAGACCTAGAATTTCCATGCATAAAGCTACCGAAGGGAATGATCATGACTGAAGGTTTCGACAAGCTGATATCAATTTTAGACGTCTCTTGTCTGTCAAAGATAGAGTCATGGACACTGAATCTATCTGGAAACCTAAAAAGGTTACCTGTGTCTGAGGAATCAATGAACTTTTTGGTAAATTGATCCTCCAACCATGATGTTGAAGAAACAACACAAGTCGATTTGTATGAGATTCTGCTAAATGTGAAGACTGAGCAAGTACCAAGATATCGTCCAAATAAGGAAATACCACAATACCCTGTTCTCTGATTACAGACAGAAGGGCACCGAGAACCTTCGTAAAAATTCTTGGAGCTGTAGCTAGGCCAAACGGCAGAGCCACAAACTGGTAATGCTTGTCTAGGAAAGAGAATCTCAGAAACTGATAGTTATCTGGATGAATCGGAATATGCAGATATGCATCCTGTAAATCTATTGTGGACATATAATGCTCTTGCTGAACAAAAGGCAGGATAGTCCTTACAGTTACCATTTTGAATGTTGGTATCCTTACATAACGATTCAATATTTTTAGATCCAGAACTGGTCTGAAGGAATTCTCCTTCTTTGGTACAATGAAGAGATTTGAATAAAACCCCAGCCCCTGTTCCAGAACTGGAACTGGCATAATTACTCCAGCCAACTCTAGATCTGAAACACATTTCAGAAATGCTTGAGCCTTCGCTAGGTTTACTGGGACACGGGAAAGAAAAAATCTCTTTGCAGGAGGCCTTTCACCACCTCCATAGGAGGCAACATTTGTAAAAACTGATTTGTGGGTGTGGTGAGGGGTGTATTTATAGGCATTTTGAGGTTTGGGAAACTTTGCCCCTCCTGGTAGGAATGTATATCCCATACGTCACTAGCTCATGGACTCTTGCTAATTACATGAAAGAAAAGCCCTCTGTGGGCTGAAACGCGTTACTCTTTGAATTATCTAATTTGGGCTCCCGTAGTCCACTTCTGAATCCCGTTAGACGCCATTTCACTTTACACTGTGAAATCCCAAAACTGTTTCAGAGACGCCGGGAGGTGTCTGTTCCAGTCCTCTAAGGACGCAGTGCAGTGTTCAGCTTCACCGACTGAAACAACTATCTGGCGAAAACATACGCCTGCGGAGACTACTTGTTTTGGTCTTGTCTTCGCTCCTGATTGGAATCTTTTTATATTCCAGCGCTCCTAATTTCCCCTATATTGGAAGAAATTTGTCAAAGACTCTCTAGCATCTCTAACTGGATCAGTTGCTTGGATGTTCCTTTTTTAATGTTTGTAATAAAGTTTGTAATATATCAACTTTTCGCTGAAATTATATGTATGAGATTTTTTGTTTCTTTGATGTTATGTCTTTAAGAAATAGTGCACATTTTTTTAATTTTATTTGTTCATTAAATACTACTGATATTTTATCTCACAATTTACTATCACATTTACCCATTTTTAACCCATCTGTATCACATCCATTATAGTTTTATATATGTTTTATTGAAATCACCTTTTAAAGGTGTATTATTTCATTATATTGATTTATCACATAAATAGCTATATCCACTAATTATGAAAGATTAGATATCTATTTGCATTCACTTTTGTTTTTCACTTATCCGTTCAACACTCATTATTTAACACCCACACTTTGTTGCATATGCACTTTTACTATCATCCTTGTAACTAATTTAGCCACATAACAGTAGAGATCACTTTTTCGATTCACTTATTTAGGGAGGTATATGGACCCCCTTTTTTAGTACTGTGTTTTTAGTTACTAACCTATAGCGCAAATATCTATACACCTTCACCTCTCCCATTCTTGTGCAATAATTTCCGTTGCACGATCTGGAACAGGAAACACCTCCACAGAGGAAGGAACATCAAAGTACTTATTAAGTTTACTAGATTTTCTAGGGTTGACAACGACAGAGGTATCAGAGTCATCCAAGGAAGCCAAAACCTCCTTTAACACAACACAGAGTTGTTCAAGCTTAAATCTGAAGGATACAACTTCAACGTCAGATGAAGGAATTACACAGTCTGAATCTGAGATTTCACCCTCAGAGGCTACCGACGTATCTTCCTCATCAGACTTATGAGAAAGAACAACTTGGGTAGCCTCAGAAACCTTTCTATCTGAATCTCTAAATTTCCTCTTGCGTTTTTCCTGTAGCATGGGAATAGCAGCTAATGCCACAGATACTGCAGAAGATACATGGGCAGCAATTTCTGCTTTCAAATAGACTCCTCTAGGAGATTCAGAGGAACCACAGGGTACCGCCTGTGACGCCGTTAAGGCTTGGGACGATGGAGGAGACTGCTGTGGCATTGCCTGAACAGCATCATCCTGAGAGAATGGCTCAGAAGCAAAAAGTCTATCCTTATGTAATAGAGTCATCTCTATGCATGAGGAAAAGAAAGGCAGGGGAGGTTCAACTTGGTTATCCAAGCAAAGCTTGCATTGAACTATAGTAGCAAGTTCCTGGTCCATAATTGAATAAAAATTCTTTAATGTCAAAAAAGAATGAATGCTGCACTGTTCCTTTAAGAAATTTGTTCCCCAGAGACAAACTGTGTTCTCATAAACCCAGTAAGGCAGCGGACCGTAAATATAATTTGTGTTAAAATTGAAAATAACAGGGAAGAAATGAGACTACATTCAAAACCTCTACACCTCAGTGTATAGCTGAGGCGCCTACCTGCCGCCTCTTGACCAACGAAGTCGCAACTGAGATGCAGCAAAGGAGACAACTGCAAAATCAACTGCTACGGTTCTCCACTGACGGGAAATCACGTGACACGTGATCGGCATCAGAAATGCACCACTATCTTAGAAAGAGCGCGATTGCAGACTGAAAAGGAAATTTATGCTTACCTGATAAATTGATTTTTTCTACGATACGACAAGTCCACGGATTTCCTCCTTACTTGTGGGATATTATCCTCCTGCTAACAGAGCACCACAGCAGAGCTGTATATATAGCTCCTCCCTTCCCCTCCACCTCCAGTCATTCGACCGAAGTTTATAGGAAGAGAAAGGAAAAACTAAAAGGTGCAGAGGTGACTGAAGTTGTAAATAATAAAAAATATAATCTGTTTTAAATTGACAGGGAGGGCTGTGGACTCGTCGTATCGTAGAAGAAATCAATTTATCAGTTAAGCATAAATTTCCTTTTCTTCTACAAGATACGACGAGTCCACGGATTTCATCCTTACTTGTGGGATACAATACCAAAGCAACAGGACACGGATGAAAGGGAGGGACAAGACAGGAACCTAAACGGAAGGCACCACTGCTTGAAGAACTTTCCTCCCAAAAACAGCCTCAGAAGAAGCAAAAGTATCAAATTTGTAAAATTTCGAAAAAGTCTGAAGGGACGACCAAGTCGCAGCCTTACAAATCTGTTCAACAGATGCATCGTTTTTAAAGGCCCATGTGGAAGCCACAGCCCTAGTAGAATGAGCCGTAATTCTTTCAGGAGGCTGCTGTCCAGCAAGTCTCATATGCCAGAAGGATGATACTTCTCAGCCAAAAAGAAAGAGAGGTAGCCGTAGCTTTCTGACCCCTACGCTTTCCAGAATAAACAATGAATAATGAAGAAGATTGACGGAAGTCCTCTTTGCCTGTAAGTAAATCTTTAAGGCATGGACCACATCCAAATTATGCAACATACACTCCTTCTTAGAAGAAGGGTTAGGACATGAGGAAGGAACAACAATTTCCTGATTAATATTCTTATTTGAAACCATCTTAGGAAGAAATCAAGGTTTGGTACATAACACCACCTTATCAGAATGAAAAATGAGATAAGGTGAATTACACTAACGCTGAAAGCTCAGAAACTCTTTGAGCAGAAGAAATAGCAACCAAAAGCAGAACTTTCCAAGATAATTTAATATCTATGGAATGCATAGGTTCAAACGGAACCTCTTTAAGAACACGAAGAACTAAATTCAAACTCCAGGGAGGAGTAATTGGTCTAAACACAGAATTGATTCTGGTCAGAGCCTGACAAAAAGACTGAACATCTGGTACATCTGCCAAACATTTGTGAAACAAAATTGATGACGCAGAAATTTGTCCCTTTAAGGAACTCGCTGATAAGCCTTTCTCCAATCCTTCTTGGAGAAAAGACAGAATCCTAGGAATCCTAACTTTACTCCATGAGTAACCTTTGGATTCACACCAATAAAGATATTGACGCCATATCTTATGATAGATTTTTCTAGTGACATGCTTTCTGGCCTGTATTAAAGTATTGATAACCGAATCAGAGAATCCTCGCTTCAATAAAATCAAGCGTTCAATCTCCATGCAGTCAGCTGCAGAGAAATTAGATTTGGATGTTGGAAAGGACCTTGAATGAGAAGGTCCTGTCTCAAGGAAGTTTCCACGGTGGCAGAGAGGACATCTAGATCCGCATACCAAGTTCTGTGTGGCCACGCAGGAGCTATCAGGATCACTGAAGCTCTCTCCTGTTTGAATCGAGCAATCACGTGTGGAAGGAGAGGAAACGGTGGAAAAACATAAGCTAGGCTGAACAACCAAGGCACTGCCAAGGCATCTATCAGTTCGGCCTGTGGATCCCTCGACCTGGATCCGTATCTTGGAAGCTTGGCATTCTGTCGAGATGCCATCAGATCCAATTCCGGTCTGCCCAATCGGAGAATCAATGAGGCAAATACCTCCGGGTGAAGTTCCCACTCCCCTGGATGAAAAGTCTGTCGACTTAGAAAATCCGCTTCCCAGTTCTCTACTCCTGGGATGTAGATTGCTGACAGATGACAAGAGTGGGCCTCCGCCCAACAGATTATCTTGGATACTTCTCTCATCGCTAAGGAACTCCTCGATCTCCCTTGATGATTGATATAAGCCACAGTCGTGATGTTGTCCGACTGGAATCTAATGAATCTGGCCGAAGCCAACTGAGGCCACGCTTGAAGCACATTGAATATTGCCCTCAGTTCTAGAATATTGATTGGCTCAGGGTGTTTGGACTCCACCTGAGTCCAAACACCCTGAGCCTTCAGGGAATTCCAGACTGCACCCCAACCCAGAAGGCTGGCGTCTGTTGTCACTATGACCCACGTGGGTCTGCGGAAACAAGTCCCCTGGGACAGATGATCCGGCAACAACCACCAAAGAAGAGAGTCTCTGGTCTCTTGATCCAGATTTATCTGAGGAGATAAATTTGCATAGTCCCCATTCCACTGTCCGAGCAAGCACAGCTGCAGTGGTCTGAGATGAAAGCGAGCAAACGGAATGATGTCCATTGCCGCAACCATTAATCCAATTACTTCCGTACACTGAGCCACTGATGGCCGAGGAATGGACTGAAGTGCTCGGCAAGTATTTAGAATCTTTGATTTTCTGACCTCCGTCAGAAAAATGTTCATGGCTACCGAGTCTATCAGAGTTCCCAAGAAAGGAACCCTTGTCTGTGGAACAAGTGAACTTTTCTCTATGTTCACCTTCCAATCGTGAGTTCTCAGGAAAGACAACACTGTGTCCGTGTGAGACTTTGACAGTTAATATGTTGACGCCTGGATCAGAATATCGTCCAGATAAGGCGCCACTGCTATGCCTCGCGGTCTGAAAACCGCCAAAAGAGACCCTAGAACCTTTGTGAAGATTCTGGGTGCTGTGGCCAACCCGAAGGGAAGAGCCACAAACTGAAAATGTTTGTCCAAGAAGGCAAACCTTAGAAACTGATGATCCTTGTGGATAGGAATATGAAGGTAAGCATCCTTTAAGTCCACGGTAGTCATATATTGACCATCCTGGATCATTGGTAAAATTGTTCGTATAGTCTCTATCTTGAATGATGGGACTCTGAGAAACTTGTTTAGACCCTTGAGGTCTAAGATGGGTCGGAAAGTTCCCTCTTTTTTGGGAACCACAAATAGATTTGAGTAGAACCAATTCTGGAACGGGACAAATTACTCCCATGGTAAAAAGTTCTTTTACACAGCGTAAGAATGCCTCTCTTTTTATCTGGTTTGCAGATATTTTTTGAAAGATGAAATCTCCCTCTTGGAAGAAAGTCCTTGAATTCCAATTGATAACCGTGGGTCACTATTTCTAGTGCCCAGGGGTCCTGAACATCTCTTGCCCAAGCTTGGGCAAAGAACGAGAGTCTGCCCACTATTAGATCCGGTCCTGGATCGGGGGCCGCCCCTTCATGCTGTCTTAGTAGCAGCAGCTGGCTTTTTAGATTGTTTACCTTTATTCCAGTTCTGGTTAGGTCTCCAGACTGACTTAGATTGGGTAAAATTCCCTTCCTGCTTTGTGGAAGAAGAGGAAGCGGGGGGTCCTCCTTTAAAGTTCCAAAAGGAACGAAAATTATTTTGTTTACCCCTCATCTTAACAGACGTATCCTGAGGTAGGGTATGGCCTTTACCTCCTGTAATGTCAGAAATTATTTCCTTCAATTCAGGTCCAAAAAGGGTCTGACCTTTAAAAGGAATAGCTAAAAGCTTAATTTTTGATGACACATCAGCAGACCAAGATTTGAGCCACAACGCACTACGTGCTAGAATAGCAAATCCTGCATTTTTCGCCAATAATTTAGCAATTTGAAAAGCGGCATCAGTAATAAAAGAATTAGCTAGCTTGAGAGCCTTAATTCTATGCAAAATGTCATCTAACGGGGTCTCAACCTTAAGAGACTCTTCTAGAGCCTCAAGCCAAAAAGCTGCTGCAGTAGTTACTGGAACAATGCAAGCCGTAGGTTGTAAAAGAAAACCCTGATTAATAAATAATTTCTTTAGAAGACCCTCTAATTTTTTATCCATAGGATCTTTGAAAGCACAACTGTCCTCAATGGGTATAGTTGTACGCTTAGCCAGGGTAGATATTGCTCCCTCTACCTTAGGGAACGTTTGCCACGAGTCCCGAATGGCATCTGATATGGGAAACATTTTCTTAAAACTAGGAGGGGGAGAAAACGGTATACCTGGTCTATCCCATTCCTTTTTTATAATTTCCAAGATTCTCCTAGGAACCGGAAAAACATAAGTGTAAGTAGGTACTTCTAGATATTTATCCATCTTACACAATTTCTCTGGTGGTATTACAATAGGTCACAATCATCCAGAGTCGCTAAAACCTCCCGAAGTAACAGGCGGAGGTATTCAAGCTTAAATTTAAAGGACATAGTGTCCGAATTTGTCTGTGGTAATACAATTCCTGAGTCTGAAATTTCTCCCTCAGACAGCAATTCCCTGACCCCCAACTCAGAACACTGTGAGGGTACATCGGAAATAGCTAATAAAGCATCAGAGGATTCAGTATTTACATTAATACCTGACCTACTGCGTTTACCCTGCAACACTAATAATTTAGATAATACCTCTGTAAGGGTAGTTGACATAACTGCAGCCATTTCCTGCAGAGTAAAGGAATTAGACGCAATAGATGTACTTGGCATTGCTTGTGTAGGCGTTAAAGGCTGTGACACTTGGGGAGAATTGGATGGCATATCCTGATTTTCTTCAAACTGAGAATCATCCTTAGACACACTATCTTTACTTAGAATATGCTCTTTACAGTGTAATGCCCTTTCAGTACAAGAGGTACACAATGTAAGAGGGGGTTCCACAATGGCATCTAAACACATAGAACACTGAGATTCCTCAATGTCAGACATGCTGAACAGACCAATAAAAACCAACAAAAGTCATTTAAACATTTTAATTAATGCTTTAAACCGTTTTCAAAAAACATGTACTGTGCCTTTAAAAAATAAAAAAAGTGAACAATTTTTTCAAAAGTGCGTAAAAACGTTAATTTGTCTTCAAAATTAACACAATCCTAAATAAGGCTTCCAAAAAGTATTGCACCCTAAGTATTAAGGGAAGGATTTTATAGCCATATATAATAAGTCAGCACAAAAACATAATTTATGTAAGAACTTACCTGATAAATTCATTTCTTTCATATTAGCAAGAGTCCATGAGCTAGTGACGTATGGGATATACATTCCTACCAGGAGGGGCAAAGTTTCCCAAACCTCAAAATGCCTATAAATACACCCCTCACCACACCCACAATTCAGTTTAACGAATAGCCAAGAAGTGGGGTGATAAGAAAGGAGCGAAAGCATCAAATAAGGAATTGGAATAATTGTGCTTTATACAAAAAATCATAACCACCACAAAAAGGGGTGGGCCTCATGGACTCTTGCTAATATGAAAGAAATTAATTTATCAGGTAAGTTCTTACATAAATTATGTTTTCTTTCATGTAATTAGCAAGAGTCCATGAGCTAGTGACGTATGGGATAATAAATACCCAAGATGTGGAACTTCCACGCAAGAGTCACTAGAGAGGGAGGGATAAAATAAAGACAGCCAATTCCGCTGATAAATAATCCACAACCCAAAACAAAAGTTTTAATCTTAATAATGAAAACAAATGAAAATATAAGCAGAAGAATCAAACTGAAACAGCTGCCTGAAGTACTTTTCTGCCAAAAACTGCTTCAGAAGAGGAAAACACATCACAATGGTAGAATTTAGTAAAAGTATGCAAAGAAGACCAAGTTGCTGCTTTGCAAATCTGATCAACAGAAGCTTCATTCCTAAACACCCAGGAAGCAGAAACTGACCTAGTAGAATGAGCTGTAATCCTTTGAGCAAGTGTATAGAATTGAGTGTTGGCGCTAACTGTTATCCTAAATGCCTGGTTAAAGGATAAACTACTCCTCCTTAGTAGTTTAAAAAAGTGTGGTTGCTAAAATTAAAAAAGGGGGTAACTGGCGCTAATGGTTAGATTAGCTAGGATAACACTACCAGAATGTTGACTGTTTATATTAATATACGGCTGTCCGTCAGAGTGAAGAATAAACAAGTGATACGGGTATCTAATAATGTCCTACTATTAACTGAAAAAAACTATATAGTGTTTCAATTCTTAATTTGATATAGTGGCAGCGTGTTTTAGTAAACAGAAATAGTGAAGAAGGTATTTACCTATTTGACATCGTCAATAATAATGTGAGTATAATACAAAAAATGTAAAAATGTTAAAATAGTTACGTGTATACGTGACAATTGAGGTCTATATGTATAGATAGTAAGTGACAGATTGTGTAGCAAAAAATGAATTTCTATGGCTGTTACTGCATAAAATATTTATTCCTAAAAAAGTCAATAAAACAACAATCAATATAATTAAAATAATTCAAATATTATATTAGGGACGTCTCCCTTGCAATCAGTAATATCTGTCGACAAGAAGTTTGCTCAGCAGCAGTTAACTGGGCATATTTGGTGGTATGTAATACAGTGTTACTGCATATGTGAAAGTCTCAATAGTGCAAATCGTAAGGTACCTTACAGCTAGAGATGTTATGAAGGCTGACAAACCGGGCGTGTGTTGATTCTGTCCTTGCACCGGGCCTCAGTATGGTGGTGTATTCCGCGGCTTAAAGACAAAACAGCTCGCTGATGTGGTGATTGGCGGTTTGGGTCACACACCCCTTTTTTTGATAGGTAGAACGTCTGGCGTTCCGTGAAAATATATCGGCCAATATAATAATATATGATGACTTCTTTCTTTTACTGCAATGATGGTAGTTGAACTTAAGTCAGACAAATATGTGCCTGCTGTAGCCGTGTTTAGAAACGGTTGTAGTGGTAAACGTGGATTTGCTGATCAGATCCCTGGTCCTTGCAGCGGTTTTATCTCCTAAATCAAAAAATTAGAGAGTCCACAGGAGGGGCTGGATCGCAGCTTTTGCGTGTATTTCAATCTTTAATGGGTTCCACATAAAAACAAGCTTTCTGGAGTAAATTCTACGCGTTTCACCCTGAGAGGGCTTTATCAAGATACTCCAGGTGTATATTACAGACTTTTTAAAGGTGTTCTTTGGATTAGCAAGAGTCCATGAGCTAGTGACGTATGGGATAATAAATACCCAAGATGTGGAACTTCCACGCAAGAGTCACTAGAGAGGGAGGGATAAAATAAAGACAGCCAATTCCGCTGATAAATAATCCACAACCCAAAACAAAAGTTTTAATCTTAATAATGAAAACAAATGAAAATATAAGCAGAAGAATCAAACTGAAACAGCTGCCTGAAGTACTTTTCTGCCAAAAACTGCTTCAGAAGAGGAAAACACATCACAATGGTAGAATTTAGTAAAAGTATGCAAAGAAGACCAAGTTGCTGCTTTGCAAATCTGATCAACAGAAGCTTCATTCCTAAACACCCAGGAAGCAGAAACTGACCTAGTAGAATGAGCTGTAATCCTTTGAGGCAGAGTTTTACCCGACTCAACATAAGCATGATGAATCAAAGACTTCAACCAAGACGCCAAAGAAATGGCCGAGGCCTTCTGACCTTTCCTGGAACCAGAAAAAATAACAAATAGACTAGAGGTCTTTCTAAAATCTTTAGTAGCTTCAACATAATATTTTAAAGCTCTCACTACATCCAAAGAATGTAAAGATTTCTCCACCTCCACGGGAGGCAAAGTTTGTAAAACTGAATTGTGGGTGTGGTGAGGGGTGTATTTATAGGCATTTTGAGGTTTGGGAAACTTTGCCCCTCCTGGTAGGAATGTATATCCCATACGTCACTAGCTCATGGACTCTTGCTAATTAAAATTAAAGAAAATACCCTCTGCACCTCGCCACAGCTCTGCTGTGGTGCCTACCTGCCCCCAGGGTACTTCGAGAAGACAAGACAACAATCCGGAGAGGAAAGAACTCTGTTTAAGCTCCACCAAAGCTAAAGCCTGCTGCCTCCTAGCCAGAATACTGAGCGTGCAAAAATAAGCCCCGCCCATCAGGACCGATGACCGAGTAGGCCCAAACAACCGCATGAAGGAGCGGTTAAGCAAACTAGCCATGTGGAATGATTACCCCAAATAACATGCAACGGTCATAATGTGAAACACCACCGTAAACATATAAATCCCCAGTGTCTTATAATGAAAATTGCAGCACATAGCCCTCATTATAAACCTTGCCCAAAATGTCAACAGAATAAAAATAAAAAATGAACAGGTTGCAGTAACACCCCCCTTGAAAATAGGTCTACTGCTTACCCCTTTCCCTAAAAGGGAATACATTTTCAGCCATTTTCTGACATATCAAGTCTCTTCAGAATAAAAAGGCTGAACATATATCATACTAAGAATGATATGCTTCTAAATGACTAGGGCGGAACAAAGCGGCCATAAGTGAGGAAAAGTCTGTCAGCACGGTCTGACACTCGCAGCTGCACCATATAACCTCATATCATAGGTACATCGCACCCCAGATAATTAACCCGAGCCACCGAATGGAAATAAACACACTCTCTCTTGTCACAGCCAAAGTGCCTGCACACTGCCCAATAACTCCTGAACTCAGGATTGTTGTCCCAATATATTTGCAGATAAACAATAAACCCTTCAGTGCCAGTGACTCGTACCAGAAGATAAAAGATGGCACTTACCTGCACCTCTAGCTGTCTGGCAGGAGGACAGCCCACCCGGTATGAGAGTAAGTCACTCCTCACAGAGACCTGTGGAAAAACGAAAAGGACAGAGTAAACCTACTCTGGCTTTCTACACAGGGGCAGCAACATGTTAAGAAAACACAGTGAGGCTCACCCCACAAGTTCCTAACTGCTTTAAAGCCACCACTGTCCTACTTAAGAGACAAACGTGGAGTACGGCTAGACCCTATCTTGAAAGGAAAGATCAGAGCAAACCTACTCTGGCTATTAAAATAATAAAATCTTGATTGAAGTGAAATAAATTCAATCTTCTTCAGACACCAAAACTTCACCTCCTCCTTGCACCGAAGGCAAAGAGAATGACTGGGGTTTGTGCGAAGGGGAGTGATACTTAACAGCTTGGCTGTGGTGCTCTTTGCCTCCTCCTGCTGGCCAGGAGTGATATTCACATAAGTAATTTAGGACGACATGGACTCACCATCTCTTAGGAAAGAAATTATCCTTACAATTTAAATTTGATAAAGCCACTATTAATGGGACATGAAACCCAAAAATCTCCTTTCATGATTCAGATACAGCATACAGTTATAAACAACTTTTCAATGTACTTCTATTATCTGAATTTGCTCAATTCTCTTTGTATCATTTGTTGAAAAGCATACCTAGATAGGCTCAGGAGCTGTGAGCATGCTGCTGCTTGGTGGCTGCACATATATACCTCATCATTGATTCACTTATGTATTCAGCTAGCACCCAGTAGTGCATTGCTGCTTCTTCAATAAAAGATATTGAAGTAGAATTGATAATAGAAAAAGATTGGAAAGTTGTTTAAAATTGTATACACCATGTGAATAATGAAATAAAAATGTGTTTTATATTACTTTAAAGTGAAACATATACACTGAAGTAGAACCTGCTGCTGGTCACTGTCTGTGACTCACAGGGAAGGGTTAACTATACTATAGCCACTGAGCTGCGTACAAAGTGACTATTAAACTTGAGTTTGGACAGTAGGACATTAAGTTGGAGACAGTGGTTCTATACAGTGATGTATAGGCAGATTCTATTGTTTTTATCCACTTGTTTTCAAGTCTGTAAGAGCTCTAGTCTTTACTGGAGGTATTCTGATTTGGGCTATTGTGTTAGCGATATAGTAGCTCTGTATTACATGAGTTTATTTCTGTTGGTGCACTGTATTTCTCTTCATCTGTTGGAGGTACACACTGCACCAGATGCATTGTTGGAATTGCTACAGCTGTCCCTGATTTCCTTTACTTGCTATTAAGGTTCCCTATCCATTCTAGCTATAGGCCATATTGCACATGCTAAAATGATTAGACGCTGCTAGATGCAGCTGTGCAACGACTTGTTCCACCAATACAGAGGTTACCATATTTAGACTAAAACACTCTCTTTAAACAGTGGCTATCACCAGGGTAAAGGGACAGGAAAATCCAAATTAAACTTGCATGATTCAGAGAGAGCAAGTCATTTTAAGACACTTAAATGCACTATTTTCAAATGTGCTTCATTCTCTTGGTATCCCTTGTAAAAAAAGAATATCCTACACTAGTGGTAGTGGGAGCCAGCTGTTGATTGGCGACTGCACATATTTGTCTCTTGTGATTGGCTAACTAGATGTTTTCTGCTAGCTGCCAGTGTTGTTCATTCAGCAATTTGATAATAGAAGCAAATTGGAAAGTTGTTTGAAATAGTATGCTCTATACAAATCAAGAGAAAAAATGATGGGGTTTCCTGTCCATTTAAATAGGACTGTTTTATTCTATCTGCTCTACTAAGTTATCAAACCATTAAAGGAAATCTGTAATTGTAGACACCCACTTGAACAGGTTTAATTTAATTGGTAGAATCATCTTTACACTTTTGCAGAGTTCACTAAACTAGAAACCAATACTTTTTAGCTTTGTGTTTAGCTTACTGTTTTATTGATTTTTCTACTTCAGAGCACTAAAGGAAATGTTGAAAGAGGTAAATACAGGCAGCCCCCAGGTTATGAACAAGATAGGTTCTATAGGTTTGTTCTAAAGTTGAATTTGTATGTAAGTTGGAACAGGCAATTATTTTAGGTGACAAAACATTTTTTCATTTTGGATAGTATAGGGAAAAATTTGTTTTGCTATGTGTGTCCCTGTTCAGAAAATGTCACATCCTTGTGACAATTAGATTTTTTAGTATTTTGGGTTATCCTGGAAAGAAGAATGGTCGATAAAGCTCTATTTTCTCAGTTTGTAAGTACGAGTTGTACTTAAAGGGACACTGTACCCAAAATTTTTCTTTCGTGATTCAGATTGAGCATGCAATTTTAAGCAATTTTCTAATTTACTCCTATTATAAAATTTTCTTAATTCTCTTGGTATCTTTATTTGAAATGCAAGAATGTAAGTTTAGATGCCGGCCCATTTTGGTGAACAACCTGGGTTGTCCTTGCTAATTGGTGGATAAATTCATCCACCAATAAAAAAGTGCTGTCCAGAGTACTGAAACAAAAAAAAAGCTTAGATGCCTTCTTTTTCAAATAATGATAGCAAGAGAACGAAGTAAAATTGATAATAGGAGTAAATTAGAAAGTTGCTTAAAATTGCATGCTCTTTCTGAATTACAAAATAAAAATTGGGTACAGTGTCCATTTAAGTCGGATGTCTGTAACCCAGGGACTGCCTTTTATGGAAGACGCAATCCCTTATGTGTTTAGGAAGCTTTTTCCCCCAGACACAATCATAAAAATGATCTGCCATGAATAAATGTTAATGAATAAATGTTAATGAATTAGGGGGTCTATGTGAACAGGCTTTATTCTTCTAGTAACATTTTACTCAACTGAGTCTGCTAATTTATTCTTAGAAGGACAGTCTAGTCAAAACTAAACTTTCATGATTCAGCTAAAGCATGTAATTTTAAACAACTTTCCAATTTACTTTTATCATCAAATTTGCATTGTTCTCTTGGTATTCTTTGTTAAAAGCTAAACCTAGGTAGGCTCATATGCTAATTTCTAAACCCTTGAAGGCCACCTCTTATCTCAATGCCTTAAGACAGTTTTTCAGTTAGACAGCGCTAGCTCATGTGTGCCATATAGATAACTTTGTGCTCACTTCTGTGAAAGTTGGAAAAGCAGTCCTTATTACTAGGGACCACCTCTTGTAGAACCCTTCTCCAAAAAGATGCCTCTGTTGAGCCAAAAACATCAAATATGTAGAATTTTGTGAAAGTAAGACCATGTAGCAGCTTTGCAAATCTGTTCAACTGAAGCCTCATTCTTGAAGGCCCAAGAAGTAGACAACGCACAGGGTAGAATGTGCTGTTATTCTAGCCATTCAATCTCCATGCAGTCAGCCTCAGAGTATCTAGGTTTTGATAGGAGAACGGGCCTTGCTCTAGAAGGTCCGGTCTCAGAGGCAACCCCCACAGAGGAGCAGACGACATTCTCTCTAGATCTGCATACCAATTCATACGTGGCCACGCAGGAGCCAGAAGAAATCACTGAAATTCCCTCCTGTTTTATCTGAGCTACAACTAGGGGCAGCAGCACGATCAGAGGAAAGAGATACACTTGATTAAAATGCTAGGGGACCGTCTGTGCATCTACAAGCTCCACCTGAGGGTCTCTCGATCTTGACCCGTATCAGTAATTTGGCATTGATACGGGAAGTCATTAGGTCTATCTCTAGCAGAACATCTCCTGGTTTAGAGACCATTCCCATGAGTGGAGTCCGTCTGCTCAGAAAATCTGCTTCCCAGTTCTCCACACCTGGAATGTGGATGGCCATCGAATAATGAAATGTCTCTGCCCATTGAAGAATGCAGAATACCACCTACATTGCCAGAGAGCTTTGCAGTCTGCCCTGATGGTTGACATAAGCCACGTTTGTCCGAATGAAATAGAATATAACGGGCGGAACGTAACTGAGGCTACGTCAGAAGAGCACTGAAGATGGTCCTCAATTCCAGAATGTTGATGTGAAGTCACTTCCTCCGGGTGCCAGGTTCCCTGTGCCCTCAGAGACCCTCACATCGCCCCAGCCTGACAAGCTGACATCTAAAGCAATAATCACCCAGAATGGACGCAGAAAAAAAAACATTCCCTGAAGAATGGGATTCCAGGACTGCCACTAATCAAGAGACTCTCTTGTCCTTGGATCCAGATAAATTACCTAAGCCAGATCTGAATGGTCCCCATTCCACTGTCTGATCATACATAACTGTAGACCTACCACCTCCATGCATTGGGCCCCGAAGGCCAAGGAGTGGATTGAAGCAGACAACAGGCCATCTGAAACTTCTCCCTGAGTTGATCAGTGAGATATATGGGCATGCTGCTGGAATCTGATGATCCCCAGAAAGTTCACCCTTGTACAGGGGACGAGTTAACTTTTTTCCAGATTGACCTTCCAGCCATGCATCCGAAGATAACAGAGTAACTTCTCTATGTGAGCTCTTGCTAAGGGTAAAGATGGTGTCTGGACCAGGATGTCGTTCAGGTAGGGAGCTACTGCAATATCCTGTAGTCGGACTGCAGCAAGTAGAGCCCCAAACACCTTGGTAAAAATCCTTGGGACCGTAGCTAGGCTGAACGGGAGAGCTATAAATTGGTAGTGTTTAAGGCAAACCGAAAGTATTGATAGTGATCTCGGTGGATGGATCTTATGTTTCTATATTGAAAGAAGGTACCCTTCAAACTTGTTGAGACTGTTCAAGTTCAGGATAGGACGAAACGTGCCCTCCTTCTTAAAAGCGACAAAGAGGTTATAATAAAACTGACTGAGGTTATGAAGGTCACTGCGCCCATGGCTATAAAATTGTCCACGCATTTTAGAAAGGCTATCTTTTTCTCCAGATTTCCAGAGTTTCTGGATAGGGGCAATCTGTCCCGCTGGGGAGAGAACAAATTCCTAGTCTGTATCCCTGAGAAGGGGTCCTGGACCGACTGGGCCTAAACCTTTTGAAACAGATATAGTCTGCCCCCCACGTGACCTGGGGTTGGTTTTTTGAGCTGCTGGTTTTTATTTCACCCCTGGGTGAGCTTCCAAGCACACCTAAGCGAGTCTGTCTTAGGCGCTGCAGCATTTCTCTGGGTCTTGTTAGGACGAAAGGAACGAAAATGTCCTGGAGCACGTTCCTAAGTCCTTTTGTTCTGGGGTAGAAAGGCACCCTTTTTCCCGTAAAAGTTGCAATAATAGAATCCAGACCTGGGCCAAAAAGGGATTTACCCTTGAAAGACAAAAATAGTAGTCTGGACTAGGAAACCATGTCTGGTGACCAAGACTTTAACTATAAGGCCCTCCTGGGTAGTACAGCAAAGCTAGAGTTTTTAGAATTGATACAGACAATCTAAAAGATGACATCGCAGATAAAGGTGTCCGCTGTCTTTAAGACCTGTATACGCTCCTGGATCTCCTCCAAGATTCTACTGTAACCAAATCAGACAAGGATTTACACCAGAATTATGCGGCTCCAGCCATGCCTACTGCTGGTTGGAATAGCGAGCCTGACTGAAGGAAGACGTTCCTTAAATTACCCTCTAACTTCCCATCTATAGAGTCCTTGAAGGATGTACTATCCTCCAGTGGAATAGTAGTGCGTTTGGCTAGAGTGGAGATGGCGCTGTAAACCTCGGGCACAGTATTCTACGCTTTCATATTAGGAGTTGGAACAGGAACATTTTCCTTAGTCAGTGAGGGAGAAAAGGGCACCCCTGGCTTCTCCCATTCCTTGGAAATAATCTCCGCTACCACAGTAGGCACTGGGAACACATCTGGGGTTCTGAGCCTAGGTCTGAAGACCAAATCAAGCATTAAAACCTTTTTGAGCAAGTATCTTAAATGCTCTATTTCCTTAGAGGAGTCAGAGGATGAAAGTTCTCCCTCAGAGCTAACCAAGGAGTCATCATTGGAAAGCTGGCCAATAATGTCGGCCGCAGGACTGTTAACTATAGTATCAGATGTACAATGTTTAGCCTTCTTCTTCTCTGCAATTGGCAGGGCACTCAGCACAGGAAAAACCGCATATTGTAACTAGGTTGTGAAATCCTGGGGAAAAGGGCTAACTCCAGCTGGAGTTTGTGTATTATTGTCGCAGAGTACTGCATATGCAGAGTCGCCGTCTGCGGCTGTAATACTGGCATATCCATGCACCATGAAATCTGCAAGTCCGCAAAACGACCTGGGGTAGACTGCCACTGTGGAGAACCCACTGCCATCTGCATACTAGGGCCCCCAAAATGAGACTGCATAATTGTGCCAGAGGACACACCGTATGCATCCTGCAAAGCATACATTTATTTATATCAAATGAGGGAATGGAGGAAGTCTCCACCTGACTAGCTTCTAGCATAGAGTCTTCTATGATGGACCTGTACAGTTCTCACACTTAACCCCTTACTGACAATAATGCAGAAGGGATTAACACTTTGTGGGCCCCACAGCTAGGATCCCCAATGGTTGTATACACAAATTTACAGTACCACAATGCTCAATTTAGGGCTTCTCACCACATCTGTAACAGGCTGGACCTCGCTGCTGCTGCTGCCGCCACTCCGCGTCTGTTGCACAATAAACTCAAGGCGGAAATTGCAAAAAACTACTGTCATGCCCAACACTGCAGTCCTGCGCTGTGTGAAAGAAGCCTCCGGTTACTTACCGGTTATACAGGCCAGTGCCGTGATGCATTGGGGGGGGGGGGGGGGTATAAGGCTCTACGAACCATCTGACATGGGTGCGCATGGGGTCCGTATGGCAAGTCCAGTTGGAGGACCCTGTGCCACTGCTGCGCAGACAGTTTCCCTCAGATACTGACCTCTAACCGGATGTGTCTTTAAGTGTAAAACAGAGTTGCTCCCAAATGTGCTTATGCCAGAGCTGTGAACTTCAGGCATCCAGAGTCTTAGTCAAACCCCCCTAGGTAATGACAACCTGCTTGTAATCCACCTTCTATGTTAGGCAACCTGCCATGAGAGAGGGACATGCGTTTCACACAGACTTACCAACACCAGTCTTCTAGCACAGGGAAATTAGTGTAACTTACACCATTTTGCCTGATGGAGATCTAGCATAGTGTAGCTGGAGGAGGCATAGGAACTTCCCAGCGACAACCAGAAGCTAGCACATACCAAAAATCTTCCAAGAGAATTACATGGATTAACATCTCCCCAGCTTTCTTGCAAGAAATATCCATATGAGAGCATAAAATCATAATCTTCATGATCAAATTCAAATCTTTAGCAGAGCACCTCTGTCTGTCTACCTCCATGACACGAGGCAAAGAGCTACTGGAAAGATAGGGGAAGTGGGAGGGATACTTCAATGTTCTGTCTGGGGTATCTTTGCCTCCTCCTGGTGGCCAGGTGAAGTATTTCCCACAGGTTGTGAATGTTTTCGTGGACTCTCACTGTGATCAGAAAGAAAATATTTATGAAACTTAGTTGCCAGCTAGAAAATTGAGGAGCCAACTATACATCTTGTAAGGAGTATCTCTATCTAAATAAGGAGCCAGGATTAAAATTTGGAATTGGTCAAACCCGGCAATCTGAAAATTTAGTAAGGCCTACTGCCAAACTACTAAACAGATATGCTTGACACCCAAAAGAGAAAATATCCTAAACGCTTATGGAACTTTTTGAAATAGAGGAAGAAGATATTTAGCTATTAGTATGTGTGTGTGTGCTTACATGGAAATTTTCCAAGATGACATATGAAAAATATGAGTAATTTAGCCAAGTGTATGATTGTCAAGCTCCTGGAGTCATGGTGAGTTATTTGTAAGTTTATTAAATAATTCAGACTTTCCTTAGCTAAAGAAAGCATGCATAGCCCCTGTAGCATAACTGATAGGGCACATGACCTGTATATTTAGGACTCTCAGTTTAAAAGGGCAGTAAAGAAATATAGATTGTAATATAAAATGTTTAATAATTAGTAAAAAATACTTTGCAATATACTTCCATGATTTCATTTGATCCATTTTTATGTATTTTAAGTCTGAAAAATTGTGGGGTTTCTAATTCTGAGGACAGTAAGGGCACATTGCAGATTTAATGACCTTGCTATATGTATCTCTCCTTAATTGGCTTCAAAATGATCAGATAAACTACCAACAATGTATATTTTGCAAAGATAATGACCATGCCTAGCCTTGTGTTCTCCATGAAGAAACCTTGATAGGCTCCTCCAAATAATGCGGGGGGTGGGTGGAGTTTAAAGGGAAACTAAACCCACATTTTTTCTTTAATGATTTGGATAGAGCATGACATTTTAAGCAACTTTATAATTTACTCTGATTATCATTATTTTTCGTTCTCTTGCTATCTTTATTTAAAATGCAGACATGTAAAGCTTAGGAGCCAGCCCATTTTTGGTTTAGAACCTGGGTTATGCTTGCTTATTGGTTAGCTAAATGTAGCCACCAATAAAGCAAGCGCTATCCAGTGTGCTGAACCTAAAAAGGTCTGGCTTTTAAGGACTACATTAATGCTTTTTAAATAAAGATAGCAAGAGAACAAAGTAAAAACAAATTTATGTAAGAACTTACCAGATAAATTTCTTTCATATTGCCAAGAGTCCATGAACTAGTGACGTATGGGATATACAATCCTACCAGGAGGGGCAAAGTTTCCCAAACCTCAAAATGCCTAAAAAGGAGTAAAAAGCATCAAAAAAGGAACTGGAAATATATTTGTGCTTTATACAAAAAATCATAACCACCATAAAATGGGTGGGCCTCATGGACTCTTGCCAATATGAAAGAAATGAATTTATCAGGTAAGTTCTTACATAAATTATGTTTTCTTTCATGTAATTTGCAAGAGTCCGTGAGCTAGTGACGTATGGGATAGCAATACCCAAGAAGTGGAACTCCACGCAAAAGTCACTAGAGAGGGAGGGATAAAAATAAAAACAGCCATTTTCCGCTGAAAAAAATTAATCCACAAACCAAAACATAAGTTTAGTCTCATAATTGAAAAGAAAAAACTTAAATCAGAAGCAGAAGAATCAAACAAACAGCTGCTGAAGAACTTTTCTACCAAAAACTGCTTCCGAAGAAACAAATACATCAAAATGATAGAATTTAGTAAATGTATGCAAAGACGACCAAGTTGCAGCTTTGCAAATCTGATCAACTAAAGCTTCATTCTTAAAAGCCCAGGAAGTGGAGACTGATCTAGTAGAATGAGCTGTAATTCTCTGAGGTGGGGCTTAACCTGACTCCAAATAAGCTTGATGATACAAAAGCTTTAACCAAGAAACCAAGAAGCCAAGGAAACGGCAGAAGCCTTCTGACCTTTCCTGGAACCAGAAAAGCTAACAAATAGACTGGAAGTCTTCCTGAAAACTTTAGTAGCTTCAACATATTTCAGAGCTCTCACCACATCCAAAGAATGTAAGGATCTCTCCAAATAATTCTTAGGATTAGGACACAAAGAAGGGACAACAATTTCTCTATTAATGTTGTTAGAATTATCAACCTTAGGTAAGAATTTAAATGAAGTCCGCAAAACTGCCTTATCCTGATGAAAAATCAGAAAAAGGAGATTCACAAGAGAGAGCAGATAATTCAGAAACTCTTCTAGCAGAAGAGATGGCCAAAAGGAACAACACTTTCCAAGAAAGTAGTTTGATATCCAAAGAATGCATAGGTTCAAAAGGAGGAGCCTGTAAAGTCTTCAAACCCAAATTAAGACCCCAAGGAGGAGAGATTGATTTAATGACAGGTTTGATACGAACCAAAGTCTGTGCAAAACAGTTAATATCAGGAAGCTTAGCAATCTTTCTGTGAAATAAAATAGAAAGAGCAGAGATTTGTCCCTTCAAGGAACTTGCAGACAAACCCTTATCCAAACCATCCTGAAGGAACTGTAAAATTCTAGGAATTCTAAAAGAATGCCAGGAGAATTTATGAGAAGAACACCATGAAATGTAAGTCTTCCAAACTCTATAATAAATCTTTCTAGAGACAGATTTACGAGCTTGTAACATAGTATTAATCACTGAGTCAGAGAAACCTCTATGACTTAGAACTAAGCGTTCAATTTCCATACCTTCAAATTTAATGATTTGAGATCCTGATGGAAAAAGGGACCTTGAGATGGTAGGTCCGGCCGTAACGGAAGTGGCCAAGGCGGGCAACTGGACATCCGAACCAGATCCGCATACCAAATCCTGTGTGGCCATGCTGGAGCCACCAGCAACACAAAAGACTGTTCCATGATGATTTTGGAGATCACTCTTGGAAGGAGAACTAGAGGCGGGAAGATGTAAGCAGGTTGATAACACCAAGGAAGTGTCAGCGCATCCACTGCTTCCGCCTGAACATCCCTTGACCTGGACAGGTATCTGGGAGGTTTCTTGTTTAGATGAGAGGCCATGAGATCTATCTCTGGAAGCCCCCACATCTGAACAATCTGAGAAAACACATCTGGATGGAGAGACCTGGATGTAAAGTCTGGCGGCTGAGATAATCCGCCTCCCAATTGTCTACGCCTGGGATATGCACCGCAGAGATTAGACAGGAGCTGGATTCCGCCCAGGCAAGTATCCATTATACTTCTTTCATAGCTTAGGGACTGTGAGTCCCACCCTGATGATTGACATAAGCCATAGTTGTGATATTGTCTGTCTGAAAACAAATGAACTTTTCTCTCTTTAGCAGAGGCCAGAACTGAAGAGCCCTGAGAATTGCACGGAGTTCTAAAATATTTATTGGTAATCTCGCCTCTTGAGATTTCCAAACCCCTTGTGCTGTCAGAGATCCCCAAACAGCTCCCCAACCTGAAAGACTCGCATCTGTTGTGATCACAGTCCAGGTTGGGCGAACAAAAGAAGCCCCTTGAACCAAACGATGGTGATCTATCCACCATGTCAGAGAGTGTCGTACATTGGGATTCAAGGATATTAATTGTGATATCTTTGTATAATCCCTGCACCATTGATTCAGCATACAAAGCTGTAGAGGTCTCATGTGAAAACGAGCAAAGGGGATTGCGTCCGATGCTGCAGTCATGAGACCTAAAACTTCCATGCACATAGCCACTGAAGGGAATGACTGAGACTGAAGGAGCCGGCATGCTGCGACCAATTTTAAACGTCTCTTGTCTGTTAGAGACAGAGTCATGGACACTGAATCTATCTGGAAACCTAAAAAGGTGACCCTTGTCTGAGGAATCAAGAAACTTTTTGGTAAATTGATCCTCCAACCATGTTTCCGAAGAAACAACACTAGTTGATTTGTGTGAGATTCTGCAGTATGTAAAGACTGAGCTAGTACAAAGATATCGTCCAAATAAGGAAACACCGCAATACCCTGTTCTCTGATTATAGATAGTAGGGCACCCAGAACCTTTGAAAAGATTCTTGGAGCTGTTGCTAGGCCAAATGGAAGAGCAACAAATTGGTAGTGCTTGTCTAGAAAAGAGAATCTCAGAAACTGAAAGTGTTCTGGATGAATCGGAATATGAAGGTATGCATCCTGCAAGTCTATTGTGGACATATAATGTCCTTGCTGAACAAAAGGCAGAATAGTCCTTATAGTCACCATCTTGAAAGTTGGTACTCTTACGTAACGATTCAAAATTTTCAGATCCAGAACTGGTCTGAACAAATTTTCTCTCTTTGGTACAATGAATAGGTTTGAATAAAACCCCAAACCTTGTTCCTGAGGAGGAACTGGCATGATTACCCCTGAAGACTCCAGGTCTGAAACACACTTCAGAAAAGCCTGAGCTTTTACTGGATTTACAGGGATGCGTGAGAGGAAAAATTTCACAGGAGGTCTTACTTTGAATCCTATTCGATACCCTTGAGAGACAATGCTCTGAATCCAATGATTTTGGACAGATTTTATCCAAAAATCCTTGAAAAACCTTAATCTGCCCCCTACCAGCTGAGCTGGAATGAGGGCCGCACCTTCATGTGGACTTAGGGGCAAGACTTTGGTTTCCTAAATTACTTGGATTTATTCCAATTTGAGGAAGGCTTCCAACTGGAAGCAGATTCCTTGGGAGGAGGATTGAGTTTTTGTTCTTTATTCTGACGAAAAGAACGAAAACGGTTAGAAGCCTTAGATTTTCCCTTAGGTTTTTTATCCTGAGGCAAAAAAAACTCCTTTTCCTCCAGTGATAGTTGAAATAATAGAATCCAACTGAGAACCAAATAAATTATTACCTTGGAAAGAAAGAGCTAGTAATCTAGATTTAGATGTCATATCAGCATTCCAAGATTTAAGCCACAAAGCTCTTCTAGCTAATACAGCTAAAGACATGGATCTAACATCAATTTTGATAATATCAAAATGGCATCACAAATAAAATGATTAGTATGTTGCAGTAAGCGAACAATGCTAGATATGTCAAAATCCAATTCATGTTGCGCTAAATTTTCCAACCAGAAAGTTGATGCAGCTGCAACATCACCCAAAGAAATAACAGGTCTGAGAAGATGACCTGAATATAAATAGGCCTTCCTTAGATAAGATTCAAGTTTCCTATCTAAAGGATCCTTAAAGGAAGTGCTATCTTCCATAGGAATAGTGGTACATTTAGCAAGAGTAGAAATAGCCCCATCAACTTTGGGGATCTTTTCCCAAAACTCTATAGATTTTGCTGGTAAAAAATAAAATCTCTTAAACCTTGAAGAAGGAATAAAGGAAGTACCTGGCTTATTCCATTCCCTAGAATCATATCAGAAATAGCCTCAGGAATGGGAAAAACACCTGGGGAAACCACAGGAGGTTTAAAAACAGCATTTAAACGTTTATAGGACTGGTTACCTCAATATCCAAAGTAATTAACACTTCTTTTAATAAAGAACGCATATACTCTATTTTAAATAAATAAGTAGATTTGTCAGTGTCAATATCTGAGGAAGGATCTTCTGTTTCAGATAGATCCTCATCAGAAGAGGATGAATTATTATGTTGCTGGTCATTTGAAATTTCATCAGCTAAATGAGAAGTTTTAAAAGACCTTTTACCTTTATTAGAAGGTAGAAATGCAGACAAAGCCTTCATAATAGAATCAGAAACAAATTCTTTAAAATTTACAGGTATATCATGCACATTAGAAGTTGAAGGAACTGCAACTGGCAATGTACTATTACTGATGGAAACACTATCTGCATGTAAAAGTTTATCATGACAACTATTACAAATTACATTCAGTGGAATAATTTCTACAATTTTACAACAAATGCACTTAGCTTTGATAGAACCGATGTCAGGCAGCAATGTTCCAGCAGAAACTTCAGAGGCAGGATCAGATTGGGACATCTTGCTCAATGTAAGAGAAAAAACAACATATAAAGCAAAATTATCTATTTCCTTAAATGACAGTTTCAGGAATGGGAAAAAATGCAAAAGCATAGGCCTCTTGATAGAAAAGAAAGCAGGAGGCAAACAACAATGGGGTATTGAAATAATGAAGAAAATTTGGCGCCAAGTATGACGCACAACGTAACGTAAACCTTTTTGGCGCCAAAAATGACCGGAAATGACACACTTGCGTCACTAATGACGTCGCCGTGTGAAAGTTCTCGGCATCACTTATGACGCCGGAAATGACGAAGTTGCGTCAAAAACGTATTTTTCCGCGCCAAAAAGGACGCAATAAAGTCTAACATTTGACGCACCCGCGAGCCTAACACCCGCAATTGCAAAAAGTAGTCAAATTGAAAAGAGACTAAACCCCAGGTAAGAAATAAATTTTGTTTATATTCCCAAATATGAAACTGACAGTCTGCAGAAGGAAATACATGAACCTGACTCATGGCAAATATAAGTACAATACAAATATTTAGACCTTTATATAATTTGCATAAAGTGCCAAACCATAGCTGAGAGTGTCTTAAGTAATGAAAACATACTTACCAAAAAGACACCCATCCACATATAGCAGATAGCCAAACCAGTACTAAAACAGTTATTAGTAGAGGTAATGGTAAATTGAGAGTATATCGTCGATCTGAAAAGGGAGGTAGGAGATGAATCTCTACGACCGATAACAGAGAACCCATGAAAAAGACCCCCGTTAGAGAAATCATCGTATTCAATAGGTGATACTCCCTTCACGTCCCTCTGACATTCGCTGTATTCTGAGAGGAATCAGGCTTCAACAATGCTGAGAAGCGCATATCAACGTAGAAATCTTAGCACAAACTTACTTCACCACCTCCATAGGAGGCAAAGTTTGTAAAACTGAATTGTGGGTGTGGTGAGGGGTGTATTTATAGGCATTTTGAGGTTTGGGAAACTTTGCCCCTACTGGTAGGATTGTATATCCCATATGTCACTAGCTCATGGACTCTTGCCAATTACATGAAAGAAAGACCTTTTACGTTTCTTAGAAGGCGGAATAGCAGACAAAGCCTTCTGAATCGCATCAGCAATAAAATCTTTTATATTCATAGGGATATCATGTACATTAGATGTTGAAGGAACAACAGGCATTGTACTAGTACTGATGGATACATTCTCTGCATGTAAAAGCTTATCATGACAACTATTACATACTACAGCTGGAGATACAATCTCCACTAACTTACAACAGATACACTTAGCTTTGGTAGAACTGTTATCAGGCAGCAGGGATCCAACAGTGGTTTCTGAGACAAGATCAGATTAAAACATCTTGCAAATGTAAAAGAAAAAACAACATATAAAGTAAAATGATCAATTTCCTTACATGGCAGTTTTAGGAATGGGGAAAAAACAGCATAGCCCTCTGAGCATAGAAAAAAAGCAAGAGGAACATAGGAAGTGGGGTTTAAATAATTAAATTATTTGGCGCCAAGTATGACGCACAACACAAAATGAAATTTTTTGGCGCTAACAACATTCAGAAATGACGCAACCTTGCAAGGAAACCTGGCGTCAACAAAGACGCCGGAAATGACGAATTTGCATCACCGAACGTACCTTCGCGACAAAAAATTCTCGCATCAAGAATGACATGATAAACATTAGCATTTTGCGACCTTGCAAGCCTAATTTTGCCTGCGAAAATTAATGAAAAAGCAGTCAATTTGAAGACAGACTATACCCCAGGTAAGAAAAAAACAATTTATGCTTACTTGATAAATTTATTTCTCTTGTGATGTATCGAGTCCACGGATTCATCCTTACTTGTGGTATATTCTCCTTCCCTACAGGAAGTGGCAGAGAGAGCACCCACATTGTCTATATAGCTCCTCCCTTAGCTCCACCCCCAGTCATTCGACCGAAGGCTAGGAAGAAAAAGGAGAAACTATAGGGTGCAGTGGTGACTGAAAGTTTAAAAATAAAAATATATATGCCTGTCTTAATAAACAGGGCGGGCCGTGGACTCAATACATCAAAAGAGAAATAAATTTATCAAGTAAGCATAAATTATGTTTTCTCTTGTAAGATGTATCGAGTCCACGGATTCATCCTTACTTGTGGGATACCAATACCAAAGCTTTAGGACACGGATTAAGGGGGGGACAAGACAGGGACCATAAACGGAAGGCACCACTGTTTGTAGAACCTTTCTCCCGAAAATAGCCTCCGAAGAAGCAAAAGTATCAAATTTGTAAAATTTGTAAAAAGTATGAAGCGAAGACCAAGTCGCCGCATTACAAATCTGTTCAACAGAAGCCTCATTTTTAAAAGCCCATGTGGAAGCCACAGCTCTAGTAGAATGAGCAGTAATTCTTTCAGGAGGCTGCTGTCCAGCAGTCTCATAGGCCAAACGGATGATGCTTTTCAGCCAAAAGGAAAGAGAGGTAGCCGTAGCCTTTTGACCTCTCCGTTTACCAGAATAAACAACAAACAATGAAGATGTTTGACGGAAATCTTTAGTTGCTTGTAAGTAGAACTTTAAAGCACGAACCACATCAAAATTGTGCAACAGACGTTCCTTCTTTGATGAAGGATTAGGACACAGTGAAGGAACAACAATCTCTTGATTGATATTCTTATTAGAAACAACCTTAGGAAGAAACCCAGGTTTGGTACGCAAAACCACCTTATCTGCATGGAAAATAAGATAAGGGGAATCACACTGTAAAGCAGATAGCTCAGAAACTCTTTGAGCCGAAGAGATAGTTACTAAAAACAAAACTTTCCAAGATAGAAGCTTAATATCTATGGAATGCATAGGTTCAAACGGAACCCTTTGAAGAACTTTAAGGACTGAGTTTAGGCTCCAAGGCGGAGCAACAGGCTTAAAGGGACACTGAACCCAAATTTTTTTCTTTTGTAATTCAGAAAGAGCATGCAATTTTAAGCAACTTTAATTTGCTCCTCAATTTTCCTTCATTCTCTTGCTATCTTTATTTGAAAAAGAAGGCATCTAAGCTTTTTTTGGTTTCAGTACTCTGGACAGCACTTTTATTGGTGGATGAATTTATACACCAATCAGCAAGGACAACCCAGGTTGTTCACCAAAAATGGGACGGCATCTAAACTTGCATTCGTGCATTTCAAATAAAGATACCAAGAGAATGAAGAAAATTTGATAATAGGAGTAAATTAGAAAGTTGCTTAAAATTGCATGCTCAATCTGAATCACAAAAGAAAATTTTTGGGTACAGTGTCCCTTTAAATACAGGCTTAATTCTGACCAAAGCCTGACTAAATGCTTGAACGTCTGGGATATCTGCCAGACGTTTGTGTAGTAGAATAGACAAAGCAGATATTTGCCCTTTTAGGGAACTAGCTGATAATCCCTTCTCCAAACCTTCTTGGAGAAAAGACAATATTCTAGGAATCCTAATCTTACTCCACGAGTAACCTTTGGATTCACACCAATAAAGATATTTGCGCTTAATCTTATGATAGATCTTCCTGGTGACAGGCTTTCTAGCCTGAATCAGGGTATCAATGACCGACTCAGAGAAACCACGCTTTGATAGAATCAGGCGTTCACAGACCTTGGATTAGAAGGTCCCGTCTCATTGGCAGAGTCCACGGTGAAACCGGGGACATGTCCACTAGGTCTGCATACCAAGTCCTGCGTGGCCACGCAGGTGCTATCAGAATCACCGAAGCTCTCTCCTGCTTGATTCTGGCAACCAGACGTGGGAGGAGAGGAAATGGTGGAAATACATAAGCCAGATTGATGGACCAAGGCACTGCTAGAGCATCTATCAGTACCGCCTTGGGATCCCTGGACCTGTAACAAGGAAGTTTGGCATTCTGACGGAACACCATTAGATCCAATTCTGGTATGCCCCATAGCTGAATCAGCTGAGCAAATACCTCCGTATGGAGTTCCCACTCCCCCGGATGAAAAGTCTGACGACTTAGAAAATCCACCTCCCAGTTCTCTACTCCTGGGATATGGATAGCTGAGAGATGGCAAGAGTGAACCTCTGCCCATAGAATTATCTTTGAAACCTCCAACATTGCCAGGGGGCTTCTTGTCCTCCCCCTGATGGTTGATATAGGCTACAGTCGTGATATTGTCCGACTGAAATCTGATGAACCTGACCGCAGCTAGTTGAGGCCAAGCCTGAAGAGCATTGAATATCGCTCTCAGTTCCAGAATGTTTATCGGAAGGAGGGCTTCCTCCTGAGTCCACGAACCCCGAGCCTTCAGGGAGTTCCAGGCTGGCATCTGTCGTGACTATAGTCCACTCTGGCCTGCGGAAACTCATTCCCCTGGACAGATGGACCCGAGAGAACCACCAGAGAAGAGAATCCCTGGTCTCTTGATCCAGATTTAGCAGAGGGGACAAATCTGTGTAATCCCCATTCCACTGATTGAGCATGCAAAGTTGCAGTGGTCTGAGATGTAGGCGGACAAACGGAACTATGTCCATTGCCGCTAACATTAGGCTGATTACTTCCATACACTGAGCCACTGACGGCCGAGAAGTGGAATGAAGAGCACGGCAGGAAGTTAGAAGCTTTGATAACCTGACCTCTGTCAGAAAAAAATTTCATTTCTACTGAATCTATCAGTGTTCCTAGAAAGGAAACTCTTGTGAGAGGGGAGATTTCTCTTTTCTTCGATCACCTTCCACCCGTGAGACCTCAGAAAGGCCAGAACAATGTCCGTATGGGACTTGGCGATTTGAAAAGTCGACCCCTGTATCAGAATGTCATCTAGGTAAGGAGCCACCGCTATGCCCCGTGGGCTTAGACCCGCCAGTAGGGACCCTAGAACCTTCGTAAAGATTATTGGTGCCGTGGCTAACCCGAAGGGTAGAGCCACAAACTGGTAATGCCTGTCTAAGAAGGCGAACCTGAGGAACTGATGATGATCTCTGTGAATCGGAATGTGGAGATAAGCATCCTTTAAGTCCACGTTAGTCATATATTGATCCTCCTGGATCATAGGGAGGATGGTTCGGATAGTCTCCATCTTGAAGGATGGGACCCTGAGAAATTTGTTTAGGATCTTGAGATCCAAGATTGGTCTGAAAGTTCCCTCTTTTTTGGTAACTATAAACAGATTTGAATAGAAGCCCTGCCCCTGTTCCTCCCTTGGAACTGGGTGGATCACTCCCATAACTAGGAGGTCTTGAACACAACGTAAGAATGACTCTCCCTTTATCTGGTTTACAGATAATTGTGAGAGATGAAATCTCCCCTTTGGAGATGAAGCTTTGAAGTCCAGAAGATATCCCTGGGAAACAATCTCTAATGCCCAGGGATCCAGGACGTCTCTTGCCCAAGCCTGGGCGAAGAGAGAGTCTGCCCCCCACTAGATCCGGTCCTGGATCGGGGGCTACTCCTTCATGCTGTCTTAGAGGCAGCACAGGTTTCTTGGCCTGCTTCCCCTTGTTCCAAGCCTGGTTAGGTCTCCAGACTGGTTTGGACTGGGCGAAATTTCCCTTTTGTTTTGCATTAGAGGAAACTGAAGCTGCGCCACTCTTGAAGTTTTGAAAGGAACGAAAATTATTCTGTTTGGTCCTTAACTTATTGGACCTATCCTGAGGAAGGGCGTGACCTTTTCCTCCAGTAATATCAGAAATGATCTCCTTCAGACCGGGCCCGAATAGGGTCTGTCCCTTGAAGGGGATGTTAAGAAGCTTAGACTTTGAAGTAACGTCTGCTGACCAGGACTTAAGCCATAGTGCCCTACGCGCCAAAATGGCAAAACCTGAATTCTTAGCAGTTAGCTTGGCTAAATGAAAAATGGCGTCAGAAATAAAGGAGTTAGCTAACTTAAGAGCTTTAATCCTGTCTAGAATATCGTCTAACGGGGTCTCCACCTGTAGAGCCTCCTCAAGAGACTCAAACCAAAAAGCCGCTGCAGCAGTAACTGGGGCAATGCATGCAAGAGGCTGGAGAATAAAACCTTGATGTATAAAAATTTTCTTAAGGAGACCCTCCAATTTTTTATCCATAGGATCTAGGAAAGCACAACTGTCCTCGACGGGGATAGTTGTACGCTTAGCTAGCGTGGAGACTGCTCCCTCCACCTTAGGAACCGTCTGCCACGAGTCCCGTATGGTGGCATCTATGGGAAACATTTTTTTTTTTTTTAAAGCAGGAGGGGGAGAGAACGGCACACCTGGTCTATCCCATTCCTTAGTAATAATTTCCGAAAACCTCTTAGGGACTGGAAAAACATCCGTGTAAACAGGCACTGCAAAGTATTTGTCCATTTTACACAATTTCTCTGGAACCACAATGGGGTCGCAGTCATTCAGAGTCGCTAAAACCTCCCTAAGCAATAAGCGGAGGTGTTCAAGCTTAAATTTAAACGCTGTCATCTCAGAATCAGACTGAAGTAACGCCTTCCCTGTGTCTGAAATGTCACCCACAGATAGAAGCTCACCTGCTTCGGCTTCTGAGCATTGTGAGGGTATATCGGACAAAGGCAATAAAGCGTCAGAAAGCTCTGTATTAATTCTAGCCCCAGAGCTGTCTCGCTTTCCTTGTAGCCCTGGCAGCTTGGAGAATACCTCTGTGAGGGTAGCATTCATAACTGCCGCCATGTTCTGTAAGGTAAAAGAATTAGACGCGCTAGATGTACTTGGCATCACTTGAGCGGGAGTTATAGGTTCTGACACATGGGGAGAGTTAGATGGCATTATCTCCCTCTTTCCAGTCAGAGAATCCCCTGGAGATAAATCTTTAAGCTCCATAATATGGTCTTTATAGTTTATAGAACTTCAGTACATTTGGTACACATTCTAAGAGGGGGTTCCACAATGGCTTCCAAACATATTGAACAAGGAGTTTCCTCTATTTCAGACATGTTTAACAGACTAGTAATGAGACAAGCAAGCTTGGAAAACACTTTAATAAAGGTGAAACAGCAATTAAACAAAAACGTTACTGTGCCTTTAAGAGAAAAAAAACTAGCACTTAAACTGCAAAACAGTGAAAAAATACAGTAAAATCTTTGAAATTTGTACAGTGTGAATAAGGGACTAAAGCAGCATTGCACCCACTTGCAAATGGATGATTAACCCCTTAGGCCCCAAACCGGATTGAAAAATGTTAAAAAAACGTTAAAAATCAATTGAGCTCCATGCCACTGCTCTGCTGAGGCTCCTACCTGCCCTTAAATACGATTTTATTCAGAAATAACCCCTTTGAAATGGTTCTCAGATGCCAGAGGACTCTTCTAGGGAAACTGGAAGTCTCAGTCTGTATTAAAACTGCACAGTTAGAGCGCTAAAATAGGCCCCTCCCACCATGTACTGGATGTCAGAGGGGCCTTAAGAAAATACTCCTAGGAGTATCTGACTAGCCATGTGGAAACTAGGCCCCAAATAAAGACTTATCTCCCTCAGAGAAAAAACGTCCTATTTATTAAATCATGTAAACGTTTTGTCACTAAGCAATATAAATATTAACATGAGTATTACCCTGTTATGTAAGCATGATCCCAGTCGATGTTAAATCACTGCATCAGGCTTACCTCAAATACACAAGGCTCTGTCATTATTTTCTAGAACTTATTCCTCTCTCTAGAAATAAAAATACTGAACATACCTCAAAGCAGGTAATCTGTAGGCCGTTCCCCCAACTGAAGTTTTCCCATATTTATCAGTTATGTGTGAGAACAGCAATGGACCTTAGTTACAAACCGCTAAGATCATCAAATCTCCAGGCAGAATTCTTCTTCTAATTTCTGCCTGAGAGAAAAACAGTACAACGCCGGTACCGTTTAAAAATAACAAACTCTTGATTGAAGGTAAAACTACACTAAGTCACCACATATCTCTTGATACTTCCTTTCTTGTCGAGAGTTGCAAGAGAATGACTGGGGGTGGCAGTTAGGGGAGGAGCTATCTAGACAGCTCTGCTGTGGGTGTCCTCTTGCAACTTCCTGTTGGGAAGGAGAATATCCCACAAGTAATGGATGAACCCGTGGACTGAATACACCTTACAAGAGAAATATTTTTCCCATAAATGTACTTAATTTTTAAAAGAAACCGTGTTCACTTTCATCTGACTGTATTAACATTTCTATTTATACAGTATTAATAGGCAGAAGTGTAACTCATACAACACAGAAAAATTATATAGGGTATAGAAACATACAACCTAAAAAATTAAATATGTTGCAGCTGAATTTATTTGAAAATCCACCAATTCTTAATCACATACATTTTATATTTTAAACAAAAATAGAATCTGCAGAGACAATGCAGCAAGTATGCGTTCATGTACAGAATTGCTTTCATGCTGTTCACTTTCCTTCAGATGCACATTTTCACATGTCCAATATATTTACACAGAAAGCACTGATCAACAGTGCTAATGCTCATACATCCCCATAAAATAGAGATAAATCTGTAAATAATGGGCAGATGAACTGGATACAATATGCCGCATGGTATATTGTTCACTGGATCTAAAAACTTCATGAATTGCAATGAAGTATATAGCTAAAGGATTTAGAACTGAAAGGTGTTTGTGAATAATTAATTTATTCATTTCATAAACTAAGAAACGTAGATTATAAATTATGGCACTTTAAGTAAAATTAGTGAAGACTTCTACCATACAGATTTAAAGGAAAAAACACAATGAAAGCAATTCCTCACATTCATTTCTCAAAGGCATTAAAATGTCAAACATAAAATAATGACTTGCTAAGCACAAAGCAATACATTTGTTCCCCCAATGTACTGATGACCGAATTGAATGTAGTGCTTTCCTTAATCAGTCTCCCTTGCAAAACCCTAGGCACATTATTGAGTATAGGGATTAATGCCGTATATAACTGATTTCTCATTAAAATATAACATTCGGACCAATAGAATTATTTGTACCATCCCCATTAGCAGTATATGGACATTTCTTTAAAATATTTTAGTGCTCTGTATGGAATCAAATATTTTCATAATTAAAAAAAAAAAAAAAAAAAACTGTATACATCCATACATTTCATAAGGTGTTTGATACATTAAAATGTTAAATTGATAATTATAAATAAATACAAATAATACATAAGGAATGTCTACTGCAAACTGTATATATATTTATATATTTCAAAGGAGGAAAAGTGTTAACCTCAATTACAGTCTATATGGGTAAGAAATGAAGAAATTAAAAAGTACTGCATGATTAATGAAAACAGGTGATTTATTATTCCCTCTTCGTGTCCATGGAAACCTTGCAGAGTCGCTGTAGCTGAAAGTGCTTGGACCTCTTCAACTTCACGCAGCACAGCAAAATCCAGTAGTTAAGTGTGTTTTCAGCAATCGCAACCTAACTTGTAGCTCCACAAAATGACTCGTTGCCACCACTCCAAATGGCTGAAGACAAAAGATTGGAATGCATCATTTCCTCACACGTGAGCCTTTTAATGATGTTCTCCATGTCTTTCATTGCTCCAAATCTAGTTATTGTACCATTCATGTGGAAGAGGACAGCTTAACAGCAGCTTGGATTTGTCTGGAAGTAGGTATCGGAGCATGGCCTTGTCGAAGGCTGCTCCCACACAGCTAGGTTACATGAACTGCATCTGGAAAAGAAAACAACGGTGAAAGCTTTTATTAAATTAGCCCAGAGGAGCAGAAAACCTGTCTGAGACACAGGCTAATAAGCAGCCACCATCAGTAGCAGACTGCCGATGCCCAAGTTTACTTCAGTAAAGAAAACTTTACAGACCAAAAATGTAACATCTAATGCATAGCTCGACAAACACAGGGGACAGGATGCCACTGGCTCCTAGAATTTTACCCCTGGCTCCTAACTTTTTGGGCTATTCTCCATATATCCGTTTACAAATACCACTCTCTGGCTCATAAAAGTATGTCTTGCTCCTAAATATTCTTACTGGCTTCTAAATTAACAGATTTGTCAACCCACATGGATGAACTAAAAAAAAAAGTGCTGTCTTACCATGCTGTGTGATCTGATTTAAAGGAACATTAAACTCAAAACTTAATTACTCAGAAAATGTTTAATTATGTACATTGTATAATATTAAAAACTTGCATTATTCATTTTAGCAGCTTTTATTTTTGCATATTGTAATTTTTACATTGCCCCAGTAGAGGTGAGATCCTTAAACATTCATATGTCTGACCTTGCAACATGCTACACAGTGATTAACCAGCACAGAAGCATATTTATCATTGTCCCTAAATGGCATCAGCAAACGAGAAATGATACATACTCAAATGCCTTTTGAAATGGAAATTAGTTTAACATTTTTGAAAACATTTATTTTCCATGCAGATCTTCAATGCAGTGCTTAACTGAAGATCCATATAATGCACACAAAGGCACATAAAACATTTGTTTTGCATGTAGATCGTTTGCTTTGCAATACTTACATGAAGATCATTATTATGTATTTATAAAATGACTCTAATGTCCCTTTAAACTATAACAAAATAAAGAACAGCAGCCAACAAAACAGTGTAAAGCTGGAGGGGTCGTACAATTTCCCAAAAAGTAAAAGTATTGATCATAAAAAATATCTAGCCCCTTCTAAATTACAAGTAACAGCCTAAAACAAACATAATATGTAGCATTTAAGCAAGTTAGCGTGATGAAAAGCAAAAGCTGTGAGTGAAATGAATGAAATGACATTCTACAGTGCCCTGACGTGAAAGTAAAAAAAAGAAAAAGCACAAGAACTGAAGGATTAAAGTGCCCCTATATACAGAAAGACAGTCCTGTATTACACCAGTGATTTTCTTTACGTGGCTATGGGACATAACATGAAGGTCTAGAATTAAGAAACTAGTTTAGTAGACAAGCCCAGGAAATTCTTTGCATTTATTTTTAAAGTAAAACCTAAAACTTCAAGGACTAAAAATATTAATCTTTACACAGGAAGCAAACATCCTGTTATTAATTGCAATAAAATCACGTGTGCCAATAAGCTGGCAATACCTAAATAGTCCTACAAGAAATCCTGCAAAGAGAAGTGTGGGACAGGTTCGTTCCCGGGAGCTCTGTGAGGACTCTGATTGGAGGGGCTTGATGCTGCAGACAACTGGTTGAGAGGAGAGGGAAAAGAAAGAAAAAGAAGGTCTGAGAATGACAGAATATGAAAGCAGAAAATGTAATGATGCACGAGTTTTGCAAAACAATTCAGGGAGCAATGAGATCTCTATGGATAAAGGATTATTTGCATGCTGAGCACAACTGTAACTACATTTTATGTTTATAATCCAAGTCTTCTTAAAGGGACAGTGTAAAATGTTCTACCTGTATAAATTGTTCATAATTATCTATTTTACCTACTGACGTGAATTAAACTTTTTACAAAAAGCTCCTTTACCTTATTTAGCAATTTGAAATAACGCTTTTGCCTTTTGAAATAGCCACTTACACTGAATATTTCAATACTGCAGTATTGGCTATAGAAAAGCAATATCTAAACAAGAAGCTGCTGCCAACATTAGACTCCCAGTGAGTGTTGAAGGGTTCAGTACTGAAATGTTAACTGAAAATAGCACTTTTGTGTATAAAACAATAGCTAAGATAAGGAGGCCATCGTGTTAGAAAGATAACAAGGTTTGCTCTCCCTGCAAGCTCTTCCCATTTCAACAGGTTGTGGTTTCAAAGAGTGAAAACAGCTATTTAATATACCAAAATAAGCATTATAATGACTACCCTGCAGCTGGTGGGAAAACAATGTAATAGTACAGTGTCCCTTTAAGTAATAAGTTTATCCCCAAACGTGAGCTTGCACCTATTGGCTATTATGAGATTTAAATCCGCACAGTGTATCTCAGGCAAAAATTCTCTTGGCACATTTTCTCCTTACATTTAGTTGTTAACGACTTAGTATATAGCTTATTTTACCTACTATGTTTAAAATTAGATATAGTTTATACTACAGTAATATTCAGCTAAAAACAAATCCAGTTTATTTCTCTTATCACTTATATTATCTTTAACTTGATATCCATGGTTGCAACTCTTCCCTTTTCCCTAAAGGCATGCTAAGGTAGACCCAGGAGCGTGAACTTGTATTGGGCACTATGTGGCAGGAGTGTGTAGCAATGTTATACATGAAACAGTAGGGGGGAGCTTTAGAGTGCAGTAGCTTCAGCCACTCCATGGTAAACTAGGCTGGCAACAATGACAGCTGTATAGCTAGAAGCACTGCTTAGCAAAAGAAGACAAACTGAATACAAAACTGATAATGCATTTATCTTCGGATAGGAGACATTTGAGTAGTACTAAGTTAATGTAGAGCCTTGGGGGAGGCTGCTCTCACAGACCACTGTCTTCTACAGCTACTTCTACAGGTTGTCTGTATAACACTATAATATCCAGAGCTGCCAGCACACAAGACACACAATCCTGAGCTTACCTATGTATGTCCATGGAATGGGGACACATTTGAAACAAGTAAATTGGAAAGTTATTGTCCCTTTAAAGCTTGGTATCAATAAAATCACTGCATTGGAAGTTCATTTATGACTGCACATATACATGTAGTGACCCTAGATCAAAGCTAATGGTGACAAGGGACTTGGTGAATACCTGTGGCACTGTTACCTATTCCCCAACACTATTATATTAATATACTTTTTCCCACTGTGATTACCATGTAACTAAGCATCAGCAGACTGCCCCCTTATCTCAGTGCTTTTTACAATCTTAAGGAATAAGAAGATACAAGAGGGGCACCTCATGTGTACATCAGTATACCAAACAAATGATATAAGAAAAAGCCAAATGGGTACTCACATTAGACCAAAGTACACATATGTACTCGTAGATGCAGGCTGGTAACTCAAGGTGTACCGGCAAACCCTAATAATGCAAAAAACAAGGCTGCTCTCGTCCTTACAGATAAATCCAGAGCTGAATGAAAGACAGAAGACAAGAGGGGTGCCTCATGTGCGTATCAATATGCAGATCAGGTGATAATATATAGAGCCAAGTTAGTACTCACATTTGATCCAAGTACACTATTGTACTAGTAGGTACAGGCTAGTAACTTGGGGTGTACCAGCTAACCCTCTCCAGATGTAGATTGGTTGAAGCAGAGGGATTCTGCTATTCTTGGCAATAGGTGGAAAGTCAGTTAAAGCAGTAAAAGCTGCTATGATGCCTGATGAAACAGGCTGGGGCTGAGAAACACGTTGCATTACAAACCATTGCTTGTTTATATGTTTTTAATATTTGTTTTTAATAAATTCACTTGTTCTATACAAGCTTGGGGTTACCTTTACTTATAGCAGCTTTTACCGCTTTAACTGACTTTCCACCTATTGCCAAGAATAGCAGAATCCCTCTGCTTCAACCAATCTACATCTGGAGAGGGTTAGCTGGTACACCCCAAGTTACTAGCCTGTACCTACTAGTATAATAGTGTACTTGGATCAAATGTGAGTACTAACTTGGCTCTATATATTATCACCTGATCTGCATATTGATACGCACATGAGGCGCCCCTCTTGTCTTCTGTCTTTCTTTTTACAATCTTGCATTTTAGACAATTAGTGCTGGTTCCTGCATAACTCCACAGGAGTAAGCTCGGTGTTATCTATATGGCAAAATGAACTAGCACTGTCTGGCTGTGAAAAATCTAATAAAATGCAGAGATAAGAGAGCGGGCTGAAGGGGCTAAGAAAAAGGCAGAGATTTAGAGGTTGTAAAGTAAAATTAACATAACACTGGTGGTTATTCAAAGCTAGGGAATGGTTGTAAAATCATTATCTATTTAAACAATAAAAATCAAGTAGACTATTGCTTTAACCACATGAGTTAGTGAATTAGTGAAGATAGATAAGGGTATGAAGTCCTTAGGACAATTGTGGCCATATAATGGCCTACTAGCATAGCTCTAAGGATAGAAAGATGGGACTAACAAATTAAATTAACATTTAATTAACAGGCTTTTATGATCATAGTGCCAAAGCCTCTTGTGCATGTAGTTCAAACTTAATTTGTTAGAGAAAAAAATAAAACACTTATTGGAGGGAACAAGATGACAATTATTTCTACCCAAAGAAACCATTTGTGTGACTACAAGTTTAGCCATATTCCCTGGTAATTGAATAACTGGCTTCCCACTAAAAGTCTCACTGGGAAAACGTAAATTACAGAGACTTGGGCATCTTTGGACTTGGAATGAAAGGGTTTCATACTCCTCCTGGGTGACAGAAGAATGAACTCCTTCCATAAAGAGAGCAAGGAATTGAGAATTCTGGTAAAGAGATAAATATCCCAAAGGAGAGCAAAAGGAAAAAACCGGGAAATCTTTTTACATATAATGCTGGGCAAGAAAAGATGCCTGTAAAAGATCTTCTAAGTGAAATATTTTTATCCTAAAATGTTGATAGGCATAATGGAGAATGGAGTAATTGCAGGACACAATTAATAGGCTCAGATAGCCCAAAGGAAGAACTTAATACTCCAACAATATTCAGCAGATTTCAATCTTATTGTCTATCGGGTCCTTTAAAGAGGTAGCTCCCTCTAGTGACCTGTTTGCCAAATAGGAGACCAGGGTATACGCCACTTGAAGTATTTCCCAGAGATAGATTTGGAAACGGTATAAAAAAAAATAAAAAAAATACTGTTTGATTTTCTCCTCTGTCATAACTTAAAAAAAAAAAAAAAAAAAAAAAGGAAATTTATGCTTACCTGATAAATGTATTTCTTTTTTGACACAATGAGTCCACAGATCATCTTAATTACTATTGGGATATTCACCTCCTGGTCAGCAGGAGGCGGCAAAGAGCACCACAGCAAAGCTGTTAAATATCACCTCCCTTCACTCCCACCCAAGTCATTCGACCAAAGTATAGGAGATAAAGGAAGCAACAAGGTGCAGAGGTGTCTGAAGTTTATAAAAACCAACAACCTGTCTTACAAAAACAGGGCGGGCCGTGGACTCATTGTGTCAAAAAAGAAATACATTTATTAGGTAAGCATAAATTTCCTTTTCTTTTTAATGACACGATGAGTCCACGGATCATCTTAATTACTATTGGGAATCAATATCCAAGCTAGAGTACACAGATGATACGGGAGGGACAAGAAAGGGAACCTAAATGGAAGGCACCACTGCTTGAAGAACCTTTCTCCCAAAAGCGGCCTCAGCCGAGATAAAAGTGTCAAATTTATAAAACTTTGAAAAAGTGAGAAGAGAGGACCAAGTTGCAGCCTTGCAAATCTGTTCCACAGAAGCTTCATTCTTGAATGCCCATGAGGAAGCAACAGCCCTCGTGGAATGAGCCGTAACTCTCTCTGGAGGCTGCTGTCCAGCAGTCTCATATGCAAAATGTATAATACTCTTCAGCCAAAAAGAAAGAGAAGTAGCTGTAGCTTTCTGTCCCTTACGTTTTCCTGAGAAAACCACAACCAAAGCAGAAGACTGACGAAAATCCTTAGTCGCCTGCAGGTAAAACTTTAAGGCACGAACAACGTCCAAATTGTGCAGAAGCCGTTCCTTCTGAGAGGTAGGATTAGGATACAAGGAAGGAACAACAATCTCCTGATTAATGTTCCGATCAGAAACAACCTAAAATCCTAATTTAGAACGCAAAACTATCTTATCTGAATGAAAAATAAGGTAAGGGGACTCATACTGCAATGCTGAGAGCTCTGAATAGAAACAAGAAATACAACTTTCCAAGATAACAACTTAATATCTAAGGAATGCATAGGCTCAAACGGAGCCCCTTGAAGAACTTTGAGAACCAAATTAAGACTCCATGGAGGAGTAACACAGGCCTGATCCTGACCAAGGCCTGACAAAAAGATTGCACATCTGGAACAGCTGCCAGACGTTTGTGTAACAAAATAGATAAGGCAGAAATTTGACCCTTTAGGGAACTTGTCGATAATCCTTTCTCCAAACCCTCTTGGAGAAAAGACAAAATTCTAGGAATCCTAACTCTACTCCAGGAGTAGCCCTTGGATTCACACCAATAGAGATATTTACGCCATATCTTATGGTAAATCTTTCTAGCTACAGGTTTACGAGCCTGAATCTTGGTCTCTATGACCAAGTTGGAAAAGCCCCACTTGGATAAAATTAAGTGTTCAATCTCCAAGCAGTCAGCTCAGAGAAACTAGGTTTGGATGAAGGAAGGGTCCTTGGATTAGAAGGTCCTTCCTCAACTGAAGTCTCCAAGGTGGCAGAGATGACATTTCCACCAGATCTGCATATCAAATCCTGCGAGGCCAAGCTGGAGCAATGAAGATCACCGATGCCCTCTCCTGCTTGACTCGAACAATTACCCGAGGAAGAAGAGCAAACATAGGAAACAGGTATGCTAGACTGAAGGTCCAAGGGACCGCCAGAGCAACTATTCGTTCTGCCTGGGGGTCCCTGGACCTCGACCCGTGTCTCGGGAGCTTGGCATTCTTTCGAGATGCCATGAGAACCAATTCCGGCTGACCCCACTTCAGAATCAGGCTGGAGAACACTTCCGGATGGAGTTCCCACTCCCCCGGATGAAAGGTCTGCCTGCTCAGGAATTCCGCCTCCCAGTTGTCCACCCCTGGGATGTGGATCGCCGACAAATAGCAAGAAGGGGCCTCTGCCCATTGAATTATTTTGGTTACCTCTGTCATCGCTAAGGAACTCCTCATTCCTCCCTGATGATTGATGTAAGCCACTGAATTTATGTTGTCCGACTGGAACTTGATAAACTGGACCGAGGCTGAGGCCAGGCCAGAAGAGCATTGAAGATCGCTCTTATCTTCAGAATGTTTATAGGAAGAAGAGACTCTGAGTCAAAACCCTGAGCCATCAGAGAGCCCCAGACTGCTCCCCATCATAGAAAGCTGGCGTCTGTAGTCACAATCACCCAGGATGGTCTGCAAAAGCAGGTTTCCTTAGAGAGATGATCCAGAGACAACCACCATTGAAGAGAATCCTTTGTCTCCCGCTCCAGAAGAATTCGAGGAGACAAATCGGCATAATCCACATTCCTTTGCCCGTGGATAAATAACTGTAGAGGTCTGAGATGCAGCCGAGTAAAACGGGATGATGTCCATTGCCGCCACCATCAGCCCTATTACCTCCATGCACTGAGCCACTGATGGCCGAGGAGTGGACTGAAGGGCTAGACAGGTATCGAAAATCTTTGATTTCCTGACCTCTGACAGAAAAATCTTCATTGATAGGGAATCTATTATGGTTCCCAAGAAAGTTACCCTTGTGTTTGGGACTAAGGAATTCTTTTCCAAATTTACCTTCCACCCATGAGATTGCAGGAAAGATAACACCATGTCCGTGTGTGATCTTGCTTGTTGTAAGGATGGCTCCTGGACTAGCATGTCGTCCAGATAGGGCGCCACTGAAATGCCCCGTAACCGAAGGACCGCTAACAGTGATCCCAGAACCCCTGTGAAAATTCTGGGAGCTGTGGCAAGACCAAAGGGAAGAGTCACGAACTGGAAGAGTTTGTCCAGAAAGGCAAACCTTAGGAACTTGTGATGTGCATGTTCCCTGTGAATGGGAACATGCAGGTATGCGTCCTTTAACTCCACCGTTGTCATAAATTGACCCTCTTGGATCAAAGGAAGAATAGAACGAATAGTTTCCATCTTGAAGGACGGTACTCTAAGAAATTTGTTTACACTCTAGAGACCTAAAATTGAGAACCGCGAAGAGATTGGAATAAAATTCCAGACCCTATTCCTGTATCGGAACAGGAACTATCACTCCCAGGTCGGAGAGGTCTCTTACACAGCGTAAGAATTACTCATTTTGTCTGGTCTACAGATAATCTTCAAAGCAGAAACCTGTCTCTGGGAGGAAACTTTTGAACTCTAGTTTGTATCCCTGGAACACTATGTCTACTGCCCAGGGATCCTGAACATCTCGAACCCAAACCTGAACGAAGTTCTGGTCTCGGATCTGGGGCAGGCCCTTCATGCTGTCTTTGATTCAATAGCAGGCTTCTTGGATTGTTGTCTCCTATTCCAAGAATGATTGGGTCTCCATGATGGTTTAGACTGTTCCTGCTTGGAGGCGGAAAAGGAAGAATTTCCCTTTAAATTTCGAAAGGAACGAAAATTACTCTGTCGTCTCTTTGGTTTGTTTCTCATATCCTGAGGGAGAAGATGACCCTTACCTCCCGTAATATCAGAGATTATTTCCTTCAAGTCCAGTCCAAACAAGGTCTTCCCCTTGTAAGGAATCACTAAAAGCTTAGACTTAGAGGATACATCCGCTGACCAAGGTTTTAACCATAAGACTCTACGAGCTAAAACAGAGAAACCTGAAATCTTTGCTCCCAGTTTGATACCTTAAAGGGAAGCATCGGTAATAAAGGAATTAGCCAATTTAAGAGCTTTTATACTATTCTAGATTTCATCCAGGGGAGTGTCTGTCCTAATAGCATCAGGCAACGCATCAACCAATATGCCGCAGCACTAGTGACGGTAGCAAAGCACACAGCTGGCTGCCATTGTAAGCCCTGGTGTACAAACATCTTTTTGCGTAACCCCTTTAATTATTTGTCCATAGGATCTTTGAAAGCACAACTATCCTCTATAGGTATAGTAGTTCTCTTAGCTAAGGTGGAAACAGCTCTTTCCACCTTGGGGACTTTTTTTTTTCAGGATTAATTACGACCGTGGAGTCGCTGTCGTCCAATGTAGATAAAACCTCCATGAGTAACAGACGGAGGTGTTCTAGCTTAAACCTGAAATATACAACTTTAGTATCAGCAAGAGGAATTACAGTGTGTCAGAAAACTCGCTTGCTGAATGTCTGTTTTTCCTCTAACGCTTTCCCTACAACATTGGAAAAGCAGACAACGCATCAGAAGACATGAGAGGAGCGATGTCTTGTAAAGTAACCCCAGAATGAGTTAGAGAGGAAGCGCAGGGCACTGCATGTGAGGGCAATAAAAATTTGGGACTCCTGAGGAGAAAATTGGGTATATTGAACATTGTCATTAAATTTCTAAACAGCATCCTGGAAAATTTTGTCTCAGAAAAAAAGACTATCCCTAAGGATTAACTTCCTCACATACATGAGGAACAGAAAAGGGATTGGTGGTTCCACATTGGCATCAACACAAAGACAAGTGACCCTCTGCATGGCCTCTTGGTCCATTCTGATTCACAATGAACCAAGATATCCAAAAACATTTTTAAAAAAAAATCAAAACATACAAAACCGTTACTGTCACTTTAAATTTTAAAATGGTAACTTTTTTCCTTTTTTTTTATTATTTGAGTGTAAATAGGGCAGACAAGCTTAAATAAACTTGCAATTCACCACTACACCTCAGCAGGGAACTGCTGAGGTGCCTGCCTGACCGATAAAACTAACTCCCTCTGAGCAGTATGTTCAGATCCGGAACTGCACCGCAAAAGCAGAAGACAATCTCCGGTCCTAATTACGCATGAAATAATAGAGGATACGTAATAGGACAAGTAACTGTACAACTTCTCTTCAGACTCTCCGGAAGAGAAGGGGAAAAAGGTGCACTATGCAAATGCTGCCTCCCCTTCGTGGGCGTTGACAAAACAGTCATCTCCCGGTCGGCATGTTGTTTATGAAACCGCTGGGAGATGTGACCACCGCAATCGTCAATTTGCCCCAGTGCCTGCATCTAACTGACAGAAAACATAATTTATGTAAGAACTTACCTGATAAATTCATTTCTTTCATATTAGCAAGAGTCCATGAGCTAGTGACGTATGGGATATACATTCCTAACAGGAGGGGCAAAGTTTCCCAAACCTCAAAATGCCTATAAATACACCCCTCACCACACCCACAAATCAGTTTAACGAATAGCCAAGAAGTGGGGTGATAAGAAAAAAGTGCGAAAGCATAAAAAATAAGGAATTGGAATAATTGTGCTTTAAACAAAAAAATCATAACCACCACAAAAAAGGGTGGGCCTCATGGACTCTTTCTAATATGAAAGAAATGAATTTATCAGGTAAGTTCTTACATAAATTATGTTTTCTTTCATGTAATTAGCAAGAGTCCATGAGCTAGTGACGTATGGGATAATGACTACCCAAGATGTGGATCTTTCCACGCAAGAGTCACTAGAGAGGGAGGGATAAAATAAAGACAACCAATTACGCTGAAAAATAATCCACACCCAAAATAAAGTTTAAATGAAAAAAAACTGAAATTATAAGCAGAAGATTCAAACTGAAACAGCTGCCTGAAGTACTTTTCTACCAAAAACAGCTTCAGAAGAGGAAAACACATCAAAATGGTAGAATTTAGTAAAAGTATGCAAAGAAGACCAAGTTGCTGCTTTGCAAATCTGATCAACCGAAGCTTCATTCCTAAACGCCCAGGAAGTAGAAACTGACCTAGTAGAATGAGCTGTAATCCTTTGAGGCAGAGTTTTACCCGACTCGACATAATCATGATGAATTAAAGATTTCAACCAAGATGCCAAAGAAATGGCAGAGGCCTTCTGACCTTTCCTAGAACCGGAAAAGATAACAAATAGACTAGAAGTCTTTCGGAAATTCTTAGTAGCTTCAACATAATATTTCAAAGCTCTAACTACATCCAAAGAATGCAATGATCTCTCCTTAGAATTCTTAGGATTAGGACACAATGAAGGAACCACAATTTCTCTACTAATGTTGTTAGAATTCACAACCTTAGGTAAAAATTTAAAAGAAGTTCGCAACACCGCCTTATCCTGATGAAAAATCAGAAAAGGAGACTCACAAGAAAGAGCAGATAATTCAGAAACTCGTCTGGCAGAAGAGATGGCCAGAAGGAACAAAACTTTCCAAGAAAGTAATTTGATGTCCAACGAATGCATAGGTTCAAACGGAGGAGCTTGAAGAGCCCCCAGAACCAAATTCAAACTCCAAGGAGGAGAAATTGACTTAATGACAGGTTTTATACGAACCAAAGCTTGTACAAAACAATGAATATCAGGAAGATTAGCAATCTTTCTGTGAAAAAGAACAGAAAGAGCAGAGATTTGTCCTTTCAAGGAACTTGCAGACAAACCTTTATCCAAACCATCCTGAAGAAACTGTAAAATTCTCGGAATTCTAAAAGAATGCCAGGAAAAATGATGAGAAAGACACCAAGAAATATAAGTCTTCCAGACTCTATAATATATCTCCCTAGATACAGATTTACGAGCCTGTAACATAGTATTAATCACAGAGTCAGAGAAACCTCTTTGACTAAGAATCAAGCGTTCAATCTCCATACCTTTAAATTTAAGGATTTGAGATCCTGATGGAAAAAAGGACCTTGCGACAAAAGGTCTGGTCTTAACGGAAGAGTCCACGGGTTGGCAAGAGGCCATCCGGACAAGATCCGCATACCAAAACCTGTGAGGCCATGCTGGAGCTACCAGCAGAACAAACGAGCATTCCTTCAGAATCTTGGAGATTACTCTTGGAAGAAGAACTAGAGGCGGAAAGATATAGGCAGGATGATACTTCCAAGGAAGTGGCAATGCATCCACTGCTTCCGCTTGAGGATCCCTGGATCTGGACAGATACCTGGGAAGTTTCTTGTTTAGATGAGAGGCCATCAGATCTATTTCTGGAAGTCCCCACATTTGAACAATCTGAAGAAATACCTCTGGGTGAAGAGACCATTCGCCCGGATGTAACGTTTGGCGGCTGAGATAATCCGCTTCCCAATTGTCTATACCTGGGATATGAACCGCAGAAACTAGACAGGAGCTGGATTCGGCCCATACCAGAATTCAAGATACTTCCTTCATAGCCAGAGGACTGTGAGTCCCTCCTTGATGATTGATGTATGCCACAGTTGTGACATTGTCTGTCTGAAAACAATTGAACGATTCTCTCTTTAGAAGAGGCCATGACTGAAGAGCTCTGAAAATTGCACGGAGTTCCAAAAACATAATTTATGCTTACCTGATAAATGTATTTCTCTTGTAGTGTGTTCAGTCCACGGGTCATCCATTACTTATGGGATATATTCTCCTTCCCAACAGGAAGTTGCAAGAGGATCACCCAAGCAGAGCTGCTATATAGCTCCTCCCCTCACATGTCATATCCAGTCATTCGACCGAAACAAGACGAGAAAGGAGAAACTATAGGGTGCAGTGGTGACTGGAGTTATAATTTAAAATTTAGAACCTGCCTCAAATAGACAGGGCGGGCAGTGGACTGAACACACTACAAGAGAAATAAATTTATCAGGTAAGCATAAATTATGTTTTCTCTTGTTAAGTGTGTTCAGTCCACGGGTCATCCATTACTTATGGGATACCAATACCAAAGCTAAAGTACACAGATGATGGGAGGGACAAGGCAGGAACATTAAACAGAAGGAACCACTGCCTGTAGAACCTTTCTCCCAAAAACAGCCTCCGAAGAAGCAAAAGTGTCAAATTTGTCAAATTTGGAAAAAGTATGAAGTGAAGACCAAGTTGCAGCCTTGCAAATCTGTTCAACAGAGGCCTCATTCTTAAAGGCCCAGGTGGAAGCCACAGCTCTAGTGGAATGAGCTGTAATTCTTTCAGGAGGCTGCTGTCCAGCAGTCTCATAGGCTAAGCGTATTATGCTACGAAGCCAAAAAGAGAGAGAGGTAGCCGAAGCCTTTTGACCTCTCCTCTGTCCAGAGTAAACGACAAACAGAGAAGAAGTTTGTCGAAAATCTCTAGTTGCCTGTAAGTAGAACTTTCTTGTTAGAAACAACCTTAGGTAAAAACCCAGGTTTAGTACGCAGAACAACCTTGTCTGAATGAAAGATCAGATAAGGAGAATCACAATGTAAGGCAGATAACTCAGAGACTCTTCGAGCCGAGGAAATAGCCATCAAAAACAGAACTTTCCAAGATAAAAGCTTAATATCAATGGAATGAAGGGGTTCAAACGGAACACCCTGGAGAACTTTAAGAACCAAGTTTAAGCTCCACGGAGGAGCAACAGCTTTAAACACAGGCTTAATCCTAGCCAAAGCCTGACAAAAAGCCTGGACGTCTGGATTCTCTGCCTGACGCTTGTGTAAAAGAATAGACAGAGCAGAAATCTGTCCCTTTAGTGAACTAGCGGATAAGCCCTTTTCCAAACACTCTTGTAGAAAAGACAATATCCTAGGAATCCTAACCTTACTCCATGAGTAACTCTTGGATTCACACCAATATAAATATTTACGCCATATCTTGTGGTAAATTTTTCTGGTAACAGGTTTCCGAGCCTGTATTAATGTATCAATAACCGAATCCGAAAACCCACGCTTTGATAGAATCAAGCGTTCAATTTCCAGGCAGTCAGCCTCAGAGAAATTAGGTTTGGATGGTTGAAAGGACCCTGAATTAGAAGGTCCTGCCTCAGGGGTAGAGACCATGGTGGACAGGACGACATGTCCACTAGGTCTGCAAACCAGGTCCTGCGTGGCCACGCAGGCGCTATCAGAAACACCGATGCTCTCTCCTGTTTGATCCTGGCAATCAGTCGAGGTAGCAACGGAAAAGGTGGAAACACATAAGCTATGTTGAAAACCCAAGGGGCTGCTAGCGCATCTACCAGTACCGCTCCCGGGTCCCTGGACCTGGATCCGTAACAAGGAAGCTTGGCGTTCTGGCGAGATGCCATGAGATCCAGATCCGGTTTGCCCCAACGAAGAATCAGTTGAGCAAAAACTTCCGGGTGAAGTTCCCACTCCCCTGGATGAAAAGTCTGGCGACTTAGAAAATCCGCCTCCCAGTTCTCCACGACTGGGATGTAGATCGCTGACAGGTGGCAAGAGTGAGACTCTGCCCAGCGAATAATCTTCGAGACTTCCAACATCGCTAGGGAACTCCTGGTTCCCCCTTGATGATTGATGTAAGCCACAGTCGTGATGTTGTCCGACTGAAATCTGATGAACCTCAGTGTTGCTAACTGAGGCCAAGCTAGAAGAGCATTGAATATTGCTCTTAATTCTAGAATGTTTATTGGGAGGAGTTTCTCCTCCTGAGTCCACGATCCCTGAGCCTTCAGGGAGTTCCAGACTGCTCCCCAGCCTAGTAGGCTGGCATCTGTTGTTACAATCGTCCAATCTGGTCTGCGAAAAGTCATTCCTTTGGACAGATGAACCCGTGATAACCACCAGAGAAGAGAATCTCTGGTCTCCTAGTCCAGATTTAGCAAAGGGGACAGATCTGAGTAATCCCTGTTCCATTGACTTAGCATGCATAGTTGCAGCGGTCTGAGATGTAGGCGCGCAAATGGCACTATGTCCATTGCCGCGACCATTAAGCCGATTACTTCCATGCACTGAGCTACTGATGGGCTTGGAATGGAGTGAAGAACACGGCAAGCATTGAGAATCTTTGATAGCCTGGACTCCGTCAGGTAAATCTTCATCTCTACAGAATCTATAAGAGTCCCTAGAAAAGGGACCCTTGTGAGTGGTAACAGAGAACTCTTTTCCACGTTCACTTTCCACCCATGCGACCTCAGAAATGCTAGAACTATCTCTGTATGAGACTTTGCAGTTTTGAAAACTTGACGCTTGTATCAGAATGTCGTCTAGGTACGGAGCCACCGCTATGCCTCGTGGTCTTAGTACCGCCAGAAGAGAGCCCAGAACCTTTGTAAAAATTCTCGGGGCCGTAGCTAATCCGAAGGGAAGGGCTAAAAACTGGTAATGCCTGTCTAGAAAGGCAAACCTTAGGTACCGATAATGATCTTTGTGAATCGGTATGTGAAGGTAGGCATCCTTTAAATCCACTGTGGTCATATATTGACCCTCTTGGATCATGGGTAGGATGGTCCGAATGGTTTCCATCTTGAACGATGGAACCCTTAGGAATTTGTTTAAGATTTTTAATTCTAAGATTGGTCTGAAGGTTCCCTCTTTCTTGGGAACCACAAACAGATTTGAATAAAACCCTTGCCCCTGTTCCGTCCGCGGAACTGGGTGGATCACTTCCATTACTAAGAGGTCTTGTACACATTGTAGAAATGCCTCTTTCTTTACTAGGTTTGTTGATAACCTTGACAGATGAGAAGTTTTGAAATCCAGAAGGTATCCCTGAGATATAATCCCTGGGCGAAGAGAGAGAGTCTGCCCCCCACTAGATCCATCTCCGGAAAGGGGGCCCTGACTTCATGCTGTCTTAGGGGCGGAAGTAGGCTTTCTGGCCTGCTTGCCCTTGTTCCATGACTGGTTGCCTTTCCAACCCTGTCTGTAACGAGCAGTAGTTCCTTCCTGTTTTGGAGCGGAGGAAGTTGATGCTGCTCCTGCCTTGAAATTACGAAAGGCACGAAAATTAGACTGTTTGGCCTTCGAGTTGGCCCTGTCCTGAGGAAGGGTGTGGCCCTTACCTCCAGTAATGTCAGCAATAATTTCCTTCAAGCCGGGCCCGAATAAGGTCTGCCCTTTGAAAGGAATGTTTAGTAATTTAGACTTAGAAGTTACATCTGCTGACCAGGATTTAAGCCAAAGCGCTCTGCGCGCCTGTATGGCGAATCCGGAATTCTTAGCCATAAGTTTGGTTAAATGCACTACGGCATCCGAAACAAACGCATTAGCCAGCTTAAGGGTTCTAATCTTGCTCAAAGACTCATCCAATGGTGCTGTGCGAATCGCCTCTTCCAAAGACTCAAACCAGAATGCCGCTGCAGCAGTGACAGGCGCAATGCATGCAAGAGGCTGTAATATAAAACCTTGTTGAACAAACATTTTCTTAAGATAACCCTCTAATTTTTTATCCATTGGATCTGAGAAAGCACAGCTATCCTCCACCGGGATAGTGGTACGCTTGGCTAAAGTAGAAACTGCTCCCTCCACCTTAGGGACCGTCTGCCATAAGTCTCGTGTGGTGGCGTCTATAGGGAACATTTTTCTAAATATCGGAGGAGGGGAAAAAGGCACACCGGGTCTATCCCACTCCTTACTAATAATCTCTGTAAGCCTCTTTGGTATAGGAAAAACGTCAGTACACACCGGTACCGCGTAGTATCTATCCAGCTTACATAATTTCTCTGGGATTGCCACCGTGTCACAATCATTCAGAGCCGCTAACACCTCCCCTAGCAACACGCAGAGGTTCTCAAGCTTAAATTTAAAATTTCTGAATCCGGTCTCCCCGAATCAGAACCGTCACCCACAGAATGAAGCTCTCCGTCCTCATGTTCTGCAAATTGTGACGCAGTATCAGACATGGCTCTCGTGTCATCGGCGCGCTCTGTCCTTAACCCAGAACTGTCGCGCTTGCCTCTTAACTCGGGCATATTGTATAATACTTCTTTCATAACATTAGCCATATCATGTAAAGTGATTTGTAAGGGCCTTGATGTACTTGGCGCCTCAATCTCACGCACCTCCCGAGCGGGAGACGAAGGTACTGACACGTGAGGAGAGTTAGACGGCATAACTGCCCCCTCGTCTGGTGATAATTTTTTTATCGGTACAGATTGACTTTTCAAAGTAATATCAATACAATTGGTACACATATTTCTATTGGGCTCCACAACGGCTTTTAAACATAATGAACAAGTAGATTCCTCTGTATCAGACATGTTTAAACAGACTAGCAATGAAGCTAGCAAGCTTGGAAATTACTTTCAATAAGTTCGCAAGCAATATAAAAAAACGCTGCAGCGCTTTTAAAAAACACAGTTGAATAACAAAGAACTAATTCAGTTATAGTCAACAATTCTTTAAATGTATTAATTAGCAGAGGATTGCAAGCATTAGCAACAGGATGACTAACCCCTCAGTACCCAAAAAAAACGGATATCAAATTAATATTAAACGTTTTTATCACAGTCTAACACACTGTCACAGGTCTGCTGTGACTGATTACCTCCCTCAAAAACGAATTTTGAAGACCCCTGAGCTCTCTAGAGACGTCCTGGATCAAGGAGGAAGAAGCAGGAAGACTGTGCTAGAATTATAACTGCGCAACAAGGCGCTAAAAAAAGGCCCCTCCCGCTCATTTACAACAGTGGGAGACCTGATATAACGGTTTCTATGCAGAAATATACGTTAGCCATGTGGAAAAAAGGAAAAATTCATGCCCAAAAGGATTTGTCACCAAAGTACCTCACAAAAACGAATAACATGCCAGTAAACGTTTTTTTAAAAACAAACATCTTTTAATGTCATGCAAAGTTATCACTAAGCCTGCTACCAGTCGCTTCCACTGCAGATAAGGCTTAAGCATTATTTCAGTATTAACAGTATTTTCTCAGTCAAATTCTATTCCCTATAAAATAACTCTACTGTGCATACATTCATCAGCCTGATACCAGTCACTACTACTGCATTTAAGGCTGTACTTACATCATACGGGTAAAAGCAGTGTTTTCTTAGTCAATTCCATTCCCAGAAAATATTGTACTGCACATACCTCATTTGCGGGGGACCCCGCATGCTATTCCCATGTTCTGAAGTTACCCCACTCCTCAGAATGTTGAGAACAGCCAGTGGATCTTAGTTACGCCTGCAAAGATCATAGAAAAACGCAGGCAGTTTCTTCTTCCAAATACTGCCTGAGATAGAAAAACAGCACACTCCGGTGCCATTTAAAATAACAAACTTTTGATTGAAGAATAATTAAGTAAAAACTCCAACTCCTCCCGCGACCTCCTTCTTTGTTGAGGGTTGCAAGAGAATGACTGGGTATGACATGTGAGGGGAGGAGCTATATAGCAGCTCTGCTTGGGTGATCCTCTTGCAACTTTCTGTTGGGAAGGAGAATATATCCCATAAGTAATGGATGACCCGTGGACTGAACACACTTAACAAGAGAAATATTGATCAGTAATCTCACCTCCTGAGATTCCCAAACCCCTTGTGCTGTCAGAGACCCCCAAACAGCTACCCAACCTGTCAGACTTGCATCTGTTGAAATTACAGTCCAGGTCGGAAGAACAAAAGAAACCCCCTGAACTAAACGATGGTAATCTGTCCACCACGTCAGAGAGTGTCGTACAATCGGTGTTAAAGATATTAATTGAGATATCTTTGTGTAATCCCTGCACCACTGGTTAGTCATACAGAGCTGAAGAGGTCGCATGTGAAAACGAGCAAAGGGGATCGCGTCCGATGCTGCAGTCATAAGACCTAGAATTTCCATGCATAAAGCTACCGAAGGGAATGATTGTGACTGAAGGTTTCGACAAGCTGATATCAATTTTAGATGTCTCTTGTCCGTTAGTGACAGAGTCATGGACACTGAATCTATCTGGAAACCTAAAAAGGTTACCTTTGTCTGAGGAATCAATGAACTTTTTGGTAAATTGATCCTCCAACCATGATCTTGAAGAAACAACACAAGTCGATTCGTATGAGATTCTGCTAAATGTGAAGACTGAGCAAGTACCAAGATATCGTCCAAATAAGGAAATACCACAATACCCTGTTCTCTGATTACAGACAGAAGGGCACCGAGAACCTTTGTAAAAATTCTTGGAGCTGTAGCTAGGCCAAACGGTAGAGCCACAAACTGGTAATGCTTGTCTAGGAAAGAGAATCTCAGAAACTGAAAGTGATCTGGATGAATCGGAATATGCAGATATGCATCCTGTAAATCTATTGTGGACATATAATGCTCTTGCTGAACAAAAGGCAGGATAGTCCTTACAGTTACCATTTTGAATGTTGGTATCCTTACATATTGATTCAATATTTTTAGATCCAGAACTGGTCTGAAGGAATTCTCCTTCTTTGGTACAATGAAGAGATTTGAATAAAACCCCAGCCCCTGTTCCAGAACTGGAACTGGCATAATTACCCCAGCCAACTCTAGATCTGAAACACATTTCAGAAATGCTTGAGCCTTCGCTAGGTTTACTGGGACACGGGAAAGAAAAAATCTCTTTGCAGGAGGCCTTATCTTGAAGCCAATTCTGTACCCTTCTGAAACAATGTTCTGAATCCAGAGATTGTGAACGGAATTGAACCAAATTTCTTTGAAAAAACGTAATCTGCCCCCTACCAGCTGAGCTGGAATGAGGGCCGCACCTTCATGTGGACTTGGGAGCTGGCTTTGGTTTTCTAAAAGGCTTGGATTTATTCCAGACTGGAGATGGTTTCCAAACTGATACCACTCCTGAGGATGAAGGATCAGGCTTTTGTTCATTGTTGTGACAAAAGGAACGAAAACGATTATTAGACCTAAATTTACCTTTAGATTTTTTATCCTGTGGTAAAAAAGTTCCTTTCCCTCCAGTAACAGTTGAGATAATAGAATCCAACTGAGAACCAAATAATTTATTACCCTGGAAAGAAAGGGAAAGCAGAGTAGACTTAGAAGACATATCAGCATTCCAAGTTTTAAGCCATAAAGCACTTCTAGCTAAAATAGCTAGACACATATACCTGACATCAACTCTAATGATATCAAAGATGGCATCACAAATAAAATTATTAGCATGTTGTAGAAGACTAATAATGCTATGAGAATTATGATCTGTTACTTGTTGCGCTAAAGCTTCTAACCAAAAAGTTGAAGCTGCAGCAACATCCGCTAAAGATATAGCAGGTCTAAGAAGATTACCTGAACACAAGTAAGCTTTTCTTAGAAAGGATTCAATTTTCCTATCTAAAGGATCCTTAAAGGAAGTACCATCTGCCGTAGGAATAGTAGTAAGCTTAGCAAGAGTAGAGACAGCCCCATCAACCTTAGGGATTTTGTCCCAAAATTCTAATCTGTCAGATGGCACAGGATATAATTGCTTAAAACGTTTAGAAGGAGTAAAAGAATTACCCAAATTATTCCATTCCCTGGAAATTACTTCAGAAATAGCACCAGGGACAGGAAACACTTCTGGAATAACTACAGGAGATTTAAAAACCTTATTTAAACGTTTAGATTTAGTATCAAGAGGACTAGAATCCTCAATTTCTAATGCAATTAGGACTTCTTTAAGTAAAGAACGAATAAATTCCATTCTAAATAAATAACATAATTTATGTAAGAACTTACCTGATAAATTCATTTCTTTCATATTAGCAAGAGTCCATGAGCTAGTGACGTATGGGATATACATTCCTACCAGGAGGGGCAAAGTTTCCCAAACCTTAAAATGCCTATAAATACACCCCTCACCACACCCACAAATCAGTTTAACGAATAGCCAAGAAGTGGGGTCACATAGTATCAATCACAGAGTCAGAGAAACCTCTTTGACCAAGAATCAAGCGTTCAAACTCCATACCTTAAAATTTGAGGATTTGAGATCCTGATGGAAGAAAGGACCTTGCGACAGAAAGTCTGGTCTTAACGGAAGAGTCCACAGCTGGCAAGAGGCCATCCGGACAAGATCCGCATACCAAAACCTGTGAGGCCATGCTGGAGCTACCAGCAGGACAAACGAGCATTCCTTTAGAATCTTGGAGAATACTCTTGGAAGAAGGACTAGAGGCGGAAAGATATAGGCAGGATGATACTTCCAAGGAAGTGATAATGCATCCACTGCCTCCGCCCGAGGATCCCGGGATCTGGAAAGATACCAGGGAAGTTTCTTGTTTAGATGAGAAGCCATCAGATCTATTTCTGGGAGTTCCCACATTTGAAAAATATGAAGAAATACCTCTGGGTGAAGAGACCATTCGCCCGGATGCAACGTTTGGCGACTGAGATAATCCGCTTCCCAATTGTCTATACCTGGGATATGAACCGCAGAGATTAGACAGGAGCTGGATTCTGGCCAAACCAAAATTCGAGATACTTCTTTCATAGCCAGAGGACTGTGAGTCCCTCCTTGATGATTGATGTATGCCACAGTTGTGACATTGTCTATCTGAAAACAAATGAAAAACTCTCTCTTCAGAAGAGGCCAAAACTGAAGAGCTCTGAAAATTGCACGGAGTTCCAAAATATTGATCGGTAATTTCACCTCCTGAGATTCCCAAACCCCTTGTGCCGTCAGAGACCCCCACACAGCTCCCCAACCTGAAAGACTTGCATCTGTTGAGATTATAGTCCAGGTCGGAAGAACAAAGAAGCCCCCTGAACTAAACGATGGTGATCTGTCCACCACGTCAGAGTGTCGTATAATCGGTTTAAAGATATTAATTGAGATATCTTTGTGTAATCCCTGCACCATTGGTTCAGCATACAGAGCTGAAGAGGTCACATGTGAAAACGAGCAAAGGAGATCGCATCCGATGCGGCAGTCCTAAGACCTAAAATTTCCATGCATAAGGCTACCAAAGGGAATGATTGTGACTGAAGGTTTTGACAAGCTGATATCAATGTTAAACTTCTCTTGTCTGACAAGGACAGAGTCATAGACACTGAATCTATCTGGAAACCTAAAAAGGTTACCCTTGTCTGAGGAATCAATGAACTTTTTGGTAAATTGATCCTCCAACCATGATCTTGAAGAAACAACACAAGTCGATTCGTATGAGATTCTGCGAAAATGTGAAGACTGAGCAAGTACCAAGATATCGTCCAAATAAGGAAATACCACAATACCCTGTTCTCTGATTACAGACAGAAGGGCACCGAGAACCTTTGAAAAAATTCTTGGAGCTGATGCTAGGCCAAACGGTAGAGCCACAAAACTGGTAATGCTTGTCTAAAAAGAGAATCTCAGAAACTAAAAGTGATCTGGATGAATCGGAATATGCAGATATGCATCCTGTAAATCTATTGTAGACATATAATGCCCTTGCTAAACAAAAGGCAGGATAGTCCTACAGTTACCATCTTGAATGTTGGTATCCTTACAGAACGATTCAATATTGATAGATCCGGAACTGGTCTGAAGGAATTGACCTTCTTTGGTACAATGAAGAGATAGAATAAAACCCCAGCCCCTGTTCCAGAACTGGAACAGGCATAATTACTCCAGCCAACTCTAGATCTGAAAAACATTTCAGAAATGCTGAGCCTTTGCTGGGTTTACTGGGACACGGGAAAGAAAAAAATCTCTTTGCAGGAGGCCTTAACTTGAAGCCAATTCTGTACCTTTCTGAAACAATGTTCTGAAACCAGAGATTGTGAACGGAATTGATCCAAATTTCTTTGAAGAAAACGTAATCTGCCCCATACCAGCTGAGCTGGAATGAGGGCCGCACCTTTATGGGTACTTAGGAGCTGGCTTTAGTTTTCTATAAGGCTTGGATATATTCCAAACTGGAAATGGTTTCCAAACTGATACCGCTCCTGAGGATGAAGGATCAGACTTTTGTTCCTTGTTGTGAGGAAAGGAACGAAAACGATTATTAGACCTAAATTTACCTTAGATTTTTTTATCCTTTGGTAAAAAAGTTCCCTTCCCTCCAGTAACAGTTGAGATAATAGAATCCAACTGAAAACCGAATAATTTATTACCCTGGAAAGAAAGGGAAAGCAAAGTTGACTTAGAAGACATATCAGCATTCCAAGTTTTAAGCCATAAAGCTCTTCTAGCTAAAATAGCTAGAGACATATACCTGACATCAACTCTAATGATTTTAAAAGATGGTATCACAAATAAAATTATTAGCATGTTATAATAATAATGCTATAAAATTATGATCTGTTACTTGTTGCGCTAAAGCTTCTAACCAAAAAGTTGAAGCTGCAGCAACATCCGCTAAAAATATAGCAGGAGTAGAGACAGCCCCATTAACCTTAGGGATTTTGTCCCAAAAAATTCTAATCTGTCAGATGGCACAGGATATAATTGCTTAAAACGTTTTAGAAGGAGTAAATGAATTACCCAAATTATTCCATTCCCTGGAAATTACTTCAGAAATAGCATCAGGGAGAGAAAACACTTCTGGAATAACTACAGGAGATTTAAAAACCTTATTTAAACGTTTAGATTTAGTATCAAGAGGACCAGAATCCTCTATTTCTAATGCAATTAATACTTCTTTAAGTAAAGAACGAATAAATTCCATCTTGAACAAATACAAAGATTTATCAGCATCAACCTCTGAGACAGAAACCTCTGAACCAGAAGAACCATTATCAGTATCAGAATGATGATGTTCATTTAAAAATTCATCTGAAAAAAGAGAAGTTTTAAAAGACTTATGTATACTAGAAGGAGAAATAACAGACATAGCCTTCTTAATGGATTTAAAAATAAAATCTCTTATGTTATCAGGAACACTTAGATGTTGACGGAACAGCAACAGGTAATGTAACAGTACTAAAGGAAATTTTATCTGCATTAATAAGTTTGTCATGACATGCAATACAAACAACAGCTGGAGAAACAGATACCAAAAGCAGATACACTTAGCTTGGTAGCTCCAGCATCGGGCAGCGATTTTCCTGAAGTATCTTCTGACTCAGTTGCAACGTGGAACATCTTGCAATATGTAATAGAAAAAACAACATATAAAGCAAAATTGATCAAATTCCTTAAATGACAGTTTCAGGAATGGGAAAAAAATGCCAGTGAACAAGCTTCTAGCAACCAGAAGCAATAAATAATGAGACTTAAATAATGTGGAGACAAAAATGACGCCCATATTTTTTAGCGCCAAATAAGACGCCCACATTATTTGGCGCCTAAATGCTTTTGGCGCCAAAAATGACGCCACATCCGGAACGCCGACACTTTTGACGCAAAAAAACGTCAAAAAATGACGCAGCTTCCGGCGACACGTATGACGCCGGAAAAAGAAAAAAAAATTTGCGCCAAAAAAGTCAGCGCCAAGAATGACGCAATAAAATGAAGCATTTTCAGCCCCCGCGAGCCTAACAGCCCACAGGGAAAAAGTCAAATTTTTAAGGTAAGAAAAAATGATTGATTCAAATGCATTATCCCAAATATGAAACTGACTGTCTGAAAATAAGGAATGTTGAACATCCTGAGTCAAGGCAAATAAATGTTTGAATACATATATTTAGAACTTTATAAAAAAAGTGCCTAACCATAGCTTAGAGTGTCACAGAAAATAAGCTTACTTACTTACCCCAGGACACTCATCTACATGTTGTAGAAAGCCAAACCAGTACTGAAACGAAAATCAGCAGAGGTAATGGTATATATATGAGTATATCGTCGATCTGAAAAGGGAGGTAAGAGATGAATCTCTACGACCGATAACAGAGAACCTATGAAATAGACCCCGTAGAAGGAGATCATTGAATTCAAATAGGCAATACTCTCCTCACATCCCTCTGACATTCACTGCACGCTGAGAGGAAAACCGGGCTCCAACCTGCTGCGGAGCGCATATCAACGTAGAATCTAGCACAAACTTACTTCACCACCTCCATAGGAGGCAAAGTTTGTAAAAACTGATTTGTGGGTGTGGTGAGGGGTGTATTTATAGGCATTTTAATGTTTGGGAAACTTTGCCCCTCCTGGTAGGAATGTATATCCCATACGTCACTAGCTCATGGACTCTTGCTAATTACATGAAAGAAATGAAGATTTATCAGCATCAACCTCTGAGACAGAATCCTCTGAATCAGAAGAACCAATATCAGTATCAGAATGATGATGTTCATTTAAAAATTCATCTGAAAAATGAGAAGTTTTAAAAGACTTTTTACGTTTACTAGAAGGAGGAATAACAGACATAGCCTTCTTAATGGATTTAGAAACAAAATCTCTTATATTATCAGGAACACTCTGAATATTAGATGTTGACGGAACAGCAACAGGTAATGTAACAGTACTAAAGGAAATATTATCTGCATTAGCAAGTTTGTCATGACAAACAGTACAAACAACAACTGGAGGAACAGATACCAAAAGTTTACAGCAGATACACTTAGCTTTGGTAGCTCCAGCACCAGGCAGCGATTTTCCAGAAGTATCTTCTAACTCAGCTTCAACGTTGGACATCTTGCAATATGTAATAGAAAAAAACAACATATAAAGCAAAATTGATCAAATTCCTTAAATGACAGTTTCAGGAATGGGAAAAAAATGCCAGTGAATAAGCTTCTAGCAACCAGAAGCACAAAATAATGAGACTTAAATAATGTGGAGACAATAGTGACGCCCATATTTTTTTAGCGCCAAAAAAGACGCCCACATTATTTGGCGCCTAAATGCTTTTGGCGCCAAAAATGACGCAACATCCGGAACGCCGACACTTTTGGCGCAAAAGAACGTCAAAAATGACGCAACTTCCGGCGACACGTATGACGCCGGAAACAGAAAAACATTTTTGCGCCAAAAAAGTCAGCGCCAAAAATGACGGAAAAGAAGCATTTTCAGCCCCCGCGAGCCTAACAGCCCACAGGAAAATGTCAAATTTTTAAGGTAAGAAAAAATGATTTATTCATATGCATTATCCCAAATATGAAACTGACTGTCTGAAATAAGGAACGTTGAACATCCTGAGTCAAGGCAAATAAATGTTTGAATACATATATTTAGAACTTTATATAAAAGTGCCCAACCATAGCTTAGAGTGTCACAGAAAATAAGACTTACTTACCCCAGGACACTCATCTACATGTAGTAGAAAGCCAAACCAGTACTGAAACGAGAATCAGTAGAGGAAATGGTATATATAAGAGTATATCGTCGATCTGAAAAGGGAGGTAAGAGATGAATCTCTACGACCGATAACAGAGAACCTATGAAATAGACCCCGTAGAAGGAGATCACTGCATTCAAATAGGCAATACTCTCCTCACATCCCTCTGACATTCACTGCACGCTGAGAGGAAAACCGGGCTCCAAGCTGCTGCGGAGCGCATATCAACGTAGAATCTAGCACAAACTTACTTCACCACCTCCATAGGAGGCAAAGTTTGTAAAACTTATTTGTGGGTGTGGTGAGGGGGTGTATTTATAGGCATTTTGAGGTTTGGGAAACTTTGCCCCTCCTGGTAGGAATGTATATCCCATAAGTCACTAGCTCATGGACTCTTGCTAATTACATGAAAGAAATAGTCTCCTGAGTGCAAAGAAAAATTGCTTAATAAATATAAAGTGCTCGGGGGGGCGGAGCCAGCCGCCAAACAGAGCAGACGTTCTCATATAGAGCTCTCCAAACCAATTCTGATTTAAGCTATTAAAAACTACTATTTCTTGGGCAAATGTCAGATCTACACTCTTCTACAAGTTCTATCAAGAGGCCCCTGAACCAGCCTATCTGATGAAGATTTTAGAGAAGACGCTCTGACATTAAGCTCCAGCATGAAGCAGCCCTGAACCAGGAAAGTTACAAGCCGCCATTACTGAGGCCTAGTCTTTCCTCTCTCAACTAGGCGGATTACAACGCATCACTTCTCCATTGAAAGCTACTACAGCAAAATCTACTGAGGTGGGGACCCGGACCTGCAACCGGACCTCCATAACTCTTCAACTACTAGCAAATATCTTGTCTAGTGATCGCTACTCCGTTCAGGGCAGCTGAACCCCCCCTCACCATCTCCCTCCCTCCCTCCCGGTGGGGACCGCGCGGAGAGCTACAGAACGACAGCGGTGAGTGACAACTTCTGTGTCACTCACTGGAAGCTGCCTACACATATCTTTCGCACTTACCTCAGCAATATGGCACTCGTGCACAGGGCGGAGGAAATACTACATCAGAGATCGATAACGCAGTACCTTGATCTCCAGCAAAGCCTGCAGGCACTCATGGATCTGGCTAAGTTCCTGCCACAAGCCAGAGTGGCTCCGCTGCAGAGGGACACAGAGATCTGTCTAGACCGCAATGAAAAGCGGCACCTGAGAGACTGCGCCATACCTATTGCATCACAAGTCCTTGACACAGAAACCGCATCATGCTGCAGCGAGTCACTGGCTTTTGAGACTTTCTCAAGAAGCTGCTTTATACCTCAGTCACCTGGAAGTGCGGCTAACATCGGGACTCACTCTGCTTTTCCTCAGGACTCCCCTGGGCATGACCTGGGGAAGAAGCCTAAAGGAGACTCAATAATGTACAGGACTGGCTGTGATCCACTGTGCGGTGTTGCCCAGGTCTCCCCCACCTTTCTGACAGTGCCCACGCATACCACGTGGGAAACATGGCATAAAATTTTTGATCTGGCCCTATATTATCTTGTTGCGTCCAAATCTGGAATAGGCTAAATGTCTTTACCCTTATATTTGGTCTCCAGAGGATATGGGTCTGTTTCATAGCAGTCGACTCCTCATGCACCATGACTTTCTCTCCTTAAATAAAAGTCTCTCATGGTTCACATGAGGTAGTAAGATAGCTCAGCACAGATCCCTAATGCTCTAAAGCCCTAACAGAGATTGTTAAGTCATATCATACGCTGTCAAGTTATTGTATATATGAAGTCTATCTGACAGAGGATTACCTAATAGCTGATGGCCGCTCTTACCTCTTCAGAAAACTCTCCTCCTATAGCACATAAACTTATGGGGCCTGACATTGTTTTCTGTTTCATGTTATTATGCACTTGCTATGCTCTCCAGCTCATATACACTTATATATGTTATGTTTCCATTGGAACTCCTTTAAACTCTCAATATATTTGATAATCTCAAGTTATGTTAGGCAGCATGTATTCCTGAACTATATGTTTGATGATAACTGTGATATGGAATACCCACATTCACAAGCTCAAGATGTTATTTTAACGGCATTTGTACCAACGAGGGATTACACTTTAGTTTATATTTAAATTTAGCTAGCCCTTTTCTCTCCTCTGCCCATATAGATTCAAGTTGATCAGAGAGACTTTATGCGTCCTCTTGATGAATGTTCATATACCTTTTAATCCTTCCCATATCATAAGTCATTTATAAATGAAGCCCTCTACCAAACGCACTCTGTAAACCCTATAAGATAACCATGTTCCTCAAAAAAAATTTCAGTGCATTCTTGATACTTATAGACTATGTGAAGTTTGTTTATATAATTGTTTAACCCTATACCATAGCAACTCTAGATGCCTTGACCGTAGAACATATGATACCTATGCTTGACTACTGTTGGCCTGTTTAATATCTACCACCCTAGAGACTCTGGTATGATTGAATGTGCCTATTTCCCCTTATTCTGTAAGTCTCTACAAATTCACCACGACTGAGACTGGAGAACATCTAGTTATGCATCAGCAAGTCTCCCTCCCTAGCCCTTTAGACTCCAAACATATAACCAGAGTAGTTGCTAGGTTCATCCCTTTCCTCTTTTACACTTATATATTTTTAAACCAGCTGCATTTCATATAGTGAAATCTATTATAGCTCTGCCCCACCCCCTATATTGGGTCCTATACCCATTTTTCTTTTATTCAAGCGGCTCTTGTCCGCTGTAATCTTTCCTTCTCTCACAATATTCTTGTTAAGTTATATCTTTACATAGTTACAGATTTCATAGTTTATCCAAGGGTCCCTTCCAGCTATTAGATAAATGTATTTTCTACTACTAGTAGACTCGAAGATTTCTCACCATATTATTACTCAACACCCACCTCAGTCTGCAGGGAGTGGTTTTCTTGCCCTACCTCATTACGAAGTAGAGATATAACTTTGTTAGCTAATATTCATAATATCTTATATAATGTTAAAAAGAGACCCTATACTTCTTTCTGAACAACCCCACCTCTATGCTCTCCAGTAAATGAAAATCTGCGTATGTGGAAAGAGCAAGTTAAACCTCACCATACCAATATCTAAGATTTATTGTTTACCATGATATGTATGTAATTCTTATGCACATACTCTTGTGGAGTTGTATTACTCTATTCTGTTTTGTTTGTCTCAATAAAAATATTTAAAAAAAAAAAATATATAAAGTGCTCAATTATGCCCATCGTGGGCAATGTCAATACAGTCATCTCCCGGTCGGCATGTTTGTTTATGCAACCGCCAGGAGATGTGAACCACCACAATTGATTGCTTGCCCCAATGCCTGCGTCTAGCTGTCACACAGTCTCCTGAGTATAAAGGAGAATTCATGCCTGATAAATATAAAGTGCCCAACTCTAAGGGCTTCCTTATATGTCCCATCCTTACAAAATAAGTGTCCAACTTCTTCTGAGTTTTCCTTTAACCCCAGAAATAAAAGTCAGCACTTACCTCATATTCTGCCCGACAGCAAAGGCAGCTCTCAGGTTTGAGAGGTCCTATTCCTCACATGGACCTGTGAAATAAGAGAAAATACTGAGTAATATCGCTCAGATTTTTCAGAGTTAGGGCAGCATCAGTATGGGAGGCGCAGTGAGAATTATGTCCCACAAGTTCCCATTGCTCTAAAGCCACCACTGCTCTACTAAAGAGACTGATATGGACTACGGCTACAGCCTAGGACAAAGCAGCACAATCTTGTACTACTAAAAAAAAAATAAACTCTTGATTAAAGAATCTTTTCTAACACCTAACTTTACCACTTCCTACACTAACATAGGCAAAAAAATTGACTGGGGTGGGAGTGAAGGGAGGTGATATTTAACAGCTCTGCTGTGGTGCTCTTTGCCGCCTCCTGCTGACCAATCCCAATAGTAATTAAGATGATCCGTGGACTCATCGTGTCATTAAAAAGAAAAGAGGAAGACCCACAGAAGAAAGATATGCCGGAATTTTTTTTTAAAAAAATGTACAATTGGGTAATATTTACTTGCTTGTTAATGGGAAAAAAAACCTTCAATATAATTATTAAAAAATAAATAAAAATATATATATTTTTTTTTTAAAAAGGACGAGAGTCCCATTTCCACCATCTCCTAATGACTATGCTGAATAAATTGTCAGATATGGATAATCTTCAGATAAGGATAGCTGCAAGAGTAAGAGAAAGGTAAATGTTTAATTTGCATATATCTAGTGGGATATTGCTATTGTTAAAAAAAAAAACGGATGAAATGAGAAAGAAAAATAGAACAGTATAATAAGAAAAATAGAAAAAAGAAAAATGTGAATAAAAATTGTGTGTTGCCAAGAAAGAAAAAATGATCCCATAGAAAAAAGACTTCCAAACTGCTTTTTAAAAAGTAATTTTGCTTAAAGAGCAATCAGTGGTGTTTTCATTAGTTACAACCCCTTTAATGAAATAAACTAACACGAACATTTGTTTAAGATGACAAAGAAAACACATGTAATGCTTAGCAGATAAACATGCCAAGACAAGTAGTAATGTACAATTAACATCTGAACATGGAAGGGAAATACAGAAAGGAGAAAATAAGCAAAATATACAACAGCGCTAGTGTAAGAGACCTTTACAGTCTGAGTCAACTTACTCAAATTTAAACAGGCAACAGTGTCTCTATTTACAATTGTTAAAGACTGTAATGCCTTGTTCCATTAGCTGATCTTCTACAGAAGCCAACGTAAAAGAAGGCATTGCAAACAAAACATTACAGACTTTATTTGAACTTGCATAAAATTAGCACATTTACAGGTGCTAGGAAATAGCAATTTTAACAAAATATATGTCATGTGTTATTGGTAAACCCAACAATGAACAGACTTAAAAAATCATATCTGAAATGTAATGGTGCTTTTCAAATGTACATATACGCATTATTGTATAATCATTATTGTGGTTCCCATTAAATGTTATCAATTTAAAAATAAAATGTGTCTGTCAATTAAAAAATAAAGATAATGCACTTCTGATGTATTACATCGGTGTCAGAACTAAACAAAAGCAGCAAATAAGGGAAAACATAATTTATGTAAGAACTTACCTGATAAATTCATTTCTTTCATATTAACAAGAGTCCATGAGCTAGTGACGTATGGGATATACATTCCTACCAGGAGGGGCAAAGTTTCCCAAACCTTAAAATGCCTATAAATACACCCCTCACCACACCCACAAATCAGTTAATAGCCAAGAAGTGGGGTGATAAGAAAAAAAGTGCGAAGCATATAAAATAAGGAATTGGAATAATTGTGCTTTATACAAAAAAATCATAACCACCACAAAAAAGGGTGGGCCTCATGGACTCTTGTTAATATGAAAGAAATGAATTTATCAGGTAAGTTCTTACATAAATTATGTTTTCTTTCATGTAATTAACAAGAGTCCATGAGCTAGTGACGTATGGGATAATGACTACCCAAGATGTGGATCTTTCCACACAAGAGTCACTAGAGAGGGAGGGATAAAATAAAGACAGCCAATTCCTGCTGAAAATAATCCACACCCAAAATAAAGTTTAACAAAAAACATAAGCAGAAGATTCAAACTGAAACCGCTGCCTGAAGGACTTTTCTACCAAAAACTGCTTCAGAAGAAGAAAATACATCAAAATGGTAGAATTTAGTAAAAGTATGCAAAGAGGACCAAGTTGCTGCTTTGCAGATCTGGTCAACCGAAGCTTCATTCCTAAACGCCCAGGAAGTAGATACTGACCTAGTAGAATGAGCTGTAATTCTCTGAGGCGGAATTTTACCCGACTCAACATAGGCAAGATGAATTAAAGATTTCAACCAAGATGCCAAAGAAATGGCAGAAGCTTTCTGGCCTTTCCTAGAACCGGAAAAGATAACAAATAGACTAGAAGTCTTACGGAAAGATTTCGTAGCTTCAACATAATATTTCAAAGCTCTAACAACATCCAAAGAATGCAACGATTTCTCCTTAGAATTCTTAGGATTAGGACATAATGAAGGAACCACAATTTCTCTACTAATGTTGTTGGAATTCACAACTTTAGGTAAAAATTCAAAAGAAGTTCGCAACACCGCCTTATCCTGATGAAAAATCAGAAAAGGAGACTCACAAGAAAGAGCAGATAATTCAGAAACTCTTCTGGCAGAAGAGATGGCCAAAAGGAACAAAACTTTCCAAGAAAGTAATTTAATGTCCAATGAATGCATAGGTTCAAACGGAGGAGCTTGAAGAGCTCCCAGAACCAAATTCAAACTCCAAGGAGGAGAAATTGACTTAATGACAGGTTTTATACGAACCAAAGCTTGTACAAAACAATGAATATCAGGAAGAATAGCAATCTTTCTGTGAAAAAGAACAGAAAGAGCAGAGATTTGTCCTTTCAAAGAACTTGCGGACAAACCCTTATCTAAACCATCCTGAAGAAACTGTAAAATTCTCGGTATTCTAAAAGAATGCCAAGAAAAATGATGAGAAAGACACCAAGAAATATAAGTCTTCCAGACTCTATAATATATCTCTCGAGATACAGATTTACGAGCCTGTAACATAGTATTAATCACGGAGTCAGAGAAACCTCTATGACCAAGAATCAAGCGTTCAATCTCCATACCTTTAAATTTAAGGATTTCAGATCCGGATGGAAAAAAGGACCTTGCGACAGAAGGTCTGGTCTTAACGGAAGAGTCCATGGTTGGCAAGATGCCATCCGGACAAGATCCGCATACCAAAACCTGTGAGGCCATGCCGGAGCTATTAGCAGAACAAACGAGCATTCCCTCAGAATCTTGGAGATTACTCTTGGAAGAAGAACTAGAGGCGGAAAGATATAGGCAGGATGATACTTCCAAGGAAGTGATAATGCATCCACTGCCTCCGCCTGAGGATCCCGGGATCTGGACAGATACCTGGGAAGTTTCTTGTTTAGATGAGAGGCCATCAGATCTATCTCTGGGAGCCCCCACATTTGAACAATCTGAAGAAATACCTCTGGGTGAAGAGACCATTCGCCCGGATGCAACGTTTGGCGACTGAGATAATCCGCTTCCCAATTGTCTACACCTGGGATATGAACCGCAGAGATTAGACAGGAGCTGGATTCCGCCCAAACCAAAATTCGAGATACTTCTTTCATAGCCAGAGGACTGTGAGTCCCTCCTTGATGATTGATGTATGCCACAGTTGTGACATTGTCTGTCTGAAAACAAATGAACGATTCTCTCTTCAGAAGAGGCCAAAACTGAAGAGCTCTGAAAACTGCACGGAGTTCCAAGATATTGATCGGTAATCTCACCTCCTGAGATTCCCAAACTCCTTGTGCCGTCAGAGATCCCCACACAGCTCCCCAACCTGTGAGACTTGCATCTGTTGAAATTACAGTCCAGGTCGGAAGAACAAAAGAAGCCCCCTGAATTAAACGAAGGTGATCTGTCCACCACGTTAGAGAGTGCCGAACAATCGGTTTTAAAGATATTAATTGATATATCTTCGTGTAATCCCTGCACCATTGGTTCAGCATACATAGCTGAAGAGGTCGCATGTGAAAACGAGCAAAGGGGATCGCGTCCGATGCAGCAGTCATAAGACCTAGAATTTCCATGCATAAGGCTACCGAAGGGAATGATTGAGACTGAAGGTTTCGACAAGCTGTAATCAATTTTAAACGTCTCTTGTCTGTTAAAGACAGAGTCATGGACACTGAATCTATCTGGAAACCCAGAAAGGTTACCCTTGTTTGAGGAATCAAAGAACTTTTTGGTAAATTGATCCTCCAACCATGATCTTGAAGAAACAACACAAGTCGATTCGTATGAGACTCTGCTAAATGTAAAGACTGAGCAAGTACCAAGATATCGTCCAAATAAGGAAATACCACAATACCCTGTTCTCTGATTACAGACAGAAGGGCACCGAGAATCTTTGTGAAAATTCTTGGAGCTGTAGCAAGGCCAAACGGTAGAGCCACAAATTGGTAATGCTTGTCTAGAAAAGAGAATCTCAGGAACTGATAATGATCTGGATGAATCGGAATATGCAGATATGCATCCTGTAAATCTATTGTGGACATATAATTCCCTTGCTGAACAAAAGGCAATATAGTCCTTACAGTTACCATCTTGAACGTTGGTATCCTTACATAACGATTCAATAATTTTAGATCCAGAACTGGTCTGAAGGAATTCTCCTTCTTTGGTACAATGAAGAGATTTGAATAAAACCCCATCCCCTGTTCCGGAACTGGAACTGGCATAATTACTCCAGCCAACTCTAGATCTGAAACACAATTCAGAAATGCTTGAGCTTTCACTGGATTTACTGGGACATGGGAAAGAAATAATCTCTTTGCAGGAGGTCTCATCTTGAAACCAATTCTGTACCCTTCTGAAACAATGTTCTGAATCCAAAGATTGTGAACAGAATTGATCCAAATGTCTTTGAAAAAACGTAACCTGCCCCCTACCAGCTGAACTGGAATGAGGGCCGTACCTTCATGTGAACTTAGAAGCAGGCTTCGCCTTTCTAGCAGGCTTGGATTTATTCCAGACTGGAGATGGTTTCCAAACTGAAACTGCTCCTGAGGACGAAGGATCAGGCTTTTGTTCTTTGTTGAAACGAAAGGAACGAAAACGATTGTTAGCCCTGTTTTTACCTTTAGACTTTTTATCCTGTGGTAAAAAAGTTCCTTTCCCACCAGTAACAGTTGAAATAATAGAATCCAACTGAGAACCAAATAATTTGTTTCCCTGGAAAGAAATGGAAAGTAGAGTTGATTTAGAAGCCATATCAGCATTCCAGGTCTTAAGCCATAAAGCTCTTCTGGCTAAGATAGCCAGAGACATAAACCTAACATCAACTCTAATAATATCAAAAATGGCATCACAGATGAAATTATTAGCATGCTGGAGAAGAATAATAATATCATGAGAATCACGATTTGTTACTTGTTGCGCTAGAGTTTCCAACCAAAAAGTTGAAGCTGCAGCAACATCAGCCAATGATATAGCAGGTCTAAGAAGATTACCTGAACATAGATAAGCTTTTCTTAGAAAAGATTCAATTTTTCTATCTAAAGGATCCTTAAACGAGGTACCATCTGACGTAGGAATGGTAGTACGTTTAGCAAGGGTAGAAATAGCCCCATCCACTTTAGGGATTTTGTCCCAAAATTCTAACCTGTCAGGCGGAACAGGATATAATTGCTTAAAACGTTTAGAAGGAGTAAATGAATTACCCAATTTATCCCATTCCTTGGAAATTACTGCAGAAATAGCATTAGGAACAGGAAAGACTTCTGGAATAACCGCAGGAGCTTTAAAAACCTTATCCAAACGTATAGAATTAGTATCAAGAGGACTAGAATCCTCTATTTCTAAAGCAATTAGTACTTCTTTAAGTAAAAAGCGAATAAATTCCATCTTAAATAAATATGAAGATTTATCAGCATCAATCTCTGAGATAGAATCCTCTGAACCAGAAGAGTCATCAGAATCAGAATGATGGTGTTCATTTAAAAATTCATCTGTAGAGAGAGAAGATTTAAAAGACTTTTTACGTTTACTAGAAGGAGAAATAACAGACAAAGCCTTCTTTATGGATTCAGAAACAAAATCTCTTATGTTATCAGGAACATTCTGCACCTTAGATGTTGAGGGAACTGCAACAGGCAATGGTACATCACTAAAGGAAATATTATCTGCTTTAACAAGTTTGTCATGACAATTATTACAAACAACAGCTGGAGGAATAGCTACCAAAAGTTTACAGCAGATACACTTAGCTTTGGTAGATCCAGCAGGCAGTGGTTTTCCTGTAGTATCTTCTGGCTCAGATGCAACGTGAGACATCTTGCAATATGTAAGAGAAAAAACAACATATAAAGCAAAATAGACCAAATTCCTTATAAGACAGTTTCAGGAATGGGAAAAAAATGCCAAACATCAAGCTTCTAGCAACCAGAAGCAAATGAAAAATGAGACTGAAATAATGTGGAGACAAAAGCGACGCCCATATTTTTTAGCGCCAAATAAAACGCCCACATTATTTGGCGCCTAAATGCTTTTGGCGCCAAAAATGACGCCACATCCGGAACGCCGACATTTTTGGCGCAAAATAACGTCAAAAATGACGCAACTTCCGGCGACACGTATGACGCCGGAAACAGAAAAAAAATTTTTGCGCCAAAAAAGTCCGCGCCAAGAATGACGCAATAAAATGAAGCATTTTCAGCCCCCGCGAGCCTAACAGCCCACAGGGAAAAAAGTCAAATTTTTAAGGTAAGAAAAAAATATGATAATTTAATGCATAATCCCAAATATGAAACTGACTGTCTGAAAATAAGGAAAGTTGAACATTCTGAGTCAAGGCAAATAAATGTTTGAATACATATATTTAGAACTTTATAAATAAAGTGCCCAACCATAGCTTAGAGTGTCACAGAAAATAAGACTTACTTACCCCAGGACACTCATCTACATGTTTGTAGAAAGCCAAACCAGTACTGAAACGGGAATCAGTAGAGGAAATGGTAAATATAAGAGTATATCGTCGATCTGAAAAGGGAGGTAAGAGATGAATCTCTACGACCGATAACAGAGAACCTTATGAAATAGACCCCGTAGAAGGAGATCACTGCATTCAATAGGCAATACTCTCTTCACATCCCTCTGACATTCACTGCACGCTGAGAGGAAAACCGGGCTCCAACTTGCTGCGGAGCGCATATCAACGTAGAATCTAGCACAAACTTACTTCACCACCTCCCTTGGAGGCAAAGTTTGTAAAACTGATTTGTGGGTGTGGTGAGGGGTGTATTTATAGGCATTTTAAGGTTTGGGAAACTTTGCCCCTCCTGGTAGGAATGTATATCCCATACGTCACTAGCTCATGGACTCTTGTTAATTACATGAAAGAAAAGGGTTTGCGATATGAAATCCCAAAGTACAAATTGTTGCTCATGTCTATCAAATACCACTGATTTCCCTTCAAAAAAGACCTATGGTTAACTGCCATTAGCGGAAGCAACGGTGAGATGGACACCACAAGTGTGTTTGTTGTATTGATCTATGAGCTAACATGGGGGTTCTAATCAGTACCTATGATGCACTGTCACAGAGCATAGATACCAGTTACACACCCTGGGCTTGAGGACATCCAAATCTATTTACTCATTAACAGATGCAGTTAAAGAGAACAACTGTTATGGAAGGAAGTTATCATAAAAAAGCAAATTTTGAAAGGGTTATGAAACAGTTTTCCTTTAGTTAAAATAACTATGTTAAAACAAAGAAAACAGAAAAAGAAACAGATTGTGTTAAAAAAAACAAAAAAAAACACAGCTAGCAACCTACTTATTTTCTTGCAAAATAAGCACTCAAAAATTCTCAGTGTAGCCACTGTCTTCAGGGAGATTAGAGAGCTGTCATGTTTTCAACTTAAAGGGACATGAAACCCACAATTTTTCTTTCACGATTCAAATAGAGCATGCAATTTTAACCAAGTTTCCAATATACTTCTATTATATAATTTGCTTTGATCGCTTGACATCCTTTGTTGAAAAGCATACCTAGTTAGGCTCAGGAGCAGCAATGAACTACTGGGAGCTAGCTGCTGATTGGTGGCTGAGCACATATGCCTCGTCAATGATTTACCCAATGTGTTCAGCTAGCTCCCAGTAGTGCATTGCTGCTCCTTCAACTACACAACTACACATACCAAGGTAATTAAGCAAATTTGATAACAGCAGTAAATTGGAAAACATAAATTATGCTTACCTGGTAATTTTATTTCCATCATCATGGAGAGTCCATGGCTTCATTCATTACTTGTGGAAAATACAGAACCCGGCCACCAGGAGGAGGCAAAGACACCCCAGCCAAAGGCTCAAATACCTCCCCCACTCCCCTCATCCCCCAGTCATTCTGCCGAGGGAACAAGGAACAGTAGGAGAAATATCAGGGTAAAAATGGTGCCAGAAGTAAAAACAAAAGAAATTTAGGTCCCCCCAACGGAGAACCCGGCGGGAGCCTCGCAACGATGGAAATTAAATTATCAGGTAAGCATAATTTGTTTCCCATCTAATATGAGGAGAGTCCACGGCTTCATTCATTACTTGTGGGAACAAATACCCAAGCTCTAGAGGACACTGAATGAAAAAAAACGGGAGGGCAAAAGGAGGCGGACCCTATTCTGAGGGCACCACAGCCTGCAAAACCCTTTCTCCCAAAAGCAGAATAGACAACAAACAAAGCTGAAGTTTCTCTGAAATCCTTAGTAGCCTGAAGATAGAATTTCAAACCTCCAACCACATCCAAGTTATGAAATAACCGTTCTTTCGAAGAAGAGGGTTTAGGACACAAGGAAGGAACCACAATTTCCTGATTAATGTTGCGATCAGACACAACCTTAGGGAGAAATCCCAGTCCAGCGCGAAGAACAGCCTTATCTGCATGGAACACCAGGTAAGGAGGCTCACACTGCAAGGCCGCCAATTCAGACACACTGCGCACCGAAAAAACAATGGCCAGTAGACAAAGAACATTCCAAGACAGTGTCTTAATGTCAAGAGAATGCATAGGCTCGAACGAATCCCCCTGCAAAACCTTCAGAACCAGATTTAAACTCCAAGGAGGAGCAGAATGTCTAAACACAGGCCTATTCCTGGACAGAGTGTGAACAAAAGACTTTATATCAGGGAGCTCAGCAAGCTTCTTGGGTAACACAGAGCTGAAATCTGTCCCCTTAAGGAACTAGCGGCAAGTCCCTTCTCCAAACCATCCTGGAGGAAGGAAAGAATCCTGGATACCCTAACCGTATGCCAGGAATATCCACGAGTTTCACACCATAGTAAGTAGGTCCTCCACACCTTATGATAGATGCGACGGGTGACCGGCTTTCTGGCTTGAATGAAAGTATCAATCACCCTCTCAGAAAATCCTCTTCTGGCTAAGACTAAGCGTTCAATCTCCACACAGTCAGCCTCAGAGAATCTAGATTCTGATGCACAAAAGGACCCTGTACCAGCAGATCCCTGCGACAAGGCGACCTCCATGGAGCGGACGTTGATAATCCCACTAGATCCGCAAACCACGTCCTCCGCGGCCACGACGGAGCAATCAGAATAGTTGACGCTTGCTCCTGCTTGACGCATGCCACTACACAAGGTAGAAGTGGTAACAGTGGAAATATGTAAACTAGGTTGAAGCCCCCAGGCACTGCTAAGGCATCTATCAGTTGTGCCTGGGGATCCCTGGACCGCGATCCATATCTGGGTAGCTTGAAGTTGAGTCTAAATGCCATGAGATCTATCTCTGGAGTCCCTCAACTGTTGCAAATCTCCGCAAACATTTTGGGGTGAAGAGACCATTCCCCCGGATGAAACAACTGTCTGCTAAGAAAATCCGCTTCCCAGTTGTCCATATCCGGGATGTGGATCGCTGACAACGAGCAGTCATGGGCCTCCGCCCACTCCAGAATCCAAGATACTTCCCTCATGGCTAGGGAGCTTCTCATATCCCCCTGATGGTTGATTTAAGCCACCAAGGTAATATTGTCTGACTGGAATCTGATGAACTTGGACAAACCCAGGAGGGGCCAAGCCCACAGAGCGTTGAAGATCGCCCGAAATTCCAGGATGTTGATCAGTAGAAGAGACTCCTTCCAATTCCACCTGCCCTGTGCCTTCCTGGCACCCCAAACCGCTCCCCAACCTGAGAGACTCGCGTCCGTAGTCACAATCTCCCAAGATGGTCTGAGTATGGATGTCCCCTGGGACAGCTGATTTGGATGGAGCCACCAAGAGAAAGATTCCCTTGGATCGTTGTCCAGAGAGATCAGTTGGGATAGGTCTGAATGATCGCCATTCCACTGCCTCAGCATGCACAGCTGAAGAGGCCGGAGATGAAATCTGGCAAAAGGAATGACATCTATAGTGGATACCATGAGCCCATTAACTTCCATGCACCGGGCCACTGATGGCCTTGAAGAGGACTGAAGGGCAAGACAGCAGGAGACAATTTTGTGACGTCTCTGGTCTGGTAGGAATATTTTCATGGCTATGGAGTCTATTATTGTGCCCAGAAACTCCACTCTGGTACTGGGAACCAGAGAACTCTTTCCTGAGTTTATCTTCCATCCATGAGATCGCAGGAGAAGAGCTCCCAAATTGTCCTCTGCCAGCCGGTAGGACGGAGCCTGAACCAGGATGTCGTCCAGATAAGGAGCAACTGCTATCCCTCTGGATCTCGCCACCGCGAGCAGCGCTCCCAGAACCTTTGTGAAGATTCTTGGAGCAGTAGCCAGCCCGAAGGGAAGAGCTACAAACTGGAAGTGCTGATCCAGATAGACGAACCTTAAGAACCTGAAGTGAGCCTTGTGTATTGGCACATGAAGGTAAGCATCCTTCAAGTCTATATTAGTCATAAACGGACCCTCTTGAACTAGGGGCAGTATAGACCTTATCGTCTCCATTTTGAACGATGGAACCGACACACACTTGTTCAAGCACTTTAGGTCCAGAATCGGGTGAAACGTGCCCTCTTTCTTTGGTGCCACAAAAAGATTTGAATAGTACCCTAGACACCTTTCTGCTAGAGGTACCGGTACAATTACTCCTAGAGAGGAGAGATCCCTCCCGCACTCTAGAAAGGCATCTCGTTTCTCTGGTTTTGATGATAGATTTGACAAAAGGAATCTGCCCTTGGGAGGATGAGTCTTGAAACCTATTCTGCAACCCTGGGCAACTTCCAGAACCCAAGGATCCTGGACGTCTCTTATCCAAGCCTCCGTGAAAAGAGATAGTCTGCCCCCTACGAGGATCCAGAGACGGATCAGGGGCCACCCCTTTATGTTGATTTTGTCTCTGCTGGCTTCTTGCTCTGCTTGGTTTTATTCCAAGACTGAGAAGGTTTCCAAGATCCCTTGGACTGCTCAGGTTTTGCGGCAGGTTGCTGTCGTTGGGACTTGTCCGAACGAAAGGGACGAAAATTAGGACCCTTAGGTTTATTCTTCTTATCCTGTGGTAGAAAGGCACCCTTGCCCCCCATGACCGTGAATATGATAGAGTCCAGGCCTGGGAAAGCAATCTAGATTTGGACGTCATCTCAGCAGACCACAACTTCAACCACAGAGCCCTCCGGGCCAGAACAGAAAAGCCTGATGTCTTGGCATTCAAGTGAATAATCTGCATATTAGCATCACAAATAAATGAATTAGATACCCTCAGGGCCTTAATTCTTTCATGTATCTTATCGAGGGAAGTTTCCACCTTGATCATCTCAGATAGAGTCACACTACTAGGTAGTGGCTCCCACCACCACAGCGACCGCGGATACAGGTTGAAACACGAACCCTGTGTGCAGAAACATCTTTCTTAACAGGGTCTCTAATTTCTTATCAATGGGTTCCTTAAACGACAAACTATCCTCAAGCGGGATAGTGGTGCGCTTAGCAAGCCTGGAGATAGCTCCATCCACCTTAGGGACAGATACCCACAATTCTAGCTGAGAGTCTGGACCCAGGAACAATTTTTTAAACAAAGAAGAAGGGAAGAAATACGATCCAAGTCCGGGAAAGTTGGGGCACTACCCTGTCCTCATAAACTTTATCAAGCTTAGGAATAGAAGGTTCCTCCAGTAACTTCGGTTCCGGAACCTCTAGAGTAGCCAACACATCTTTTAATAAAAAGCAAAGTTCTCCATGCTAAACCTAAAGTCTGGTTCCTCCGCAACCGGAGGTTAAGAGGCCTCAGATTCCGACCCAGAGAGAGAGTCTTCCGAAGTATCGGAATCCTCTGCATCAGCGGATATTCTAGTCTCAGATACATCCAACGGAGTAGATGACCCCTAAGTAGGATAGCTTTGTTTAACCTTTTGCTTGCGCTTAGCCGGGTGATGTAAAGCACTAAAGACAGCAGATACCGCCATTTGCAACTGCCCAGCAAAACCAGGCGGCAAGATGGCCCCTTCCGCAGGAGGTTTAGAAGTGCACTGGGGAGCTGCATGTGTAACCGAAGATGAATGTAGGGAACGCACCTTGCGTGACGGAGACCCCTCAGAGGTGGTACTAAACATCTTATTTCTTTTAGATATCACTATTTTATCGAGGCATGTGGAACATAGTTGAGCAGGCGGATATACCAAAGCATCCTCACAATGAACACAGGCATTAGATTTAGGATTCAGAGTCCTCCATAGCTTGCGCCTTAAATATGGATTTATAGCAAAAATTAAATGGCACCTTTATACTCCCAATGGCCGGGGCACTCACCACCTCCTATGACCCAGGCCCACAAAGAAACCGCTTTAGTCTCCTGCAACCGACGGTCAGGAAAGGAAGAGAATGAGACCACACGGAGTGCCATGCAGGACCACCACTGCAGCCGAGAACAAGCGCCCAAACTAAACAGGCTGCGCAGTAATCAAAATGAAGGAAGAACCTGACTGTTGCCAGAGCCACATCTCACACGTGTCGCAGCAAAAAACACAATAAAGCGATCATGTATACATCCCCCCCTGTTCAATAATCACCTTCAGGAGATATTAACCCTTGATTCTATACAGATAAAAGGAGCCACATTGTGACCCTGTCTTCTTGCGTTATCATTACATATATTTAAAAAAAAAAAAAAAAAAAAAAAAAAGATCTTACCAGAATCAACGCCATGGAACAGGAACACAGCCTCTCAAGTTTGACAGTGTGTAGCATCGCTCCTGACATGGACTTGAGTGAAGAAAGCAGGCAGTGAAACTCGTCAACACTGATTGCTTAAGGATCTGTTAATAAGAGTCTGGATGGTTTTGCAGAAAGACTCTCCCTGCATCTACAGACCCTAAAAATTGTCAATGCTCTCACTGAGAGGCTGACAAGATTACTTAAAACTCCAGTCTCATTCCAAAAAGTACTACCCTTCATAAGAGACTACTCCGAAATCTTCCGACACTTCTATGCCATCCTCCTGTGACGAAAGGCAAAGAATGAGTGGGGGATGAGGGGAGTGGGGGGAGGTATTTGGGCCTTTGGCTGGGGTGTCTGCCTCCTCCTAGTGGACAGGTTCTGTATTTCCCACAAGAAATGAATGAAGCCGTGGGACTCTCCTTGTATTAGATTGAAAGTTGTTTAAAATTGTATTCTCTGTCTCATAAAAGAAACTTTTTGGGTTTAATGCCCTTTTAAGTTGTATTCTTCTAAGCATGGGCAAAACAGACTTCCTGTTTCTTTTGCATACACTAAACTAGCAAAAGCTACTCTAGAACAAGGGTTTTCAAGCCAGTTGTCAGGCCTCCCAAATCGGCCAGATTTTAGGATTACCTGGGGTGAGAGCAGGTTAATAACTATCTTAATAATCAGCTTTTTTAACCTGTGCTCCAGTTCAGATATCCTGAAAATCTTGCCTATTAGGGAGGCCTCAGCACTGGACCTGAAAAATCCTGCTCTCGAAGATTTACGACATCAAGCTAGTAGAGCCTTCCCGTAAAGACCACAGCCTCTTTTTGTTGCTCTGACAGGATAAATGGACTGTACACAAATACATTTCAAAATAGAAATAAAAGGTAAAATACTTTTAAAATGATGAATAAATGTATAATGAAATGATTTCTATTAAGTGTAACCCACAGCTTAGTGCTTTTTCATTACAACAATGAAACAGACTTTTTTTAATATCCCTTTCAGAACATTAAAAAAAATAATTTATGTAAGAACTTACCTGATAAATTAATTTCTTTCATATTGGGAAGAGTCCATGAGCTAGTGACGTATGGGATATACAATCCTACCAGGAGGGGCAAAGTTTCCCAAACCTCAAAATGCCTATAAATACACCCCTCACCACACCCACAATTCAGTTTAACGAATAGCCAAGAAGTGGGGTGATAAAGAAAGGAGTAAAAAGCATCAACAAAGGAATTTGGAAATAATTGTGCTTTATACAAAAAAATCATACCCACCATAAAAAAGGGGGTGGGCCTCATGGACTCTTGCCAATATGAAAGAAATGAATTTATCAGTTAAGTTCTTACATAAATTATGCTTTCATTCATGTAATTGGCAAGAGTCCATGAGCTAGTGACGTATGGGATAACAATACCCAAGATGTGGAACTCCACGCAAGAGTCACTAGAGAGGGAGGGATAAAAATTATAACAGCCATTTTCCGCTGAAAAAATTAATCCACAACCCATAATATAAGTTAATTCTCCTAAATGTTTTTTCTACCAAAAACTGCTTCCGAAGAAGCAAATACATCAAAATGGTAGAATTTAGTAAATGTATGCAAAGAAGACCTGCTGCTTTGCAAATCTGATCAACTGAAGCTTCATTCTTAAAAGCCCACAAAGTGGAAACTGATCTAGTAGAATGAGCTGTAATTCTCTGAGCCGGGGCTTGACCCGACTCCAAATAGGCTTGATGAATCAAAAGTTTTAACCACGAGGCCAAGGAAACGGCAGAAGCCTCCTGACCTTTCCTGGAACCAGAAATGATAACAAATAGACTAGAAGAAAAATCAGAAAAGGAGATTCACAAGAGAGCGGATAATTCAGAAACTCTTCTAGCAGAAGAGATGGCCAAAAGAAACAACACTATCCAAGAAAGTAATTTAATGTCCAAAGAATGCATAGGCTCAAATGGAGGAGCCTGTAAAGACTTCAAAACCAAATTAAGACTCCAAGGAGGAGAGATTGATTTAATGACAGGGTTGATACGAACCAAAGCCTGCACAAAACAATGAATATCAGGAAGTTTAGCAATCTTTCCGTGAAATAAAACAGAAAAAGCAGAGATTTGTCCTTTCAAGGAACTTGCAGACAGACCTTTATCCAAACCATCCTGAAGAAACTGTAAAATTCTAGGAATTCTAAAAGAATGACAAGAGAATTTATGAGAACACCACCATGAAATGTAAGTCACGATAATAATTCTTTCTAGAAACAGATTTACGAGCCTGCAACATAGTATTAATCACTGAGTCAGAGAAACCTCTATGACTAAGCACTAAGCGTTTAATTTCCATACCTTCAAATTTAATGATTTGAGATCCTGATGGAAAAACGGACCTTGAGATAGAAGGTCTGGCCTTAATGGAAGTGAACAAGGTTGGCAACTGGACATCCGAACAAGATCCGCATACCAAAACCTGTGAGGCCATGCTGGAGCCACCAGCAGCACAAACGATTGCTCCATGATGATTTTGGAGATCACTCTTGGAAGAAGAACTAGAGGCGGGAAAATATAAGCAGGTTGATAACACCAAGGAAGTGTCAATGCATCCACTGCTTCCGCCTGAGGATCCCTGGACCTGTACAGGTACCTGGGGAGGTTTTTTTGGTTAGATGAGATGCCATCAGATCTAATTCTGGAAGACCCCACAGCTGAACAACTTGAGAAAACACATCTGGGTGGAGAGACCATTCTCCCGGATGTAAAGTCTGACGACTGAGGTAATCCGCTTCCCAATTGTCTATACCTGGGATATAAACCGCAGAAATTAGACAGGAGCTGGATTCCGCCCAAACAAGTGTCCGAGATACTTCTTTCATAGCTTGAGGACCGAGTCCCATCCTGATGATTGACATATGCCACAGTTGTGATATTGTCTGTCTGAAAACAAATGAACGGTTCTATCTTCAACAGAGGCCCAAACTGAAGAGCCCTGAGAATCGCACGAGTTCCAAAATATTGATTGGTAATCTCGCCTCTTGAGATTTCCCAACCCCTTGTGCTGTCAGAGATCCCCAAACAGCTTCAGTTCAGGTTGGACGAACGAAAGAGGCCCCTAGAATTATACGATGGTGATCTAACCACCAAGTCAGAGAAAGTCTAACATTGAGATTTAAGGATATTAATTGTGATATCCTTGTATAATCCCTGCACCATTGGTTCAGCATACAAAGCTGGAGAGGTCTCATATCAAAACGAGCAAAGGGGATCGCGTCCGATGCTGCAGTCATGAGACCTAAAACTTCCATGCACATAGCTACTGAAGGGAATGACCAAGACTGAAGGTTCCGACAGGCTGCAACCAATTTCAAACGTCTCTTGTCTGTTAGAGACAAAGTCATGGACACTGAATCTATCTGGAAACCTAAAAAGGTTACCTTTGTCTGAGGAATCAACACACTTTTTGGTAAATTGATCCTCCAACCATGTCTTCGAAGAAACAACACTAGTTGATTTGTGTGAGATTCTGCAGAACGTAAAGACTGAGCGAGTACCAAGATATTGTCCAAATAAGGAAACACTGCAATACCCCGCTCTCTGATTACAGAGAGTAGGGCACCGAGGACCTTTGAAAAGATTCTTGGAGCCGTCGCTAGGCCAAAAGGAAGAGCGACAAATTGGTAATGCTTATCTAGAAAAGAGAATCTCAGGAACTGATAGTGATCCGGATGAATCGGAATATGAAGATATGCATCCTGTAAATCTATTGTGGACATAAACTTTCACCATCTTGAAAGTTGGTACTCTTACGTATCGATTCAAAATCTTTAGATCCAGAACTGGTCTGAATGAATTTTCTTTCTTTGGGACAATGAATAGATTTGAATAAAACCCCAGACCCTGTTCCTGAAATGGAACTGGCATGATTACCCCTGATAACTCCAGGTCTGAAACACACTTCAGGAAAGACTGAGCCTTTACTGGGTTTGCTGGAATGCGTAAGAGAAAACAATCTTCTCACAGGCGGTCTTACTCTGAATCCAATTCTGTACCCCTGAGAGACAATACTCTGAATCCAATGATTTTGGAACAAATTGGTACAAACAAATTTTTAATTTGCCCTCCAACAAGCTGAGCTGGAATGAGGGCCGCACCTTCATGCGGACTTGGGGGCTGGCTTTGATCTCTTAAATGGCTTGGATTTATTTCAATTTGAAGGATTCCAATTGGAAACAGATTCCTTGGGGGAAGGATTAGGTTTCTGTTCCTTATTTTGTCGAAAGGAACGAAAACGGTTAAAAGCTTTAGATTTACCCTTAGGTCTTTTATCCTGAGGCAAAAAAACTTCCTCCCCCCCAGTGACAGTTGAAATTATTGAATCCAACTGAGAATCAAATAATTTATTACCTTAGAAAGAAAGAGATAGCAATCTGGACATATAAGTCATATTAGCATTCCAAGATTTGAGCCACAAAGCTCTTCTAGCTAAAATAGCTAAAGACATAGATTTAACATCAATTTTGATGATATCAAAAATGGCATCACAAATGAAATTATTAGCATGTTGAATCAACTTAACAATGCTAGACAAATCATGATCCGATACTTGTTGCGCTAAAGTCTCCAACCAAAAAGTTGAAGCAGCTGCAACATCATCTAAAGAAATTGCAGGCCTAAGAAGATGACCTGAATATAAATAAGCTTTCGTTAGATAAGATTCAAGTTTCATATCTAAAGGATCTTTAAAAGAAGTACTATCTTCTGTAGGAATAGAAGTACGTTTAGCAAGAGTAGAGATAGCCCCATCAAATTTGGGGATCTTTTCCCAAAACTCTAAAGTAACTGCTGGCAAAGGATACAATTTTTTAAACCTTGAAGAAAGAATAAAAGTACCAGGCCTATTCCATTCTTTAGAAATCATATCAGAAATAGCATCAGGAACTGGAAAAACCTGTGGAATAACCGCAGGAGGTTTATAAACAGAATTTAAACGTTTACTAGTTTTAATATCAAGAGGACTAGTTTCCTCCATATCCAATGTAATCAACACTTATTTTAACAAAGAACGAATATACGCCATTTGAAATAAATAAGAGGATTTGTCAGTGTCAATATCTAAGGCAGGATCTTCTGAATCAGATAGATGCTCATCAGAGAAGGATAATTCAGTATGTTGCCAGTCATTTGAAATTTCTTCAACTTTATGAGAAGTTTTAAAAGACCTTTTACGTTTATTAGAAGGCAGAATGGCAGACAAAGCCTTCTGAATAGAATAAGAAAAATTCTCTTAAATTTACAGGTATATCTTGTGCATTAGATGTTAAGGTGAACAGCAACAGGTACTTAACTACTACTGATGGATACATTCTCTGCATGTAAAAGTTTATCATGACAACTACTACAAACCACAGCTGGAGATATAACCTCCACAACAAATGCACTTAGCTTTGGTAGAACTGTTATCTTGCAGCAGCATTCCAACAGTGATTTCTGAGACAGGATCAGATTGAGACATCTTGCAAATGTAAGAGAAAAAAAACAACATATAAAGCAAAATGATCAATTTCCTTATATGGCAGTTTCAGGAATGGGAAAAAATGCAAACAGCGTAGCCCTCTGACATAGAAAAAGGCAAGAGGCAAATAGAAATGGGGTCTTAAATAATGAAATGACGCACATCAAACAGAAAAATATTTTTTGCCGCCAAAAACGTCTGAAAACAACACTCGCTTCATAGATGACGCAACCTTGTGAAGGACTCGACGTCAACTAAGACACCGGAAATGACGAATTTGCATTAACGACCGTAACTTCGCACCAAAAAAATCTTGCGCCAATAATGACGCAATAAACTTTGGCATTTTGCGCCCTCGCAAGCCTAATTCTTCCCGCGAATTTAAAAGACAGTCAATTTGAAAGAGAGACTATACCCCAGGTAAGAAATACACTTTTCATAAAAAAAACATTTCCCAGAAATGAAACTGACAGTCTGCAAAAGGAAATATACTGAAAACCTGAATCATGGCAAATATAAGTACAATACATATATTTAGATTTTTAAATAACTACATAAAGTGCCAAACCATAGCTGAGACACCCATCCACATATAGCAGATAGCCAAACCAGTACTGAAACGGTTATCAGTAGAAGTAATGGAATATGAGAGTATATTGTCAATCTGAAAAGGGAGATAGGAGATGAATCTCTACGACCGATAACAGAGAACCTATGAAATAGATCCCCCGTGAGGAAAACCATTGCATTCAATAGGTGATACTCCCTTCACATCCCTCTGACATTCACTGTACTCTGAGAGGAATCGGGCTTCAAAATGCTGAGAAGCGCATATCAACGTAGAAATCTTAGCACAAATTTACTTCACCACCTCCATAGGAGGCAATGTTTGTAAAACTGAATTGTGGGTGTGGTGAGGGGTGTATTTATAGGCATTTTGAGGTTTGGGAAACTTTGCCCCTCCTGGTAGGATTGTATATCCCATACGTCACTAACTCATGGACTCTTGCCAATTACATGCAAGAAACATCTGTTATCTATAACTGACCAACATAATGTGAAGGACAATAAAGATATATTCTAGTGAAATATATGCCTTGTCCTGGAAGGTTTCTTCTAAAAGCCTTGTGTGAGTCTGATTAAACAAATATTAGGCTCTGCTGTCACTCTACACACACTCAGAAACATCAATCCAAGTGGCACACACACAACACGTCTATTGATACTGCTAAATAAAGGCACGTTTATTCCATTTCAATTGCTATTAAAAACGAAAGCTTTTTATTCAAGGAACCTCCAAAATCCCACCGGTGACAATGAACATGTATTAATGGCATATCCATCATCTCTATGTATCTTGTCTTTTTGTGATCATTAGTGAAATAACTTGCAGAATGCTTATGAAGCCTCATGCCATTAAGATTCTTACCTGTGCTCCTGATACAGGGCCAAATGGGTTAGGTGCTCTCATAACAGGTTGGTTGTATACTAATGTTTGCTGTGGCATTACTGGTATTTGAGGAGGCTACAAAAACAAACAAGGACATTTTATTAAACAAAAACATGTCATACCACTTAATTATTTAATGTTGCTCTTTAGAAAATGTGGCAAAGTGCAGTTAGAGATTGCTTTCTGTATATTACTAGGGGTTGCTCATTTTAATAAAAACTGGCCACAGTTAATATTGTAAAAAGTACAGTACATACATAGAAACAGATTTTGACAGCAGATAAGAAACATAGGCACACGTCTGCCTAATATTTCCTAAAAGTATAACTGTATCTAGTTCGTAAGGTAGCCTTATGCTTAACCCAGTCCATTTTAAGTTAATGCACAGATACACAGGCATTTTGCTAATTATTAAAATGTATGATAAATTAATGGAAAAAAATAAGGTTGTTGCTAAATACATAGGTTCTTGAAAAGGTCCCCTGATAACATCTTAAGATATATGATCCAGTTAAGATGACACGAAAAATTCCTGTCAAGACCTTTGGGAAAAATCTCTTAAAAGCTGTGTCCAACTACAGAAAAATCAAGAGACAAAAGGAAAAAGGTCTGAGTGGAAGACAACATAAAAAACATAATTTATGCTTACCAGATAAATTTCTTTCCTTCCGGATAGGAGGGGGCAAAGACACCCCAGCCAAAGGCTTAAATATCCCTCCCACTTCCTCATCATCCCAGTAATTCTGCCGAGGGAACAAGGAAAAGTAGGAGAAACATAAGGGTATAAATGGTGCCAGAAGAATAAAATAAATAATAGGGGACTTCCCATAGACAAGAAAAAACGGGCGGGGGGCCGTGGACTCTCCCTATCCAGAAGGAAATTAATTTATCTGGTAAGCATAAATTATGTTTTCCTTCCTAAGATAGGGAGAGTCCACGGGTTCATTCCTTACAGTTGGGAAAACTATACCCAAGCTCCAGAGGACACTGAATTAATATCAGGAGGGAACAAAAAGGAAGAGGCGGACCCTATTCTGAGGGCACCACAGCCTGAAAAACTTTTCTCCTGAAAGCTGCTTCTCGTAAGCTAAGCGGATTACACTCCTTAATCAAAAAGATAGGGAAGTCGAAGTAGCCTTCTGCTCCTTACTCTTCCCCGAATAGATAACAAACAAAGAGGAAGAATGTCTAAACTCATTAGTAGCCTGAAGATAGAACTTCAAGGCGCAAACCACATCCAAATTGTGAAGTAAGCGTTCTTTCAATGAAGAAGGATTAGGACACAAGGAAGGAACCACAATCTCCTGATTGATGTTGCTATCTGACACAACCTTAGGAAGAAAACCTAATTTAGTATGTAAACCTGCCTTATCTGCATGAAAAATCAGATAAGGGGGCTCACATTGCAAAACAGAGATCTCAGAAACTCTGTGCGCAGAAGTAATAGCCAATAAAAAGAGAACCTTCCAAGATAACAATTTAATGTCAATGGAATGCAGAGACTCAAACGGAACCTGTTGCAAAAGAACAAGATTTAGGCTCCAAGGAGGAGCCTCAGATCTAAACACAGGTCTGATCCTAATCAGAGCCTTAAAGGACTGCACGTCTGGAAGCTCAGCCAGTCTCCTGTGCAATAAAACCGACAGGGCCGAAATTTGTCACCTCAGGAAACTAGCAGAAAGGCCCTTCTCCAGTCCATACTGGATTAAAGATAAGATCCTGGCAACCTTAACTCTGTGCCAGGAAAAAACACGCTCTTCCCACCAGAATAAGTAGGTCCTCCACAACTTGTGGTAGATACGCCGAGTAACTGGTTTACAAGCTAAAATAAGAGTATCAATGACACTCAGAGAAACCTCTCTTGGCTAAGACTAAGTGTTCAATCTCCACGCAGTCAGCCTCAGAGAATCTAGATTTTGATGAACAAATGGACCTTGTATCAGCAGGTCTCTGCGACAAGGTAACTTTCACGGAGGAGATGAGGACATCCCCACTAGATCAGCTAAACAACGTGCTTCGCAGCCACAATAGAGCAATCAGGATTACCGATACCCGCTCCTGCTTGATGTGGGCCACCACTTGAGGAAGAAGCGGTAATGGAGGAAAAAGATATAGGAGTTTGAACCTCCAGGGCACTGCTAGTGCATCTATTAGATCCGCTTGGAGATCCCTCGAACTTGACCCATACCTGGAAATATCTGTGAGAAAAATAAAGCGCAACCACAATCAAGTGTAGGTAATTAAAAATGAGTACACAACACTACTGTATTGCACTTACAATGTTGACAGTCTTTATTGCATATAGATTAATCCAAACGAGCCTTCTAACAAGATAAAGGATAATACAAAGTAATACTAATAAAAGTTAAAACCAAAAAGTTCCCCGTAAATCTGTTGCTCGCCACCGTGCGGTCTCTCTCTTATTCCCTCTTGAGAAAGACCGCACAGCGGCGGTAGAAACGCGTTGAGGCTACTATTGGTACATTTGAGGACCCGTAGAAGATATACACTGTTTTTCACCTCTCAGCCTGGCTTTTGAGATTCACGCTACAGACTAGAGTCACACGCAGGACATGAAGACGCATGATGTGAGTGTTGGAAATTGAGATTCTCTGGAAGAGGATTTTAAACGAGCGACAGATTTACGGGGAACTTTTTGGTTTTAACTTTTATTAGTATTACATTGTATTATCCTTCATCCTGTTAGATGGCTCGTTGGGATTAATCGATATGCAATAAAGACTGTCAACATTGTAAGTGCAATACAGTAGTGTTGTATACTCATCTTTAATTACCTACACTTGATTCTGGTTGCGCTTTATTTTTCCCACAGATATTTGTTGGATTCTACCCTGCTCTGGGCGGCTCGAAGGACACCTCCGGTAAATCATCTGCAACTGATACCTTGGCTATCTTGTTGTATGTTAACCTTTGTGGTTTGGGATGAGATTTTTTTTTATATTACCCTGTGTTTATATTTTATATTTTTTTGTCTGATTTATCCCTACATCACGAGTGTATGATTTATTGTTGTATTTTTATTCAGGTAGCAAGCACTTTTTAATTCAACTATTTTCACTTTTGACCCATACCTAGGTAGCTTGGTATTGAAACTGGATGCCATGAGATCTATCTCCGGCGCCCCCCACTTGCTGTATATCTCTGCAAACAACTTGGGATGGAGAGAACATTCCCCTGGATGGAAGGATTGCCTGCTGAGAAAATCCGCCTCCCAGTTGTCCACACCCGGAATGTGGATTGCTGAAAGCAAACATCTGTGGGCCTCCGTCCACTTCGGAATCTAAGATACTTCCTTCATATCCAAGGAACTTCTCGTCCCCCCCCTGATAATTCATGTAAGCCAGCGAGGTTATATTGTCTGATTGGAATCTGACAAACTGGGATGAATCCAGAAGTGGCCAAGCCTTAAAGGCCTTAAAGATTGCCCGTAGTTCCAAAATATTGATCGGGAGATGATCTGGACAGAGCCACAAAGAGAGCGATTCTCTCGACTGACTGAGACAGATCTGAATGATAGCCGTTCCACTGCCTCAGCATGGAAAGTTGTAAAGGTCTGAGACAGAACGTGGCAAAAGGAATGATGTCCATGCAGGACACCATGAGACCAATCACCTCTATACACTGAGCCACAGAGGGACTCAAGGAGGTCCGGAGGGCAAGACATGCCAAAGTTAGCTTCCAACTTCTCTGGTCTGTTAGAAATATCCTCATGAATATGGAGTCTATTATAGTACCCAGGAATTCCACCCTGGTACTTGGGATAAGAGAACTCTTTTACAAGTTTATCTTCCATCCATGTAATCGAAGAAGACTAAGAAGGGACTCCGAGAAATCTTCTGCAAGGCTAAAGGATGGTGCCTGCACAAGAATATCGTCCAAGTATGGGGCTACTGCAATACCCTGAGTTCTGGCAACGGCTAGAAGAGCCCCCAGAACCTTTGTAAAGATTCTTGGAGCAGTAGCTAGGCCAAACGGAAGGGCAATGAACTGGAAGTGCTGGTCCAGGAATGCAAACCCCAGGAACTGAAAGTGTTCCCTGTGGATTGGAACATGAAGTTAAGCGTCCTTCAGATCTATAGTGGTCATAAACTGTCATTCCTGAATTAAAGGAAGGATGGACCTTATCGTCTCAATCTTTAAGGAAGGGACACTGAGAAATTTGTTTAAGCACTTTAGGTCCAGAATTGGGCGGAAAGTTTCCTCCTTCTTTGGGACCACGAAAAAGGTTTGAATAAAACCCCAAACCTCGTTCGATAGGCACCGGGACAACAACTCCTAAGGAGGATAGATCCCGAACGCACCCTAGAAAGGCATGCCTCTTTTTTGGTCTGGTAGACAGATTCGAGAGAAGGAATCTTCCCCTTGGTGGATGAGATTTGAAGCCTATTTTGTATCCCTGAGATACCACCTCCAGGACCCACGAATCCTGTATGTCCTTGAACCGGGCGTCTCAAAAAAGAGACAGTCTGCCCCCTACATGATCCAGTCCTGGATCCGGGGTCGCCCCTTCATGCCAATTCATTTTCGGTGGGCTTCTTATTCTGCTTGGATTTATTCCAGGCCTGAGCCAGCTTCCAAGTACTCTTGGGTTGCTCGGGCTTGGAGGAGGATTGTTGGAACGAAAATTAGAAGATTGTCGTCCCTTAGACGACTACTTCTTATCTTGTGGTAGGAAGGCACCCTTGCCTCTGGTAACCGTAGAAATAATAGCCTGTCTTTGCAAACTCTGTCTAATTTAGGTATCATAGGTTCTTCAGGCAGCGCAGCCTGTGGAACCTCTAACGTAGATAGAACCTCCTTTAATAAAAAACGCAAGTACTCAATTATAAATCTAAAGAACGGTTCCTCCGCAGCAGGAGGCTTAGGCGCTAAGGGCTCCGACCCCGAAAGTTCACCCTCTGAAGCTACAGAGGTTAACTCATTATCGGATAACTGGGACATAATAGCTCCGGGTCAGGAGAGCTATGTTTAACCTTTCTCTTGCGTTTGTAGAGCGAGGTAATGCACTGAGAACCGCAGGCACCGCCGTTTGTAACTGCGCGGCAAAGTCTGCAGGAAGGTGGTCTACTCCGGATGGAGGATTAGATGTGCTACGGGGAACTGCATGTGGAGTGGATAATGTAGCAAGAGTAGTAAACTCACGGGAAGCAGAATCCTGAGAGGTAGACGGCTCAGAGAGACTAAGAGCCTTAGCAGGCTTGTCTCCCTTCTTACACTTTATAACGGTGTTAAGGCATGTGGAACATAATTGAGTGGGCAGGAAAACCACGGCCTCCTCACAATATAAACAGGTATGATTTAGTACAGAAGGAGTACCTTCTAACATGTGAGTCCTCCATAGCTCAGGTTATACCCACATAAGGACACAAATAAAAACGTTTTTTATTATAGAAAACTGCACCTTTATACTCCCAATGGCTGGGGCATTCACCACCTCCTAGACCCGGACAGTTAACAGAGAAAACGCTCTCCTCAGTTTCAAGTCTCAGGCGGAATGGAGGAAATGAACATAGACCACACCCGGTCACATGGAGTGCAAGACAGTACTTCTCCCTGTTATTACAAGTACAGCAAGTAATAGGAGCTGTGCAACACTTTCCAGCCAAAAACACAGTCTATTAGCCCAGGAAAAAAAATCACACAAAGCAGCGTGTAAATAATTAATACACTGATTAATTAACCCCAACTGTTCAATAAACCCCCTTCAGATGATATTAACCCTGGATCCTATCAAGGTATAAAGGAGCCACACTGTGACCCTGTTACAGCATTTTATGTGTAAAAATTTAAACAATCTTATCTCCAGGATCCATGCTGTGGAACAGAACACAGACTCTCAAGTGTAACAGTCTTATAGCAGCACTCCTGACATGGACTTGAGTAAGAGAAAGCAGGCAGTGAAACTCGTTAACAGTGATTGCTTAGGAGTTGTTAGCAGTAGTCTGGATGGTTTCGAAGAAAAACTTTCCCTGCATCTCTAGACTAACTTTCATCAATACTCTCACTGAGAGGTTGACATGACTACTTAAAACTCCAGTCCTATCTCGAATGGCAGATACCATTTTTCAGGACTCTCCGAATCTTCTGATAAATCCTAACGTGATGAAAGGCAAAGAATGACTGGCGTAATGAGGACGTGGGAGCGATATTTAAGCCTTTGCCTGGGTGTCTTTGCCTCCTCCTGGTGTCCAGGTGTTTTATTTCCCAACAGTAAAAAATGAAGCAGTGGACTCTCCCTATCTTAGGAAGAATACAACTGATAGAAAGTCCAAGACTAAAACATGGACTAAAACATGGATCATGAAGAAACAATGAAAGAATACACACATTCAAAGAAATTCATGCTATTTGTACTGATCTAAATGACAATCTAATCCCATAAAGAATACTAAAAAACACTGAGCCCATAACCAGGTGGTTTTTCTCAGGTAGTGTAATATAAAATGCTTGCATGCCAAGCACTCAAAATATGCAGAAAATAGTTACACTTCCCTCTAAATTTTTATCCCGCTGTTTGGCAAACAGTTGAAAAACAGTTCAAAAGCAGACATGGCATTACAGAAGTTAAAACTAAATTTATGCTTACCTGATAAATTACTTTATTTTACGATATGACGAGTCCACGGATTTCATCCTTACTTGTGGGAATATTAACCTCCTGCTAACAGGAAGTGGCAAAGAGCACTACAGCAGAGCTGTATATATAGCCCCTCCCTTCCCCTCCACCTCCAGTCATTCGGGCGAAGGTTATAGGAAGAGAAAAGGAAAGGCTAAAAAGGTGCAGAGGTGACTGAAGTTTTCAAAAAATAAAATAAACCTGTCTTAAAATAACAGGGTGGGCCGTGGACTCGTCATATCGTAAAAGAAAGTAATTTATCAGGTAAGCATAAATTTAGTTTTCTTTTACAAAGATATGACGAGTCCACGGATTTCATCCTTACTTGTGAGAAACCAATACCAAAGCAATAGGACACGGATGAAAGGGAGGGACAAGACAGGAACCTAAACGGAAGGCACCACTGCTTGAAGAACCTTTCTCCCAAAGATAGCCTCAGAAGAAGCAAAAGTATCAAATTTGTAAAATTTGGAAAAAGTGTGAAGGGACGACCAAGTCGCAGCCTTACAAATCTGTTCAACAGATGCATCGTTTTTAAAGGCCCATGTGGAAGCCATAGCCCTAGTAGAATGAGCCGTAATTCTTTCAGGAGGCTGCTGTCGAGCAGTCTCATATGCCAGGCGGATGATACTTCTCAGCCAAAAAGAAAGAGGTAGTCGTAGCTTTCTGACCCCTACGCTTTCCAGAATAAACAATGAATAATGAAGATGATTGACGGAAATCCTTAGTTGCCTGTAAGTAAAACTTTAAGGCAAAGAACACGTCCAAATTATGCAACATACACTCCTTCTTAGAAGGAGGATTAGGACACAAGGAAGGAACAACGATTTCCTGATTAATATTCTTATTTGAAAAAACCTTAGGAAGAAATCCAGGTTTGGTACGTAAAACCACCTTATCAGAATGAAAAATGAGATAAGGCGAATCACACAGTAACGCTGAAAGCTCAGAAACTCTTCGAGCAGAAGAAATAGCAACCAAAAACAGAACTTTCCAAAATAACAGTTTAATATCTATGGAATGCATAGGTTCAAACGAAACCCCTTGCAGAACTAGAATAACTAAATTCAAACTCAATGGAGGAGTAATAGGTCTAAATACAGGCTTAATTCTAGATAGAGCCTGACAAAAAGACTGAACATCTGGTATATTTGCCAAACGTCTGTGAAACAGAATTGACAAAGCTGAAATTTGTCCCTTTAAGGAACTCGCAGATAACCCTATCTCCAATCCCTCTTGGAGAAAAGACAGAATCCTAGGAATCCTAACTTTACTCCATGAGTAACCCTTGGATTCACACCAATAAAGATATTTATGCCATATCTTATGATAAATCTTTCTAGTGACAGGCTTTCTAGCCTGTATCAAAGTACTAATAACTGAATCAGAGAATTCTCGCTTCGATAAAATCAAGCGTTCAATCTCCACGCAGTCAGCTGCAGATAAATTATATTTGGATGTTGAAAAGGACCTTGAATGAGAAGGTCCTGTCTCAATGGAAGTTTCCACGGTGACAGAGAGGACATGTCCACTAGATCCGCATACCAAGTCCTGCGTGGCCACGCAGGCACTATCAGGATCACTGACGCTCTCTCCTGTTTGATTCGAGCAATCACGCGTGGGAGGAGAGGAAACGGCGGAAACACATAAGCTAGGCTGAACGACCAAGGTACTGCCAAGGCATCTATAAGTTCGGCCTGAGGATCCCTTGACCGGGATCCGTATAATGGAAGTTTGGCGTTCTGTCGGGATGCCATCAAATCCAATTCCGGTCTGCCCCATGTGAGAATCAATGAGGCAAATACGTCCGGGTGGAGTTCCCACTCCCCCCGGATGAAAAGTCTGCCGACTTAGAAAATCTGCCTCCCAGTTCTCTACTCCTGGGATGTAGATCGCTGACAGATGACAAGAGTGGGCTTCCGCCCAACTGATTATCTTGGATACCTCTATCATCGCTAAGGAACTCCTTGTTCCCCCCTGATGATTGACATATGCTACAGTCGTGATGTTGTCCGACTGGAATCTGATGAATTTGGCCGAAGCCAACTGAGGCCACGCCTGAAGCGCATTGAATATCGCTCTCAGTTCCAGGATATTGATCAGAAGAAGAGACTCCAGTTGAGTCCAAACACCCTGAGCCTTCAGGGAGTTCCAGACTGCACCCCAGCCTAGAAGGCTGGCATCTGTTGTCACTATCACCCATGAGGGTCTGCGGAAACGAGTCCCCTGGGACAGATGATCCGGCGACAACCCCCAAAGAAGAGAGTTTCTGGTCTCTTGATCCAGATTTATCTGAGGAGATAAATCCGCATAATCCCCATTCCACTGTCCGAGCACGAACAGTTGCAGTGGTCTGAGATGAAAGCGAGCAAACGGATCTATGTCCATTGCCGCTACCATTAAACCAATTACTTCCATACACTGAGCCACTGATGGCCAAGGAATGGACTGAAGTGCTCGGCAAGTATTCAGAATCTTTGTTTTTCTGACCTCCGTCAGAAATATTTTTATGGTTAACGAGTCTATCAGAGTTCCCAAGAAAGGAACCCTTGTCTGTGGGACAAGTGAACTCTTCTCTATGTTCACCTTCCAACCGTGAGTTCTCAGAAAAGACAACACTGTGTCCGTGTGAGACTTTGTCAGCTGATATGTTGACGCCTGAATCAGAATATCGTCCAGATAAGGCGCCACAGCTACTCCTTGCGGTCTGAGAACCGCCAAAAGAGACCCTAGAACCTTTGTGAAGATTCTGGGTGCCGTGACCAACACGAAAGGAAGAGCCACGAACTGATATTTGTCCAAGAAGGCAAACCTTAGAAACCGATGATGATCCTTGTGGATTGGAATATGAAGGTAAGCATCCTTCAAATCCACGGTAGTCATATATTGACCCTCCTGGATCATTGGTAAAATTGTTCGTATTGTCTCCATCTTGAATGATGGAACTCTTAGAAATTTGTTTAGACATTTGAGATCTAAAATGTGTCTGAACATTCCCTCTTTTTTGGGAACAACAAATAGGTTTGATTAAAACTCCAGTCCCTGTTCCAATTCTGGAACTGGACAAATTACCCCCATAGTAGAAAGGTCTTTTACACAGCGTAAGAACGCCTCTCTTTTTATCTGGTTTGCAGATAATCTTGAAAGATGAATCTCCCTCTTGGGAGAAAATCCTTGAATTCCAATTAATAATCGTGGGTCACTATTTCTAGTGCCCAGGAATCATGAACATCTCTTGCCCAAGCCTGAGCAAAGAAAGAGAGTCTGCCCCCTGTCTTAGGACCAGCAGTGCACTTTTTGGATTGTTTACCCTTATTCTAGTTCTGATTGGGTCTCCAGACTGACTTAGATTGGGTAAAATTCCCTTCCTGCTTTGAAGAGGAAGATGAAGCAGGGGGTCCCCTCCTTTAAAGTTCCGAAAGGAACGAAAATTATTCTGTTTACCCCTCATTTTAACCGACTTATCCTGAAGTAGGGCATGGCCCTTACCTCCTGTAATTTTAGAAATGATTTCCTTCAATTCTGGCCCAAAAAGGGTCTTACCTTTAAAGGGAATGGCTAAAAGTTTATGTTTTGATGACACATCAGCAGACCAAGATTTAAGCCATAATGCTCTACGTGCTAAAATAGCAAATCCTGCATTTTTTGCCGCTAATTTAGCATTTTGAAAAGTGGCATCGGTAATAAAAGAATTAGCTAGCTTAAGAGCTTTAATTCTATCTAAGATGTCATCTAACGGAGTCTCAACCTTAAGAGACTCTTCTAGAGCCTCAAACCAAAAAGCTGCTGCAGTAGTTACTGGAACAATGCAAGCCGTAGGTTGTAAAAGAAACCCCTGATTAACAAATAATTTCTTTAGTAAACCCTCTAACTTCTTATCCATAGGGTCCTTAAAAGCACAAATATCCTCAATTGGTATAGTAGTACACTTAGCTAGGGAAGATATAGCTCCCTCTACCTTAGGGACCGTTTGCCATGAGTACCGAATGGTATCTGATATGGGAAACATTTTCTTAAAATTAGGAGAGGGAGAAAACGGTATACCATTACTTTCTAATAATTTCCAAAATTCTCTTAGGAACCGGAAAAACATCAGTGTAAGTAGGAACTTCCAAATATTTATCCATTTTACACAACTTCTCTGGAGGAATCACAATAGGATCACAATCATCCAGAGTCGCTAAAACCTCCCTAAGTAACAGGCAGAGGTGTTCAAGCTTAAATTTAAATGACATAGCATCCGAATCTGTCTGAGGCAAAATATTCCCTGATCAGAAAGTAATTCCCTGATCCCCAACTCAGAGCACTGTGAGGGAACATCAGAAATAGCTAATAAAGCATCAGTGGATTCAGTATTTTCATTAATACTTGACCTACTGCGTTTACCCTGCAAAACTGGTAATTTAGACAATACCTCTGTAAGTGTAGTTGACATAACTGCAGCTATCTCCTGCAGAGTAAAAGAATTAGACGCACTAGAAGTACTAGGCGTCGCTTGTGTGGGCGTTAAAGGTTGTGACACTTGGGGAGAATTAGATGGCATATCCTGATTCTCTTCAGACTGAGAATCATCCTTAGGCACACTTTATTTAAAATATGCTTTTTACATTGTAAGGCCCTTTCAGTACAAAAGCTACACAATGATAGAGGGGGTTGCACAATGGCTTCTAAACACATAGAACAATGAAAAACCTCAATGTCAGACATGTTGAACAGACTAGTAGTACCACAAAAGTCGTTTAAACACTTATTTATTGCAAAAAATAAACATTTGAAAAACGTGTACTGTGCCTTTAAGAAAAGAAAAAGTGAACAATTTTTCTAAAATGTTCAAAAAAACATTAAATTAACCCCAAATTTGACTAAATATTGTTGGTTAATCCAAAAATTACTGCACCCAGAAGCAAGGGAAGAAATGAGGCTTTAGAAGTACTAATATCAACTATTAATCAAAAGATAGATAAAAAAATACCCTCTGCACCTCAGCTGTGGCGCCTACCTGCCCCCAGGGTACTTCGAAACAAGTTTTCAACCCTTCAGACCAGCTACACAGTCCAGGAGCCTTCCAAGTTACTGCTTGCTGCCGCTTAGCTTGAAGGAAGTGCGCATCTGAGCGCGCGAAACTAAGGTCCGCCCCTTAAGGTCAAAGTCAGAGTAGGCCCAAACAAAACCACATGGAAGTGCGGTTTTGCACCAGAGTAAAAGTATACACAGTATACAACCCTCAAACATAAAACAAACAAGTTTTAAATGCCAATAATAAAAAACGTAACACATCGTTTTTTTACATTGTCTCCCATGTCACATAATGCCCAAATATCAACTAAAGAAAAATATAATATAGGGACTCTAGTAATATCCCTCTTATAATAGGATTTACTGCTTACCCCATTCCCATATAGGGAAATAATGCCAGCCAGTTCTGATACACCAAGTCTCCACAGAAAAAAAGGCTGCACATACCTTAATGCTGCTTGTAGCATGAAACCGGTCTCCACACTGAAGAGGTCTCATGGTTACCTTCAGAAGTCTTTGTGGGAACCAGCGTGTATCTTAGTTACAAATGCTAAGATCATCAACCTCAGGGCAGAAATCTTCTTCCATATCCCCCTGAGGAAAATAGTATGCACCGGTACCATTTAAAATAAAAAACTTCTTGATTGAAGAAACTAAAACTAACACCTCACTTTACCATGTCTTCCTAGTATAACACAGGCAAAGAGAATGACTGGAAGTGGAGGGGAAGGGAGGGGCTATATATTCAGCTCTGCTGTGGTGCTCTTTGCCACTTCCTGTTAGCAGGAGGTTAATATTCCCACAAGTAAGGATGAAATCCGTGGACTCGTCATATCTTTGTGAATGAAAAGGGAAATTAAAGCAGTGGAACTGTGGATATTGATATCTAAGGAGAGCGAAAATAATAAAACGTTTCCAGAATAGCTTCAGTGTTCTGCACAGATGATGTTGCCAGTTGGGTGAGAACGATGTAATACTGTGCAATAATATAACATTTTAATATATTTTAAAAAAGTTACTTAATCTGTGTAAAGCATAATGTTTTTTTTTTACAAATTGCTAAATTTAGCCAAGTGGGTAGTAAAATCAACCGGGTGGTGTGCCCATTAAATAGTTCCTGGGAAAATCGCTTCCTTTATAGGAATTAGGGCCAGAAGAAGTGAATTATTAGCAGAACTACTCCCACTTTAGGGAGCCGAGGACTGGAGTTCCCACATTAGGGAGCCAAGAATACAAGAGCTACAGGATGATGAGACAGGATAACAGGGTAGCTAAGATAAGGGTAGCTAAGACAGGCAGGTAACGAGAGAATAGTGAGAAGTCTAGCCGAGATCAGTTACCAGAAAGCAGTACAATCAGTCATCAAACACTGGCATATACAGAAGAGTAGTCAGGAGACAATCCAGATACGTGAACCAGAAAAAAACAAACACTGAACAATAAGAATTTAGGTTCAGGACAGAGGCACAAACAAAGCTGGTAAACCACAATGTCAGGACAGGGAGTGGTCTGTGAGGCTGCCTTATGTAGCAGTGCAAGTTTTTTTTCTTTAACTTTATTTTTAAAGCATTGTGTGCATTTGAAAGAGCAGGCAATTATCATCCAAATGAAGTAGCATCTAAGGGAGCTGAGATTGAGGGGTTTGAAGAACTCCCACCCATTCAGCTCCCTTACAGCTATCCTAAGCTTTTTGATTCTGCCCCCTTCATGACATCACCAACAATCCCATGAAGCACAGGATTGCCGCTAACAACACCACCAACGAACCCTGGACTGTAGTGCGGGGAATCGTCAGAAACAGTGTTTGATCTGCAACCCCCTGCATGACAAAATGGCTCTTCATGTGCCAATAGGCCGCAATGTGCATGATGGGGATAGCTCGTCATGCACAATTACAGTGGTTAATTATTTTTTTTAGGGAAGCTGCTTTGGAATTTAAACAGAAGAATTCAAATAGCTTTTTTACCTTATTGTTTGTATTGATATTTGTACTAATTTGTAAGTTAGGCATTTAATAAAAATAAATGTATTTTAAAAAAATCCAAACAAAAGTAGTTTTCACTATTGGATAATCAATTCTAAATTAGGTAAGCTTTATCTCCTATCACAATAAACAGCTGCTGAAACTGATATGCTACAAAAGGTTGTCCGACCCATAAATCCAGCACCCTGAATTATGCAGTGAAGTAGACTTTATGAGGCTAATTCCTTATTCTAGACCAAGTAGGATAGGCATTATTCCTATTAATGCCAGTCATGCTAAACCGTTATCTGATAGTGACATTACTTTAAAAGGCAGTATATGACTAATGCATGCATCAGAGCTCTTAAAGGGACAGTCTAGTATAAATTAAACTTTCATTATTCAGATAGGACTTTCCAATTTACTTTTATCATCAAATTTGCTTTTTTCTCTCTTGGTATTCTTAGTTTAAACTAAAAGAAAATTTATGCTTACCTGATAAATGTATTTCTTTTGACACGATGAGTCCACGGATCATCATAATTACTAATGGGATATTCACCTCCTGGTCAGCAGGAGGCGACAAAGAGCACCACAGCAGAGCTGTTAAATAGCTCCTCCCTTCCCTCCCACTCCAGTCATTCGACCGAAGTTAGGAAGAGAAAGAAAAAGCCAAGGTGCAGAGGTGTCTGAAGTTTATAATAACCCACAACCTGTCTAAAAGAACAGGGCGGGCCGTGGACTCATTGTGTCAAAAAAGAAATACATTTATCAGGTAAGCATACATTTTCTTTTTTAAGACACAATACTAATGAGATTCAATACCCAAGCTAGAGGACACAGATGATACAGGAGGGACAAGACAGGGAACCTAAACGGAAGGCACCACTGCTTGAAGAACCTATCTCCCAAAAGCGGCCTCAACCGAGGCAAAAATGTCAAATTTGTAGAACTTTGAAAAACTGTGAAGAGAGGACCAAGTTGCAGCCTTGCAAATCTGTTCCACAGAAGCTTCCTCTTTGAACGCCCATGAGGAAGCAACAACCCTGGTGAAATGAGCCATAACCCTCTCTAGAGGCTGCAGTCTAAAATGGTAAACGTATGATACTCCTCAGCCAGAAAGAAAGAGAAGTAGTCGTAGCTTTCTGTCCCTTACGTTTTCCTGAGAAAACCACAAAGAAAAAAAGCCTTGCTCTAAAGCTAGTGGAGATTACGTTCGTATTCTCATGCACTGAGAGGATTAGAAACTTTATAATCATTTTTAGGAGAGTTAGCAGCAAAATTGCTAACACATGTCAATTATAAACTTTATCTTCTTTTGGTGCTTAATTTAAATAGCCTATATGTTTTTGAGTGTATAATGGCCCTTTAACCATAAGGCTCTGCGAGCTATATAGAGAAACCCAAAATCTTTGCTCCCGGCTTTGATAACTTGAAGGGAAGCATCCGTAATAAAGTAATTAGCCAGCTTAAGGGCTTTTATCCTATCCTGAATTTATGTCCTGATAGCATCAGGCCTCAACCAATATGCTGCCGTCTAGTGACGGTAGCAACACACACAAATGGCTGTCATTGTAACAACACAAAAGAAAGAGATTTCTCTTGTGATGTATCGAGTCCACGGATTCATCCTTACTTGTGGGATATTCTCCTCCCCTACAGGAAGTGGCAGAGAGAGCACCCACAGCAGAGCTGCCTATATAGCTCCCCCCTTAGCTCCACCCCCCAGTCATTCGACCGAAGGCTAGGAAGAAAAAGGAGAAACTATAGGGTGCAGTGGTGACTGAAAGTTTAAAAAAAATATATATATATGCCTGTCTTAATAAACAGGGCGGGCCGTGGACTCGATACATCACAAGAGAAATAAATTTATCAGGTAAGCATAAATTATGTTTTCTCTTGTAAGATGTATCGAGTCCACGGATTCATCCTTACTTGTGGGATACCAATACCAAAGCTTTAGGACACGGATGAAGGGAGGGACAAGACAGGGACCTTAAACGGAAGGCACCACTGCTTGTAGAACCTTTCTCCCAAAAATAGCCTCCGAAGAAGCAAAAGTATCAAATTTGGAAAATTTGGAAAAAGTATGAAACGAAGACCAAGTCGCCGCCTTACAAATCTGTTTAACAGAAGCCTCATTTTTAAAAGCCATGTGGAAGCCACAGCTCTAGTAGAATGAGCAGTAATTCTTTCAGGAGACTGTTGGCCAGAAGTCTCATAAGCTAAAAGGATGATGCTCTTCAGCCAAAAGGAAAGGGAGGTAGCCGTAGCCTTCTGACCTCTCCGCTTACCAGAATAAACAACAAACAATGAAGATGTTTGACGGAAATCTTTAGTTGCTTGTAAGTAGAACTTTAAAGCACGAACCACATCAAGATTGTGCAACAGACGTTCCTTCTTTGAAGAAGGATTAGGACACAGTGAAGGAACAACAATCTCTTGATTGATATTCTTATAAGAAACAACCTTAGGAAGAAACCCAGGTTTGGTACGCAAAACCACCTTATCTGCATGGAAAATAAGATAAGGGGAATCACACTGTAAAGCATATAGCTCAGAAACTCTTCGAGCCGAAGAGATAGCTACTAAAAACAAAACTTTCCAAGATAGAAGCTTAATATCCATGGAATGCATAGGTTCAAACGGAACCCCTTGAAGAACTTTAAGAACTAAATTTAGGCTCCATGGCGGAGCAACAGGTTTAAATACAGGCTTGATTCTGACCAAAGCCTGATTAAATGCTCAAACGTCTGGGACATCTGCCAGACGTTTGTGTAGAAGAATAGACAAAGCAGATATTTGTCCTTATAAGGAACTAGCTGATAATCCATTCTCCAAACCTTCTTGGAGAAAAGACAATATTCTAGGAATCCTAATCTTACTCCACGAGTAACCTTTGGATTCACACCAATAAAGATATTTGCGCCAAATCTTATGATAGATATTCCTGGTGACAGGCTTTCTAGCCGGAATCAGGGTATCAATGACCGACTCAGAGAAACCACGCTTTGATAGAATCAGGCATTCAATCTCCAAGCAGTCAGACGCAGAGAAATTAGATTTGGATGTGTGAAAAGACCTTGGATTAGAAGGTCCTGCCTCATTGGCAGAGTCCATGGTAGAACCGAGGACATGTCCACTAGGTCTGCATACCAAGTCCTGCGTGGCCACGCAGGTGCTATCAGAATCACCGAAGCTCTCTCCTGCTTTATTCTGGCAACCAGACGTAGAAGGAGAGGAAATACATAGGCCAGATTGAAGGACCAAGGCACTGCTAGAGCATCTATCAGTACCGCCTTGGGATCCCAGGACCTGGACCCGTAACAAGAAAGTTTGGCATTCTGACGGGACGCCATCAGATCCAATTCTGGTGTGCCCCATAGCTGAATCAGCTGGGCAAATACCTCCGGATGGAGTTCCCACTCCCCAAGATGAAAAGTCTAACGACTTAGGAAATCCGCCTCCCAGTTTTCTACTCCTGGGATGTGGATTGCTGAGAGATGGCAAGAGTGATCCTCTGCCCATCGGATTATTTTGGTTACCTCCATCATCGCTAGAGAACTCCTTGTTCCTCCTTGATGATTGATATAAGCTACAGTCGTGATGTTGTCCGACTGAAACCTGATGAATTTGGCCGCAGCAAGCTGAGGCCACGCCTGAAGCGCATTGAATATCGCTCTCAGTCCTAGAATATTTATCGGGAGAAGAGATTCCTCCCGAGACCATAAGCCCTGTGCTTTCAGGGAGTTCCAGACTGCATCCCAGCCTAGCAGGCTGGTATCTGTCGTTACAATGAGCCACTCTGGCCTGCGGAAACACATTCCCTGAGACAGGTGGTCCTGAGACAACCACCAGAGAAGAGAATCTCTGGTCTCCTGGTCCAGATGCAGTTGAGGAGACAAATCTGCATAATCCCCATTCCACTGTTTGAGCATGTGGGTTAGAAAACTCAAAAACAAACCACAATGACCCCTTTAGTCCCTTAAAAAAAAAACATAATTGCATCATTCACTGAATAAACTTTTTTACTAAACAGTGTCACCAGTAACTAATGAGCCCTTCATGCAAGCTGAAATTCCTACCCAAGTGTCTGAATACAGCTTACCCTTCCCTCATGGGGATATTGCCAGCCTTTTCTAGAAATAACAGTCTGTCTGGAAAAAAATAGACTGAACATACCTTAATGCAGTTTAGCCTGCAAACTGTTCCCCCAACTGAAGTTTTCCTGTACCCTTCAGCCCTTGTGAGAACAGCAGTGGATCTTAGTTACAAAATGCTAAGATCATCATCCTCCTTGCAGAAATTTTCATCCCTTTTCTGCCAGAGAGTAAATAGTACACACCGGTACCATTTAAAAATAACAAACTTTTGCTTGAGAAAATAAAAACCTAACATTTTTGTCACCACACTCCTCTTTGCCCTTCCTAGCAGTTAAGCAGGCAGAGAGAATGACTGGGGGTGGAGCTAAGGGGGGAGCTATATAGGCAGCTCTGCTGTGGGTGCTCTCTCTGCCACTTCCTGTAGGGGAGGAGAATATCCCACAAGTAAGGATGAATCCGTGGACTCGATACATCTTACAAGAGAAAACTATCTCCCTCTGAGCAGTACGTTCATGATCCGGAACTCCGCCGCAACAGGGAAAGACAGTCTCCAGTCCCAATTATGCATATAATATGAGGATGCGTATAGGACTAGTAACTGCTCCGGAAAAGAAGGGAAAAAGGCGTGATATGTAAATACCGCCTTCCCAAGGATCGCCCATCGTGGGCGTTAACAAAACAGTCATCTCCCGGGTTGGCATGTTGTATTATGTAACCGCCGGGAGATGAGATAAAGTGCCCCATAGACTAATTATTACAATAGTCGGCTAAACTTAAAAGCACCCAATTTTGTCAGTTGCCCTGTAAGGCAAAATAAATACAGAGTGCTCTTCCAGTGCCTGTGATAGCTGTTGCATATAATCTCCTATGTATCAGGGAGAATTCATGCCAGATAAAATTAAAGTGCCCAATCCATTAAGGGCTTCTTTATAAATCCCATCCATACAAAGTAAGTGCCCAACTTCTTCTGAGTTCCTTCTTTTATCCCCAGAAATAAGTCAGCACTTACCTCATATTCTGCCCGACAGCAAAGGCAGTTCCCAAGTTTGAGAGGTCCTATTCCTCACATGGACCTGTGAAAGAAGAGAAAATACTGATTAATATCCCTCAGATTTTTCAGGGTTAGGGCAGCATAAATGTATGGGAGGTGCAGTGAGAATTATGTCCCACAAGTTCCCATTATTCTAAAGCCACCAAAGCTCTACTGAAGAGACTGATATGGACTACGGCTACACCCTAGGACAAAGCAGCACAATCTTGCACTACTTTAAAAATAATAAACTCTTGATTGAAGAATCTTTAATAATACCTCACTTTACCTCTTCCTATAACTAACATAGGCAAAGAGAATGACTGGAGTGGGAGGGAAGAGAGGAGCTATTTAACAGCTCTGCTGTGGTGCTCTTTGCCTCCTCCTGCTGACCAGGAGGTGAATATCCCATTAGTAATTATGATGATCCGTGGACTCATTGTGTCTTAAAAAAACATAATTTATGTAAGAACTTACCTGCTAAATTCATTTCTTTCATATTAGCAAGAGACCATGAGCTAGTGACGTATGGGATATACATTCCTACCAGGAGGGGCAAAGTTTCCCAAACCTCAAAATGCCCATAAATACACCCCTCACCACACCCACAAATCAGTTTAACGAATAGCCAAGAAGTGGGGTGATAAGAAAAAAGTGCGAAAGCATAAAAAACAAGGACTTGGAATAATTGTGCTTTATACAAAAAAATCATAACCACCACAAAAAAGGGTGGGCCTCATGGACTCTTGCTAATATGAAAGAAATGAATTTATCAGGTAAGTTCTTACATAAATTATGTTTTCTTTCATGTAATTAGCAAGAGTCCATGAGCTAGTGACGTATGGGATAATGACTACCCAAGATGTGGATCTTCCACGCAAGAGTCACTAGAGAGGGAGGGATAAAATAAAGACAGCCAATTCCGCTGAAAAATAATCCACACCCAAAATAAATTTTAAATCTTATAATGAAGAAAACTGAAATTATAAGCAGAAGAATCAAACTGAAACAGCTGCCTGAAGTATTTTTCTACCAAAAACTGCTTCAGAAGAAGAATACACATCAAAATGGTAGAATTTAGTAAAAGTATGCAAAGAAGACCAAGTTGCTGCTTTGCAAATCTGATCAATCGAAGCTTCATTCCTAAACGCCCAGGAAGTAGAAACTGACCTAGTAGAATGAGCTGTAATCCTTTGAGGCGGAGATTTACCCGACTCGACATAAGCATGAAGAATTAAAGATTTCAACCAAGATGCCAAAGAAATGGCAGAGGCCTTCTGACCTTTCCTAGAACCGGAAAAGATAACAAATAGACTAGAAGTCTTTCGGAAATTCTTAGTAGCTTCAACATAATATTTCAAAGCTCTAACTACATCCAAAGAATGCAATGATCTCTCCTTAGAATTCTTAGGATTAGGACATAATGAAGGAACCACAATTTCTCTACTAATGTTGTTAGAATTCACAACCTTAGATAAAAATTTAAAAGAAGTTCGCAACACCGCCTTATCCTGATGGAAAATCAGAAAAGGATATTCACAAGAAAGAGCAGATAATTCAGAAACTCTTCTAGCAGAAGAGATGGCCAAAAGAAAACAAAACTTTCCAAGAAAGTAATTTAATGTCCAGTGAATGCATAGGTTCAAACGGAAGAGCTTGAAGAGCCCCCAGAACCAAATTCAAACTCCAAGGAGGAGAAATTGACTTAATAACAGGTTTTATACGAACCAAAGCTTGTACAAAACAATGAATATCAGGAAGAATAGCAATCCTTCTGTGAAAAAGAACAGAAAGAGCAGAGATTTGTCCTTTCAAGGAACTTGCAGACAAACCTTTATCCAAACCATCCTGAAGAAACTGAAAAATTCTCGGAATTCTAAAAGAATGCCAGGAAAAATGATGAGAAAGACACCAAGAAATGTAAGTCTTCCAGACTCGATAATATATCGTCCTAGATACAGATCTACGAGCCTGTAACATAGTATTAATCACAGAGTCAGAGAAACCTCTTTGACTAAGAATCAAGCGTTCAATCTCCATACCTTTAAATTTAAGGATTTGAGATCCTGATGGTAAAAAAGGACCTTGTGACAGAAGGACTGGTCTTAACGGAAGAGTCCACGGTTGGCAAGAAGCCATGCGGACAAGATCCGTATACCAAAACCTGTGAGACCATGCTGGAGCCACCAGCAGAAAAAACGAGCATTCCTTCAGAATTGATGCAAAAAAAGACAGCGCCTCATTGTGCAAGTAGGTTTCGTATGCGAGAATCACAGTGAAAGTAAAGACAAATAGAGATATACTCACAAGAGTATTGGCACCCTTATTGAAAGTGGTGCGAATAGGCAGGCTGACGTTTTTGCAGCAGTCAGTACGCTGTGCCGGATGACATCCGAAATCCTGAGCGGACGGCTGTGGGCTCTCCTCAATAGATCGAGTCCAAATCCTCTGTAGCTGTGCTGTGGGAAGAGACAGCGTGCAGCTGCTCTCTGTGTGTAATCAACGCTGCAAGCTGGTAACAGTCCTCGGCAGAGCTACACTCGATAAAAAACTCTGCTGGTAGTGAAAAAAGCTTGGCAAGCAACGATAAAAAAGCCAAAATGATACAAGGCTTAATGTAAAAAAGTAAAAACACTTTATTTGTGGTGTAAAAGTGTTTTTACTTTTTTACATTAAGCCTTGTATCATTTGGCTTTTTTCACTACCAGCAGAGTTTTTTATCGAGTGTAGCTCTGCCGAGGACTGTTTTCTCATTACCAGCTTGCAGCATTGATTACACACAGAGAGCAGCTGCACGCTGTCTCTTCCCACAGCACAGCTACAGAGGATTTGGACTCGATCTATTGAGGAGAGCCCACAGCCGTCCGCTCAGGATTTCGGATGTCATCCGGCACAGCGTACTGACTGCTGCAAAAACGTCAGCCTGCCTATTCGCACCACTTTCAATAAGGGTGCCAATACTCTTGTGAGTATATCTCTATTTGTCTTCACTTTCACTGTGATTCTCGCATACGAAACCTACTTGCACAATGAGGCGCTGTCTTTTTTTGCATCATTTCTAGATATTGGGTCCTGATCAGACACCGCCAAGACCAGCTGCCGATTGCACTTTGAACATATTCTTCCGAACACTTCCACTGAGATGATAAAGATTCCTAGTATTTGATTTCAGAAACACTGACGATTTCAGCTACCAACTTTTATCACCACTTTTGGGACTCATCACGATAAGCTTTTTTCTTCATATATATTTTTTAGAGTTTATATCATATATGTTATATTTTGCATGATTTTAGCCGCTTGATTATTGTTGCTGATCCAGTAACCGTATTTTGGGCCGCCTTGTACAAAGGTTCATATATATATTTCTAACTATCCAATATTGGATTTATATTTAGGGTTATTTCACACACATTACACAAATTTACACTTTTCACATTGGTTACTTCACCCAGTGGCACACCTCAACTATTATTACTGTTTTCTTGGTAACTGCACTATTCAACACCGTATGAGGATTAATTAATCATTTCAAGTTCACTATCTGCCATTTTTGGCATTTGATTTTTATTTTTTGCCCCAGGCGCACGCTATTACCATTTTTTATATTTGGTATTTTATCTGTTATTCCTTCAGAATCTTGGAGATTACTCTTGTAAGAAGAACTAGAGGCGGAAAGATATAGGCAGGATGATACTTCCAAGGAAGTGACAATGCATCCACTGCTTCCGCCTGAGGATCCCTGGATCTGGACAGATACCTGGGAAGTTTCTTGTTTAGATGAGAAGCCATCAGATCTATTTCTGGAAGTCCCCACATTTGAACAATCTGAAGAAACACCTCTGGGTGAAGAGACCATTCGCCCGGATGTAACGTTTGGCGACTGAGATAATCCGCTTTCCAATTGTCAATACCTGGGATATGAACCGCAGAGATTAGACAGGAGCTGGATTCCGCCCATACCAGTATTCGAGATACTTCTTTCATAGCCAGAGGACTGTGAGTCCCTCCTTGATGATTGACATATGCCACAGTTGTGACATTGTCTGTCTGAAAACAAATGAACGATTCTCTCTTTAGAAGAGGCCATGACTGAAGAGCTTCTGAAAATTGCACGGAGTTCCAAAATATTGATTGGTAATCTCACCTCCTGAGATTCCCCAAACCCCTTGTGCTGTCAGAAACCCCCATACAGCTCCCCAACCTGTCAGACTTGCACCTGTTGAGATCACAGTCCAGGTTGGAAGAAAAAAAGAAGCCCCCTGAACTAAACGATGGTGGTCTGTACCACGTCAGAGGGTGTCGAACAATCAGTTTTAAAGATATTAAATGAGATATCTTTGTATAATCCCGGCACCACTGGTTCAGCATACAGAGCTGAAGAGGTTGCATGTGAAAATGAGCAAAGGGGAACAAGTCCAATGCAGCAGTCATAAGAACCTAGAATTTCCATGCATAAGGCTACCGAAGGGAATGATTTAGACTGAAGATTTCGATAAGCTGAAACCAATTTCAGACGTCTCCTGACCAACAGAGACAGAGTCATGGACACTGAATCTATCCGGAAATCTAAAAAAGGTTACTCTTGTCTGAGGAATCAACAAACTGATTGGTTAATTGATCCTCCAACCATGTTCTTGAAGAAACAACACTCATAAAAAGCTGGAAAGGATCTTTCCATTGAAAATTAGCAAAGGGAATTGAATCCAATGCTGTTAAAACTTCTATGCATATATAGCAACTGAAGGAAATAATAGAGACTAAAGGTACCGACAGACGGAACCCAATACAAATTGTCCCTTGTCTGATAGAGACAAAGATAGTGACATAAACCATCTGGAAACCTAAAAAAAAAAGGTGACCCTTGCGTGAGGAATTAAGAGCTTTTGAAAAAAGATCCTCTAACTATGTCCTGAAGAGCAAGTGAAACATATGAGAATCCGCATCCTCAGGAAATAATCTGAATGAAAACAGAAAAATTAAGAATACGCATTTATTGTATCTAAAGAAAACAAATAATGCTATCAATGACCACAAAAAGGCAAAATAGTTTGAATAAAACTCCAAAACCCAGTTCCTAGAAAAGGAACTGGAATAAAAACCCCAGAAGATTCCAGGTCTGAGCAGCGCTTGAACCCCATGGGTACCCAGCCATGCCTCAACAGTATCCAAAATATATAGGACAGAAATACACTGAAAGAAAGTGTTAGCCTTACTGGAATAAAATCAAATAAATTTGGACAAAATAGAACCAAATAAATTTCAAAGAAGTCTTAACCTGCCCCTTACCAGCCAAGCTGGAATACGGCATGTGCATCGCAACATTAGGGAGCTAATTTCGAACCCCAATTAAAAACATGTTACATGGGAAAGAACTCAGGATTCGTTCCTTAATAAGAACAACCAAACTAGTATAAGCTTAAAGTTTTAGTCTTAGAACTCAATCTTGAAGCCCATAGTAACAGTTAAGAATTGAATCCAATTATTATTGATTATCTTAGAACAAAAGAAATATGGATTTTTATTTTTTTTTTTAAAAAGCACAGAATTCTTCTAGCTAAAATAGCTAAAGACATAGATTAACCCTCATTTGCGAATATATTCAATAAAATGAAGACACAAATGAAATCATTAGCATGATAGTCCAGTTTAAAGGACCAGTCAAAACAGAGGACTTGGAAAATGCAAAACAACAAGACAAATGCAACGGTACCAAGTCTAGTAAATATTGTCCCTTAACAATGCTAAAATAAATCATGATCTGATATTTGATCTTAAAGTAAACAGAAAAAATGAAGCAATTGCAATATCACAGGACCAAGAAAAGTACCTGAAACTAAATAATTTTCCAAAAATAAGATACAACTATATAAAGGAACATAAATACTATTTTGCTATAAAAACAATAGCATAATTAGTAGGAGTAGAGATAGCTCCAATAAATTGGAGAACCCTCCAAATTGAATTTAACTGCTGACAAAGAATATAGTTTAAAAATAAAAGACAATTCTCAGCCTATTCCATTCCCTAGTATGGGGAATTGGAAAGAAAACCTCTGAAATCACAGAAGAAATAAAAAGGCAGAAATAGTGTCAGCTAGTCTTAAAGAACTAGTTACCTTAATATCCAAAATAATCAACACCTCTTCAACAAAGAACAAATGTACTTTAATAATAAAAAAATTATATAAAAAAGTAGATTTGTTAGTGTCAATATCTGATGAAGAGAATTTCTGAAAGAGAAAAAAACATCATCAGAGAAGGATAAATCAGTATGTTGTTGGTCATTTGAAACTTCAATAATTAAAAAAGAAGTGAAAAAGACCTAAAAATCGTATTAGAAGGCACGAAGTCAGACATAGCCTTAATCAGAAAAAATATTTCTTATAAATCTTCTAAACATTTCTTGCACTTAAGAATGGAAATGTATAAAGCATAAATACTAATGGAATCTGCATGTAAAAGTATATCATAATAACTTATTACAAACCATAGCTAGAGATAAACATTTATAACATTTAAAATAAATGAACTTAGCTTTGGTAGAACTGAAACTCAGTTAAGCATTTTTCCAGAAGTGGCTTCTGACTCAGGGACAAACGGAGACATCTTGCAATACGTAATAGAAAAAACAACATATAAAACAAAATTGATCAAATTCCTTAAATGACAGTTTCAGGAATGGGAAAAAAATGCCAGTGAACAAGCTTCTAGCAACCAGAAGCAATAAATAATGAGACTTAAATAATGTGGAGACAATAGTGACGCCCCCATATTTTTTAGCGCCAAAAAAGACGCCCACATTATTTGGCGCCTAAATGCTTTTGGCGCCAAAAATGACGCCACATCCGGAACGCCGACACTTTTGGCGCAAAAAAAACGTCAAAAAAAAGGACGCAACTTCCGGCGACACGTATGACGCCGGAAACAGAAAAAAAAAAGTCTGCGCCAAGAATGAAGCAATAAAATGAAGCATTTTCAGCCCCCGCGAGCCTAACAGCCCACAGGGAAAAAGTCAAATTTTAAAGGTAAGAAAAAAATTGATTAATTCATATGCATTATCCCAAATATGAAACTGACTGTCTGAAATAAGGAATGTTGAACATCCTGAGTCAAGGCAAATAAATGTTTGAACACATATATTTAGAACTTTATATAAAAGCGCCCAACCATAGCTTAGAGTGTCACAGAAAATAAGACTTACTTACCCCAGGACATTCATCTACAAGTAGTAGAAAGCCAAACCAGTACTGAAACGAGAATCAGTAGAGGAAATGGTATATATAAGAGTATATCGTCGATCTTAAAAGGGAGGTAAGAGATGAATCTCTACGACTGATAACAGAGAACCTATGAAATAGACCCCGTAGAAGGAGATCATTGAATTCAAATAAGCAATACTCTCCTCACATCCCTCTGACATTCACTGCACGCTGAGAGGAAAACCGGGCTCCAACCTGCTGCGGAGCGCATATCAACGTAGAATCTAGCACAAACTTACTTCACCACCTCCATAGGAGGCAAAGTTTGTAAAACTGAATTGTGGGTGTGGTGAGGGGTGTATTTATGGGCATTTTGAGGTTTGGGAAACTTTGCCCCTCCTGGTAGGAATGTATATCCCATACGTCACTAGCTCATGGACTCTTGCTAATTACATGAAAGAAAGAAACATAGGTAGGCTCATATGCTAATTTCTAAGCCTTTGAGGGCTGCCTCTTATCACATGCCTTTTAAATCTCTTTTCAACACAAAGAGACAGAAAGTACACGTGGGCCATATAGATAACACTGTGTTCATGCACAGGGGGTTATTTAAGATTTAGCACAAAACAATGCTAAATTTAAGACAATAGATAATAAACAGTCACAGTCATGTGATCAGGGGGCTGGAAGAAGGTTCCAAGATACAAGGTAATCACAGAGGTAAAAAGTATATTAATATAACTGTGTTGGTTGTGCAAAACTGAGGACTGGGTAATAAAGGGATTATCTACCTTTTAAAACAATAACAATTCATTCTATGGTAGACTGTCCCTTTAAACTTCTCCCCAATAAATTCTTATCTTTAGAATGTCTGTTTTATAATCCCAAAACCTCCACCCTTTTAAATTCCACAGCTTACAACTCTTATGAAAAAACAAAGAAAAAAGCAATGATCATAAGATTAAAAAGAAACTGGGACTCATAGGTGGATAATCAACAGCAATGTCAATATCCTCACAGAGGATACAATGGCCTCACTATAGTCAATAAATTAAGTAGCCCACCTAAGAGTATGTCAGGGCCTGTTACTTCTAAAAGGTCTTAGGTCACATACAACCTTGGATGTGTGTGATAAGCATAAAAATAGCCTATGAACTAAATAAGCTTACACTTTTAGGAAATGTTGGAAATACTTTGTGGGTCTGTGGTTCTTATCTGCCATCAAAATCATTGTTTCGTTATTTTTTTATGTCAGGCGTGGCATGACAGGAACCCATACATAGTGGGGTCATGTCTTTTTCCAGCTGTTCAAAACAACATTAAACTAGAGCAGAGTTACAGCCCTACATTCCACCAACCATCAACTAATCATCAACTAATCACATACACACTGTTTGAATAAGATAAATCGGACTTTTCATAATTAACACTTTCGCGACAGGGCTAAAGTGTCTACATCGGAACAACTGTTCCGATGTAGACAAATTGAAACCACGCGATCGTGCACACGATTGCGAGATTTCAATTATTGGATCGCTTCTGGGGGGGCATCCCTACAACCCTAGGAAACGCCCTCTAGACCGCGATCAAATCCTGGAAGCACAGAAGGCTTCAGGACAGCAGTTAGCTATGACATTCTATTCCGTCATAACGGCTTTAAAGCCCAGTGTAATTATGACGGAATAGAAAGGCATAATGGCATTAAAAGGTTAAGTTGCCCCTTTTTTGTACTTGAATGTTTTTTTTCAGTTGACCTGGGAAGTAAATACTTTCCTAATCTACCTTAAATGTGAAATTATTACAGACATGCAGTTCAATTTTGTGACTTGGTCAGGTGCAACCTATATATGTTTGATCTTCAGACTATATTCTATTATCTCCTGACCATTGTGTTCAAAAGAGAGATTCCATCTCTGCTACCGTCTCTCTTAAGAATTGTTTTCAGAAGAAGAAAAAAAAATCTATCATCAAACTAATTAAATTAAGATCATTCTAATTACTAATTAGTTTCTAGTTAGTTGTGTTCGTAATTAAGAAAAGCTGTACTTACCATCCCATAGTTTACAAATCCTGTGGGTGTTGTGGCTGGATAGGCCATTATTGGTGGTGCCTAATACATTAGAGACATACATAAAACAGTTAGTACAAACCAATTGAACTTTATTCCACTAACCTAGCACATAAGCAGAGTTTACAACAGTCATGCATATTTTAATAGGTGCCATTTGACACAAGTGAATTTAAAAAGATCAAAACTACGGGAATATACAAAAGGGACAAGATCTTGTGGTAGGGTAGTTAAACAAATTGTTGATTCATGACAAACAAAATCCTTATGGTGCTCTACATAACTAGTTTTGCCACGGTAAATATAACTATAGTGACATTAATAGAAACACTAAGCATTTAAAATTGGAAGTTAGTCATCCATATGTCATTTTAATAAGTAAGAAAATAAATACTAAGAAAAAAGGTTTAAAAATATATATATTTTTTAAACCACCAGAAAAACCTAATTTTCAAAAGAAACGCACTATGTATTTACATAATGCCCTGATTCATAACAAAGCAGTACATGTAATAGATCCAACTCAAGACTATATATTACAATATCAGACTACAATAGCCTACTTTCATTTCACAGACATGTTCTAGAATAAAAAAGGAACACAAATTTAAACACACCATTCACCATTTTATATTAACCCTATATATTCCTCTGATTTGTGAGTCATTGCTTTATAACTGCCAGGTATTTTACATTTTTTATGTTCTGCTCATGTAAGATCCATAAACAGTAACTAAGCAAGAGTTGTAAGAATTGAGAATATTGAATTTAGTATGCAAGAAATATTGTGCTGATAATGCAGAGAGATATATTAGGGGTAATATAAATCTACAGTTCTTTTAAAGTATTGAGCTGAGGAATAATCAAACAGATTTTGCAGTAGAAATAAAACCAGATAGAGAACCTCATGCACATATATAATTCTCTTTGCAGCCAAAAGGACTGTTTTACAGAACAGTTGTGTGGCAGAACCGTCTGGCTACAAATAATGAACTTTACCCAAAGCAGATTACCATTAAGTAGTTATTAAGCTTACAAAGAGCACCACAATTCCCACACCCAAAGCACTGCAAAAAAATGCAGCTCCAAAAGCAATAAAAAAAACAAACAAAACAAACCTGGACAGTTCATGCCATTAGTTGCAAGTGAATCAAATGCAGTGGGGAGAAATCATTTACCAGCACACCACAAGATCATCTGTGATTACTGTGGGCTTCAGCTTATGATTGTTAAGCTTTAGCAGCAGTTAATAACAGCATGCTAGTATATAGCAAAAAGGCTGTTTTTCAACTTACGTATGGTGGGAAATGCATGCCATTCTGTTTTATTTTTCATCAGGGAAAACAGTTACATAATGCAATAACACAGGATTAGAACACATACACAAAAAGTCTAAATAGCTACATACAGTTTTAATACCTAGAAAACAGGCATTCTATGTTATTACTAAAGAGCATATTAAAACAAGTACACAATGCTACAATGTTTCTAATGGAAAGGCTCTGATACATTGTAACATTAGGGCTCGATTTATCAAGCCCTTCTCCTTCCTTCAACTGCAGGTTCTCACAGGGGAATCTGCAGTCAGGATTTATCGAGCAGTGATCACCAGGTCTCATCTGACCAGGGAGATTGACAGCTCCTGCCCACACGTGATTGGCTGTGCATGGGAAGGTTCGCACGAGATCACAAAATAGCGCTTGTGTGCAATGTTAAATTCGGGCAGTGGATTGTTGCCCGCCAGAGAAGAGCTGGGGCAAATAGGGGCGAATATATATACACCCCTCTACGCCCTTGATTGATAAATCGAGTCCTTAATAGTAAATAACATAACTAAATATAGTAAAGAGTTCTAAAAATGTAAGTCACTTTTGCATCACACATTCCCAATGTATAATTCAAATGATGATTGTGCATTAAAGGGACAATAAAGTCAAAACTAAACATGTATGATTAGATAGATCATGCAATTTTAAACAACTTTCCAATTTACTTCTATTATCTATTTTGCTTCGTTATTGTGGTATCCTTTGTAAAAAAGGATCAGGAGCCGCTATGCACTACTGGGATCTAGCTACTGATTGGTGGCTGAACAGAAATACCTCTTGTCATTGGCTAAGCTTACTCCCAGTAGTGCATTGTTGCTCTTCAATAAAGGATACCAAAAGAATAAAGCACATTTGTTAAAGTGAATGTCAATTTTAATGCTAAAGTGCACGGTTCTTAAAAATTCAATTAAAACCAGTGGCACTTTAATTCATCAAAATTTACATTTCACTCCTGTTGAGAAAAAAAAAAAACTTACCTTTTAATCTTCACAGCAGCTCCAGCTTCCTCCACCCCTCGCAAAGCCTCTTCCTGGGTCTAAAATTAGGAATCAGGCTTCCTCCAATCACGGCGTTGAATCAGACACTGATTTCCCCCGGGGGAGAAGCCGTGATTGGAGGATGACCTATCGATCATTTCTGACGTCAGAAAAGGCTTACAACGACCGGAGGAAGCTGGAGCTGCTGTGAAGATTAAAAGTTAAGTTTTTTTTCACAACAGGAGTGAAATGTAAATTTTGATGAATTAAAGTGCCCCTGTTTTAATCAAATTTTTAAAAACCGGGCACTTTAGCATCAAAATTGACATTCACTTTAATAGAAGTAAATAGGAAAGTTGTTTAAAATGTTTTGTTGTATCGGGATCATGAGAGAAAAATGTTGGGTTTCACGTCCCTTTAAAAGTGCATAATTAACAAGCTGGCAAAGAACACAATATAAAAGTATATACATATACACATACACACACCACAAATATCCCCAGATAGCCCTCTATCAGATCGCCACAAAAATGGAACTATGTCCCTTACACACATTTTTCCAGTGTTAATTATATCCTGCAGTGACTTATCTGTAATGGTTTAAACGGACAGTAAGCACCTTCAGATTCTAATATAAAATGTTTACCTGTGTGTTGTAAAACACCTTTTGCAATATATTTTCATTGTTTAGTTTGCCTACTTTTTCCTGTAATTTAGCTCTAAAAATAGTTTAATTTTCTGAAATGCACCGCGCAAAGTTTGCATGGTTAACCCTGCTACATATTTTTTCCTAACAGGCTTCAGCAAATAACTGCAAAGCAGTTTATACTAACGTAACTAACTAGGTTTGTCTTCCCTAGAAGCAAATCTAAATTGGCTTCTCCAAATAAGGCAAGTGGCGACAATTGCAGCAAGCAACACAATTTGTTTTTAAAATGTATACACTTGCCTGATGTTATTCTATAGCAAGTCAACATAGATGTCTTGTAATTACAGGTTTCCATACTAAAGATTCCTGCAGAAAATTACTGTATATAAAACTTCCAAAAGTCAAGCTGATAAAACCGCAATTATTAAAAAATGTATAGGGTTCTATTTTGTCTCTGCAAAAATCTAACTTTGTATACAAATTTACAAATTTAAAACCCTTGGAATTTTTATTTTAAGCATACTGAAATTTTATTCTAGTCTACAAACGTGTACATCACTCAATGCTAAAAATACTGTGTGGGCAAGTCCCTGTTAATAACAACTCTATCTGTAAAACAACTACACTCAGTTTTAGAGGTTTATTGTAACATACTTACCAAAGTAGCTGGATTCCAAGTTGTCGTAGGGGCCACTTTGGGTTGCCAATTAGTTCCTCCAGTTAGTTTCTTCTCTCCTGGTTGACTCCAATGAACGTCACTAAATGTATAAGAAAATAAATACTGGGTTCTAGAATTCTGAGATAACCAACGTCCATTTAAAGCAAAAAAACAAAAACAAAAAAGTGTATCTTTAAAATAAAAAATATAGCTAACATTTCCTGGATATACAACCAGGTTATCACTGCGCGCAATTTAAACCCTGATGAACAAGAAAAAAAAACTATAATCCTATGCTTGACAAACCCCGGTGCCAGGGAGCCACTGCCATCTTAAAATTAGGCCCTGGTTTAGAGTCCCCAAGATATCCATGGTGTACCCTGTTGGCCCGCCACCATTCAAACCTAAAATTTAACTTGGTGTGGGGTTGGATCGTTTCTAGGCCTTGAATCTGTGAAATAAAAATCCAGCTTTGATTGTGGTGTTATATAAATAATATCTCACAGGGATAGTCAAAAGTTTCTGGCTGCTAAATGTATAATATGTCTCCTAATTTTTGAACACATTTCTCGAGTCCTTACATTCTGCATCAGACTAATGGTGACGGTTTACTTTTAAAGGGAAGAGCGAGAGAGAGCGTGAGAGAGAGAGAGAGAGAGAGAGCGAGAGAGAAACACCCAGTCACACATACGAAGATCGCTCCATCTGAAGATAGTCTCTAAATTCACAATATAACAAGTCCACTAAATGGACACATACAAAGAATGTTGTTCAGTCCCAAAAGTGAAAAAAATGAAGACACTTTATGATTGAAGATTCCTTCAACAACAAAGTACCCATTTATTCTTATAACCCAAAAGATAAATCACATTTACACATCATATACCGGGTCCCTAGTATGATAGAATGTGTAAATGATGTAACTTCTGTATTTAACCACTGAAGTAACAAGAGGACAGTGCACCAATATGTCCTTTACAATGGCAACATTTTACTTTAGTGATTTCTCATTATTGACATAAGTGTCAGTCCCCAAGGCAGAACATAGTGCGATCTGTGATATTATCGCAGAAAGTGGAGCCTGCCTGCAGAAAGAACGGCCAGGTCTGTTAAACAGAGAATTTTTTCTTCAACAGGATTTTTTTTTTTCTGGCTAGTGCAGTGCTTTCAAATGGACAACCGGCACATTTTTAGTGCAGAGACAGTACTTTGAAATTATTGGCTAATGGCTGCTCTGCTCCTGAATTTGATACTTTTTTTAGATGCAATATCATTATTGATACTTTTACCGGACAGAACGGCTTCTGCGACTGCGAGGTAAGTCAGTTCTGGGCACAGGGCAAGTGTTTTTTTTTTTTTTTAACCTTTAGCCCTGCTCTGGGCAAGCAGAAGGAGTAAAAGCTGTTTTAATTTTTTTTATTATTATTGTGTTATTTCAATAGCGCTGAGTGGCTGAGTGAGTGCAGGAAAAGCCTAGCACACAACAAATGTTTACATTGCACACATCTCCTACTGCAGCGCATCACATAATTCTTGGGAGACCGCAGACCGGCAATGTTTGCTGTATACCTCAGCGGTGTATCACCTACAGCACGTCTTAGGGTATGATTTACATTCCGTGGGCTCATTATACAGACCTGCCCCTGCATCAGTGTACAGCATGGTGACTTGCAAGATCCCATATACCGGAGAAATGCTGTGCAAGTGGGTGATGAGGTTACACATGCTGTACACTGATGCAGGGGCAGGTCTGTGTAATGAGCCCACGGAATGTAAATCATACCCTAAAACGTGCTGTAGGTGATACGCCGCTGCGGTATACAGCACACATTGCCGCCGGTCTGCGGTCTCCAAGAATTATGCGATGCGCTGCAGTAGGAGATGTGTGCAATGTAAAGATTTGTTGTGCGCTAGCCTTTTCCTGCTCTCACTCAGCCCTCTTCTCACACTACCGCGGCACCACCGCTTGGCGCTATTGAATTATTAATGCAGGGACAGGTCTGTCACTTGTAATGAGCCCACGGAATGTAAATCATATACTAAGACGTGCTGTAGGTGATACACTGCTGAGGCATACAGCACACATTGCCGGTCTCTAAGAATATGCAAAGTGCTGCAGTAGGAGATGTGTGCAATGATCTTCAGCATCTCAGTCTCAGAGTATTCTAGGAATTGTACAATGGCCTGCAGGACTTAGACAGGGGCAGGTCTGTGCAAGAGTGGCCATGGAAACGGTGAGTAGTGGGTAGTTAGCCGTATCCGTATGTAGATTGCTCCACAGTACTTCAGTAGCATGGGATCTGCATTCAACTAGTTGATAATGGTCAATCCCATGAAGTAGCAAAAAACTTAAGAATAGAGGTAAAATTGTTATCAGGGAATTTATGGGGAAAATGTCACAAGAGGAGATTGTTCTTAGAGTAAAGGGACAGCAAACACTGGGATTTTATTAAAGAAAGTTTAATTAAGTGGAACTTGAAATAAACAAGCCCAAAACAAATGTCTGTGTTTCCACAAATAACAAATATTAATAAAGCTCAAGCTGCAAAACACAAATCATGTCTTCAGGCTGTCAGCTTTCACTGTAAATTGTGGATTTGCATATGGCCTATGATTGGAGGGTGGGCGTGCTAGTCTCAAGCACAGCTCAGCACTTTACTTGGGGAGGGTAAGCACTGTCTAGATTAATTCCAGGAGAGGGAATTAGAAAGGTAAAAATTACAAAATGTATTGTTTCTTAATATCCTATATGTGTCTCAGTTCAGTAATTAGTGCATTTACTATTGGTATATGGATCTGTAATATCAGTGTATACTGGCCCTTTAAGCAGATTTTTGTTTGTACTATGGCACTTACTGGGAGGAAATCGATAAATTAATTTACTCCTGAGTCCTTCCATGTCCCTAGCCAAAGCCGCCCTGGGGCCACAAATCACTTCTCCAGTAATTGTTATCTGATAATCCAGTATTTCTCCAGTCCGTCACCCCAGCAGTACAGTAAAGCAGGTTCCCAGGCAGACTGACACTGTGGGAACGTACAGCAGACATCAGCGAGGCTGTACCTGTCCTCATGCACACCGAGTAAGGGCAACAAACACAACACCGGCTCCTTAGAGACACTGCAAAAACATTTTCACTAAAAAAATTCTCATTGCAGAAAATGAAAAAACAGAATTTATGCTTACCTGATAAATTACTTTCTCTTGCAGTGTATCCAGTCCACGGCTTCATCCTTTACTTGTGGGATATTCTCATTCCCTACAGCAAAGAGCACACAGCAGAGCTGTCCATATAGCTCCCCCTCTAGCTCCACCCCCCAGTAATTCGACCAAAGGTTAGGAAGAAAAAGGAGAAACCATAGGGTGCAGTGGTGACTGTAGTTTAAACAAAAAATTTTTTACCTAACTTAAATGCCAGGGCGGGCCGTGGACTGGATACACCGCAAAAGTAATTTATCAGGTAAGCATAAATTCTGTTTTCTCTTGCAAGGTGTATCCAGTCCACGGCTTCATCCTTTACTTGTGGGATACCAATACCAAAGCTTTAGAACACGGATGAAGGGAGGGAACAAGACAGGTACCTTAAACAGAAGGCACCACTGCTTGCAAAACCTTTCTCCCAAAAATAGCCTCCGAAGAAGCAAAAGTATCGAATTTGTAAAATTTGGCAAAAGTATGCAGTGAAGACCAAGTCGCTGCCTTACAAATCTGTTCAACAGAAGCCTCATTTTTGAAAGCCCATGTGGAAGCCACTGCTCTGGTAGAATGAGCAGCAATTCTTTCAGGAGGCTGCTGTCCAGCAGTCTCATAGGCCAAACGAATGATGCTTTTCAGCCAAAAGGAAAGAGAGGTAGCAGTCGCTTTCTGACCTCTCCTCTTACCAGAATAGATAACAAACAAGGAAGATGTTTGTCTGAAATCCTTAGTTGCTTGTAAATAGAACTTTAAAGCACGAACTACATCAAGATTGTGTAACAGACGTTCCTTCTTCGAAGGAGGATTAGGACACAGAGAACGATCAACTATTTCCTGGTTAATATTCTTGTTAGAAACAACTTTAGGAAGAAAACCAGGCTTGGTACGCAAAACTACCTTATCTGCGTGGAACACCAGGTAAGGGGAATCACACTGTAAGGCAGATAATTCTGAAACTCTTCGAGCAGAAGAGATAGCTACTAAAAACAAAACTTTCCAAGATAACAACTTAATATCTATGGAATGTAAAGGTTCAAACGGAACCCCTTGAAGAACTTAAAGAACTAGATTTAGACTCCATGGCGGAGCCACAGGTTTATAGACAGGCTTGATTCTGACTAAAGCCTGAGCAAACGCTTGAACGTCTGGTACCTCTGCCAGACGCTTGTGTAAAAGGATAGACAGAACGGATATTTGTCCTTTTAAGGAACTAGCTGACAAACCTTTCTCCAATCCTTCTTGGAGAAAGGACAATATCCTGGGAATCCTAATCTTACTCCATGAGTAACCCTTGGATTCACACCAACCTAGATATTTCCGCCATATCTTATGGTAGATTTTCCTGGTGACAGGCTTTCTAGCCTGAATCCGAGTATCTATAACTGACTCAGAGAACCCACGCTTTGATAGAATTAAGCGTTCAATCTCCAAGCAGTCAGACGTAGAGAAACTAGATTTGGATGCTTGAACGGACCCTGTATTAGAAGATCCTGCCTCATTGGCAGTGTCCATGGTGGGACAGATGACATGTCCACTAGGTCTGCATACCAAGTCCTGCGTGGCCACCGAAGCCTTCTCCTGCTTGATTTTGGCGACCAGACGCGGGAGGAGAGGAAACGGTGGAAAAACATAAGCCAGATTGAAGGACCAACGCGCTGCTAGAGCATCTATCAATACCGTCTTGGGGTCCTGGGACCTGGACCCGTAGAGAGGAAGTTTGGCATTCTGACGGGACGCCATCAGATCCAATTCTGGAGTGCCCCATAGCTGAGTCAGCTGGGCAAATACCTCCGGGTGGAGTTCCCACTCCCCCGGGTGAAAAGTCTGACGACTTAGGAAATCCGCCTCCCAGTTGTCTACTCCTGGGATGTGAATTGCTGAGAGATGGCAGGAGTGATCCTCCGCCCACCTGATTATTTTGGTTACTTCCGTCATCGCTAGGGAACTCTTTGTTCCCCCCTGATGATTGACGTAAGCTACAGTCGTGATGTTGTCCGACTGAAATCTGATGAATTTGGCCGCAGTTAGTTGAGGCCATGCCTGAAGAGCGTTGAATATCGCCCTCAGTTCCAGAATGTTTATCGGGAGAAGCGTTTCTTCCCGAGACCATAAGCCCTGAGCTTTCAGGGAGTCCCAGACCGCACCCCAGCCTAACAGACTGGCGTCGGTCGTTACAATGACCCACTCTAGCCTGCGGAAACATATTCCCTGAGACAGGTGGTGCTGAGACAACCACCAGAGAAGAGAATCTCTGGTCTCCTGGTCTAACTGAATTTGAGGAGACAAATCTGCATAATCCCCATTCCACTGTTTGAGCATGCATAGTTGCAGTGGTCTGAGGTGTATCCGAGCAAAAGGGACTATTGTCCATTGCCGCTACCATTAATCCGATTGCCTCCATGCACTGAGCTACAGATGGCCGAGGAATGGAATGAAGAACTCGGCAATTAGTTAAAAGTTTCAACTTTCTGACCTCCGTCAGAAATATTTTCATTTCTACTGAATCTATTAGTGTTCCTAGGAAGGGAACCCTTGTGAGTGGAGACCCGTGAGACCTCAGAAAGGCCAATACAATCTCCGTGTGAGCCTTAGCTCTGTGAAAGGACGGGGCCTGAATTAAGATGTCGTCCAAATAAGGCGCCACTGCTATGCCCCGCGGTCTTAGAACCGCCAGAAGGGACCCTAGCACCTTTGTGAAAATTCTGGGAGCAGTGGCTAAACCGAATGGAAGAGCCACGAACTGGTAATGCTTGTCTAGGAAAGCGAATCTGAGGAACTGATGCATCCTTTAGATCCACGGTAGTCATATATTGACCTTCCTGGATCATAGGTAAGATTGTCCGAATGGTCTCCATCTTGAATGATGGGACTCTGGGGAATCTGTTTAGAATTTTTAGATCCAGGATTGGTCTGAAAGTTCCTTCTTTTTTTGGGAACTACAAACAGTTTTGAGTAAAAACCCAGACCTTGTTCTGCAATTGGAACTGGGTATATCACTCCCATCGTATGTAGATCTTCTACACAGCGTAAGAACGCCTCTTTCTTTGTCTGGTCTGTAGACAGACGAGAAATGTGGAACCTTCCCCTTGGAGGGGAGTCCTTGAATTCTAGAAGATATCCCTGGGTAATAATCTCTAATGCCCAGGGATCGTGAACATCTCTTGCCCAGGCCTGAGCAAAGAGAGAGAGTCTGCCCCCTACTAGATCCGGTGCTGGATCGGGGGCTACCCCTTCATGCTGTCTTGGTAGCAGCTGCAGGCTTTTTGGCCTGTTTACCCTTGTTCCAGCCCTGGTAAGGCTTCCAGGTTGCCTTGGGCTGTGAAGCGTTACCCTCTTGCTTTGCAGCTGTAGAGGCTGAAGCCGGACCGCTCCTGAAGTTACGAAAGGAACGAAAATTAGCTTTGTTTCTAGCCTTAAAGGGCTTGTCCTGAGGGAGAAAATGGCCCTTTCCCCCGGTGATTTCTGAAATAATCTCTTTCAATTCTGGCCCGAAAAGGGTCTTTCCCTTGAAACGGATATTTAATAATTTGGATTTTGACGACACATCGGACAACCATGACTTGAGCCAAAGCGCTCTGCGCGCCATAATGGCGAAACCTGAATTTTTTGCCGCTAACTTAGCTAACTGCAAGGCGGCATCTGTGATAAAAGAATTAGCCAGCTTTAGAGCCTTAATTCTATCCATAATTTCGTCATATGAGGTCTCCGTCTGGAGCGACTCCTCCAGCGCCTCAAACCAGAAAGCCGCTGCAGTAGTTACAGGAATAATGCAGGCAATAGGTTGGAGAAGGAAACCTTGTTGAACAAAAATTTTCTTAAGTAAACCTTCTAATTTTTTATCCATAGGATCTTTAAAAGGACAACTGTCTTCAATTGGTATGGTTGTGCGCTTAGCAAGTGAAGAAACAGCCCCCTCTACCTTAGGGACCATCTGCCACGAGTCCCGCCTGGGGTCAGTTATGGGGAACATTTTCTTAAAAATAGGGGGGGAGACGACAAAAGGGACACCTGGACTATCCCACTCCCAAGTAACAATATCCGCCACCCTTTTAGGGATCGGAAACGCATCAGTGTATACAGGGACCTCTAGGTACTTGTCCATTTTACACAATTTCTCTGGGACCACCATAGGATCACAATCATCCAGAGTGGCTAATACCTCCCAGAGCAATACGCGGAGGTGTTCCAGTTTATATTTAAACGCTAATGAATCGGAAATTTCTCCCTCAGACATCAAATCCCTCACCCCCACTTCGGAGTGTTGTGAGGGTACATCAGATAAGGCTACCAAAGCTTTAGACTGCTCATAATCTGTTCTTAAAACAGAGCTATCGCGCTTTGCAGGAAAAAACAGAATTTATGCTTACCTGATAAATTACTTTCTCCAACGGTGTGTCCGGTCCACGGCGTCGTCCTTACTTGTGGGAATATCTCTTCCCCAACAGGAAATGGCAAAGAGTCCCAGCAAAGCTGGCCATATAGTCCCTCCTAGGCTCCGCCCACCCCAGTCATTCGACCGACGGACAGGAGGAAAAATATAGGAGAAACCATATGGTACCGTGGTGACTGTAGTTAGAGAAAATAATTCATCAGACCTGATTAAAAAACCAGGGCGGGCCGTGGACCGGACACACCGTTGGAGAAAGTAATTTATCAGGTAAGCATAAATTCTGTTTTCTCCAACATTGGTGTGTCCGGTCCACGGCGTCATCCTTACTTGTGGGAACCAATACCAAAGCTTTAGGACACGGATGAAGGGAGGGAGCAAATCAGGTTACCTAAACAGAAGGCACCACGGCTTGCAAAACCTTTCTCCCAAAAATAGCCCCCGAAGAAGCAAAAGTATCAAATTTGTAAAATTTGGCAAAAGTGTGCAGTGAAGACCAAGTCGCTGCCTTACATATCTGATCAACAGAAGCCTCGTTCTTGAAGGCCCATGTGGAAGCCACAGCCCTAGTGGAGTGAGCTGTGATTCTTTCAGGAGGCTGCCGTCCGACAGTCTCGTAAGCCAATCGGATGATGCTTTTAAGCCAAAAGGAAAGAGAGGTAGAAGTCGCTTTTTGACCTCTCCTTTTACCAGAATAGACGACAAACAGAGAAGATGTTTGTCTGAAATCTTTTGTAGCTTCTAAATAGAATTTTAGAGCACGGACTACGTCCAAATTGTGTAACAAACGTTCCTTCTTTGAAACTGGATTCGGACACAAAGAAGGTACAACTATCTCCTGGTTAATATTTTTGTTAGAAACAACCTTTGGAAGAAAACCAGGCTTAGTACGCAAAACCACCTTATCTGCATGGAACACCAGATAGGGCGGAGCACACTGCAGAGCAGATAACTCTGAAACTCTTCTAGCAGAAGAAATAGCAACCAAAAACAAAACTTTCCAAGATAACAACTTAATATCTATGGAATGTAGAGGTTCAAACGGAACCCCTTGAAGAACTGAAAGAACTAAATTTAAACTCCAGGGAGGAGTCAAAGGTCTGTAAACAGGCTTGATCCTAACCAGAGCCTGAACAAATGCTTGAACATCTGGCATAGCTGCCAGTCGTTTGTGTAGTAAGACAGATAAAGCAGAAATCTGTCCCTTTAGAGAACTCGCAGATAATCCTTTATCCAAACCTTCTTGCAGAAAGGAAAGAATCTTAGGAATTTTTATCTTATTCCAAGGTAATCCCTTGGATTCACACCAGCAGATATATCTTTTCCATATCTTATGGTAAATCTTTCTAGTTACCGATTTTCTGGCCTGAACCAGAGTATCAATCACAGAATCTGAAAACCCACGCTTTGATAGAATCAAGCGTTCAATCTCCAAGCCGTCAGCTGGAGGGAGACCAGATTTGGATGTTCGAATGGACCCTGAAAAAGAAGGTCCAGTCTCAAAGGTAGCTTCCATGGTGGAACCGATGACATATTCACCAGGTCTGCATACCAAGTCCTGCATGGCCACGCAGGGGCTATCAAGATCACCGAGGCCCTCTCCTGTTTGATCCTGGCTACCAGCCTGGGAATGAGAGGAAACGGTGGAAACACATAAGCTAGGTTGAAGGTCCAAGGCGCTACTAGTGCATCCACTAGAGTCGCCTTGGGATCCCTGGATCTGGACCCGTAGCAAGGAACCTTGAAGTTCTGACGAGACGCCATCAGATCCATGTCTGGAATGCCCCATAATTGAGTCAATTGGGCAAAAATCTCCGGGTGGAGTTCCCACTCCCCTGGATGGAATGTCTGACGACTCAGATAATCCACTTCCCAGTTTTCCACACCTGGGATGTGGATCGCAGATAGATGGCAGGAGTGATTCTCCGCCCATTGTATTATTTTGGTTACTTCTTTCATCGCCAGGGAACTCCTTGTTCCCCCCTGATGATTGATATACGCAACAGTCGTCATGTTGTCTGATTGGAATCTTATGAATCTGGCCTTTGCAAGCTGAGGCCAAGCCCTGAGAGCATTGAATATCGCTCTTAGTTCCAGAATGTTTATCGGGAGAAGAGACTCTTCCCGAGACCATAGTCCCTGAGCTTTCAGGGATTCCCAGACCGCACCCCAGCCCACTAGACTGGCGTCGGTCGTGACAATGACCCACTCTGGTCTGCTGATCTACTTGAATCACTGGAGACAAGTTTGTATAGTCCCCATTCCACTGTTTCAGCATGCACAGTTGTAATGGTCTTAGATGAATTCGCGCAAAAGGAACTATGTCCTTTGCCGCAACCATCAACCCTACTACTTCCATGCACTGAGCTATGGAAGGACGTGGAACAGAATGAAGAACTTGACAAGCGCTTAGAAGTTTTGACTTTCTGACATCTGTCAGAAAGATGTTCATTTCTAAGGAATCTATTATTGTTCCCAAGAAGGGAACTCTGGTTGACGGAGACAGAACTTTTTTTCTATGTTCACCTTCCATCCGTGAGATCTGAGAAAGGCCAGAACGATGTCTGTATGAGCCTTTGATTTTGAAAGGGACGATGCTTGTATTAGAATTTCGTCCAAGTATGGTACTACTGCAATGCCCCTCGGTCTTAGAACCGCTAGAAGGGACCCGAGTACCTTTGTGAAAATCCTTGGAGCAGTGGCTAATCCGAATGGGAGGGCCACAAACTGGTAATGTTTGTCCAGAAAGGCGAACCTTAGGAACTGATGATGTTCTTTGTGGATAGGAATATGTAGGTACGCATCCTTTAGATCCACGGTAGTCATAAATTGACCTTCCTCGATAGTGGGTAGAATCGTTCAAATAGTTTCCATTTTGAACGATGGTACCCTGAGAAATTTGTTTAGGATCTTTAAATCCAGAATTGGTCTGAAGGTTCCCTCTTTTTTGGGAACTACGAACAGATTTGAGTAAATCCCATTCCTTGTTCCGTCATTGGAACTGGGTGTATCACTCCCATCTTTAACAGGTCTTCTACACAATGTAAGAACGCCTGTCTCTTTATTTGGTTTGAGGATAAGTGAGACATGTGGAACCTTCCCCTTGGGGGTAGTTCCTTGAATTCCAGAAGATAACCCAGAGAAACTATTTCTAGCGTCCAGGGATCCTGAACATCTCTTGCCCAAGCCTGAGCAAAGAGAGAGAGTCTGCCCCCCACTAGATCCGGTCCCGGATCGGGGGCTACTCCTTCATGCTGTTTTGTTAGCAGCGGCAGGCTTCTTGGCCTGCTTACCCTTGTTCCAGCCTTGCATCGGTTTCCAGGCTGGTTTCGTCTGTGAGGTATTACCCTCTTGCTTAGAGGATGCAGAATTAGAGCCCGGTCCGTTCCTGAAATTATGAAAGGAACGAAAATTAGACTTATTCTTGGCCTTTAAAGGCCTATCTTGTGGGAGGGCGTGACCCTTTCCCCCAGTGACGTCTGAGATAATCTCTTTTAATTCTGGTCCAAAGAGAGTTTTACCCTTGAAGGGGATGTTAAGCAATTTTGTCTTGGATGATACATCCGCTGACCAAGACTTTAGCCAAAGCGCTCTGCGCGCCACAATTGCAAACCCTGAATTTTTCGCCGCTAATCTAGCTAATTGCAAAGCAGCATCTAAAATAAAAGAGTTAGCCAACTTAAGTGCGTGAACTCTGTCCATAACCTCCTCATATGGAGTCTCTCTACTGAGCGACTTTTATAGTTCCTTGAACCAGAACCACGCTGCTGTAGTGACAGGAACAATGCACGAAATGGGTTGAAGAAGGTAACCTTGCTGTACAAAAATCTTTTTAAGCAAACCTTCCAATTTTTTATCCATAGGATCTGTGAAAGCACAACTATCCTCGATAGGAATAGTAGTGCGCTTGTTTAGAGTAGAAACTGCCCCCTCGACCTTAGGGACTGTCTGCCATAAGTCCTTTCTGGGGTCGACCATAGGAAATAATTTCTTAAATATAGGAGGGGGAACAAAAGGTATGCCGGGCTTCTCCCACTCCTTATTCACTATGTCCGCCACCCGCTTGGGTATAGGAAAAGCGTCTGGGTGCACCGGAACCTCTAGGAACTTGTCCATCTTGCATAATTTTTCTGGAATGACCAAGTTGTCACAATCATCCAGAGTAGATAACACCTCCTTAAGCAGTGCACGGAGATGTTCTAATTTAAATTTAAATGTCACAACATCAGGTTCAGCCTGTTGAGAAATTTTTCCTGAATCTGAAATTTCCCCATCTGACAAAACCTCCCTCATGGCCCCTTCAGATTGGTGTGAGGGTATGACAGAACAATTATCATCAGCGCCCTCCTGCTCTTCAGTGTTTAAAACAGAGCAATCGCGCTTTCTCTGATATGCAGGCATTTTGGATAAAATATTTGCTATGGAGTTATCCATTACAGCCGTCAATTGTTGCATGGTAATAAGCATTGGCGCGCTAGAAGTACTAGGGGCCTCCTGCGTGGGCAAAACTGGCTTAGACACAGAAGGAGATGATGTAGAACCATGTCTACTCCCTTCATCTGAGGAATCATCTTGGGCAATTTCATTATCTGTGGCAGTACTGTCCTTACTTTGTTTGGACGCTATGGCACAATTATCACACAATTTTGAAGGGGTAGACAAATTGGCTTTCACACATATAGAACATAGCTTATCTGAAGGCACAGACATGTTAAACAGGCTTAAACTTGTCAATAAAGCACAAAAAACGTTTTAAAACAAAACCGTTACTGTCTCTTTAAATTTTAAACAGAGCACACTTTATTACTGAATATGTGAAAAAATATCAAGGAATTTACCAAAATTTCACCACAGTGTCTTAAAGCATTAAAAATATTGCACACCAATTTTCAGAGCTTTAACCCTTAAAATAACGAAACCGGAGCCGGTTATAGATTTAACCCCTATACAGTCCCAGCTACAGCCTTTGCTGTGACTTTACCAAGCCCAGAGGGGAATACGATACCAAATGACGCCTTTTAGGAACTTTTCCAACTACTTTCAGGTCCTCACACATGCATCTGCATGTCTTGCTCTCAAAAACAACTGCGCAGTAATGGCGCGAAAATGAGGCTCAGCCTACAACTGGGAAGGCCCTTCCTGACTGGAAAAGGTGTCTAACATAGTGCCCGACGTTAAAAAACGTTCCCCAAGTTTCTAAGTGTGAATTATCAGCATAAACATGTATACAATGTCCAAATAAAGCAATCGATTTAGCCCATAAAAGTGTCTACCAGTTTTATAGCCCATATTAAGCCCTTTATTCTGTTTGAGACTAAGAAAATGGCTTACCGGTCCCCATGAGGGGAAATGACAGCCTTCCAGCATTACACAGTCTTGTTAGAAACATGGCTAGTCATACCTTAAGCAGAAAAGTCTGATAACTGTTTCCCCCAACTGAAGTTACTTCATCTCAACAGTCCTATGTGGAAACAGCAATCGATTTTAGTTACTGTCTGCTAAAATCATCTTCCTCTCACAAACAGAAATCTTCATCCTTTTCTGTTTCAGAGTAAATAGTACATACCAGCACTATTTTAAAATAACAAACTCTTGATAGTAGAATAAAAAACTACAACTAAACACCACATACTCTTAACCATCTCCGTGGAGATGTTGCCTGTGCAACGGCAAAGAGAATGACTGGGGTGGGCGGAGCCTAGGAGGGACTATATGGCCAGCTTTGCTGGGACTCTTTGCCATTTCCTGTTGGGGAAGAGATATTCCCACAAGTAAGGATGACGCCGTGGACCGGACACACCAATGTTGGAGAAACTGGCAGTTTGGATAGAAAGGCCGCAAGGGAATTATCCATGACTGTCGCTAGTTGTTGCAATGTAATAGGGGCAGACGCACTAGAGGTACTAGGCATCGCTTGAGCGGGCGTAACTGGTTGTAACACATGGGGAGAGGTAGGCGGACTATCCTCATTACCTTCAGTCTGAGAATCATCTAGGGCCACACTTTTAAGTGCAACAATATGATCTTTAAAGTGTATAGACATATTAGTGCAATTGGGACACATTCTGAGAGGGGGTTCCACCATGGCTTCTAAACACATTGAACAAGGATTTTCCTTAGTGTCAGACATGTTTAACAGACTAGTAGCATACACAAGCAGGCTTGGAAAACACTTTAATCAAATAAAAAACACAATTTGAAAAAAAGTTACTGTGCCTTTAAGAAATAAAGAGCACACAATTTTACAAAACAGTGAAAAATGCACCAATCCTTTAGAAATTTTCACAGTATGTACCTAAGGCTTTAATATGATTGCACAGCAAGTTTCAGAACGATTAACCCCTTAATGCCCAAACCGGTGCAGCCTAAAGCCAACAACCGGTTAATTAACTACAGCACCTTACCACAGCTTACTGCTGTGGCCCTACCTGCCCTTAGGGATCAGTTTTGGGGGAATAAAGCTTCTTCTAGGCCCTCAATCAGCAGCTGGACCCTCCATGTGAAGCAGCATGAAACAGTCTTTCAATTCTAACTGCGCATCTGAGGCACAAAATTAGGCCCCTCCCACTCCACTCCGGAGTTGTGAGGCCTACAAAAATCACTTCTAAGTGACTAAATTTATGCCATGTGGATAATAACCCCAGTAAAACACTTCAAAGTGCTTAAAAAGGTGTCTCCAACGAGTATTTCTTAAATAAATAATCGATTGCCCTGCATTAGTGTCAACCAGCCTATTTAGCCCTGTCATGTAAGCATTCAATTCTATACTAAGTCTCAGAACATAGCTTACCCTCCCCACATGGGGGTCTTGTCAGTCTTCTAGCATTATCTCAGTCTTGTCTAGAAATAAATGACTGAACATACCTCATTGCAGTCAAGCCTGCAAACTGTTCCCCCCAACTGAAGTTTTCTGGTACTCCTCAGTCCTGTGTGAGAACAGCAGTGGATTTTAGTTACAACATGCTAAAATCATTTTCCTCTCAGCAGAATTCTTCATCACTTTTCTGCTAGAGAGTAAATAGTACAAACCGGTACCATTTAAAAATAACAAACTCTTGATTGAAGATATAAAACTACAAATATAACACCACATTCACTTTACCCTCCCGTAGAGAGACCCTAGTGCTTAGAGCTGGCAAAGAGAATGACTGGGGGGTGGAGCTAGAGGGGGAGCTATATGGACAGCTCTGCTGTGTGCTCTCTTTGCCACTTCCTGTAGGGAATGAGAATATCCCACAAGTAAATGATGAAGCCGTGGACTGGATACACCTTGCAAGAGAAAAAGTTCTGCCTCTGGGGTGTCAGTATTTTAAGTGGATAACAATTTTTAGTTTAGAACTACTCATTACATGGGTAACCAAGGAAATACAGGGTAAACTCTTCAGAGTGGGTGCCACGACAAAGAATCATCTTGATAAGGAGTCACCAAGATGACAAACAGATTTTAAACATTAGTGCTGACAGAATCTTCCTGAACATACACTAGTATATAGACAGACCAAAAAGATCTAGCTAAAAAGCAACTGAATCAGCTGTTAAAAGTATACCACAAATAATTGTGAAGAAGTGCTTAAATTAAAAAATGACCATGAGCATTTTCAATATTTAGGGACCCCCATAATTGTAACAATAAAAGACGGAATCTTCACAATCATGTAGAGAAATTTAACTTTTAAGCACAAGCAAAGTTCAAGAGTCCAGGAAGCACGATAGAGATTTTAAGACATCTGGAATGAAAACTGTAAGCAAGCCATGTCTGAGTTTATTTAACACCCCTTTAGAGAGTCAGGAGAATGACTGAAATCTAGCTATACTAGCTGCTGGTTATTAAAAGGTGTTGTTCAGAACCAAACAGTGAATATTAATTTGGGGCAAACTGGAATAACCTCTTCAACAGGTAAAAAAAAAACAAAAAAAAAAAAACAACAGTTTTAATTAGTGTAAGGGTCTAAAAGGAATACTAACTATGCAAGGTTGTACATCTACAAAAAGTACTTCACAACGTATTTCCTAGTAGCATGTATCTTACTATTTGTTCAGACAGAACATACGAGTAAATATGCTGCATTGAATTCGACATTTATATTTGTGGGTTTGTATTTGTCCCCATGATTATATGCCAATTTATATATATAAAAAAAACATTCCTTTCCCATGCAGCTACTCAGATCACCACAAAAAAAACTAAAAAAAACAAACAACAAAAATAAATAAATTAAATATACAAGGGCTGAAAATTACTAGTCTGAACTGAAAGATACAATTTTGCAGACATAAGAAGTTAGATTTTTTTCATATCACTGACCAGCTGCTTATTACCCTGAGAAGTATTTTTGTAAATGTTATTACAAGAATATGCAAAACAATAATAACAATAAAAAATATAAACACCCCAGATACTCACTTTTTAGGTGTTCCATTTCCAATGCCCAAACCTAAAGAGAAAATAAAAACATTAGCATCCAGAAACAAACATAATATCCATAATACTTTGTTATGCTCTATGATACCTACTGCCTACAAGGTTGGCCAAGGATGAATCCAGATCGTCTGACACTAGCTTGTTTGACGACTGCTTGGATAAGGGATGATTCTGATTTTGAGACGATACAGTTGGCTTTAGAAGTCCTCCCAAATCATCAAAACCTTAAAAGAACCACAATGAATAAAAACTATTAAAAAATATTAATTTTCCGAGTTATATATACACAAACATAGCATAGAAAACCATTAATTCAGCGCCGCGGAATCTGTCGGCGCTCTACACATAACCGATAATAATAATAAGAGTACCACCTTAAAGGGACAGTAAGCACCTTGTAAATACAACATTTTTCTGCAGCAGTGCAACATATTAGGCGAGTGTGAAAATTTTATTTTTAACGGATTAAAGGGACATGAAGAAGAAAGTTCAATCAACAAATAATAAAAAACACAATTTATGCTTACCTGATAAATTTATTTCTCTTGTGGTGTATCCAGTCCACGGATCATCCATTACTTGTGGGATATTCTCATTCCCAACAGGAAGTTGCAAGAGGACACCCACAGCAGAGCTGTTATATAGCTCCTCCCCTAACTGCCATATCCAGTCATTCGACCGAAAACAAGCCGAGAAAGGAGAAACCATAGGGTGCAGTGGCGACTGTAGTTTAAATTTAAAAATTAATACCTGCCTTAAAATGACAGGGCGGGCCGTGGACTGGATACACCACAAGAGAAATAAATTTATCAGGTAAGCATAAATTGTGTTTTCTCTTGTAAGGTGTATCCAGTCCACGGATCATCCATTACTTGTGGGATACCAATACCAAAGCTAAAGTACACGGATGAAGGGAGGGACAAGGCAGGTACTTAAACGGAAGGTACCACTGCCTGTAAAACCTTTCTCCCAAAAATAGCCTCCGAAGAAGCAAAAGTATCAAATTTGTAGAATTTTGAAAAAGTATGAAGCGAAGACCAAGTCGCCGCCTTGCAAATCTGTTCAACAGAAGCCTCATTTTAAAGGCCCAAGTGGAAGCCACAGCTCTAGTAGAATGAGCTGTAATCCTTTCAGGAGGCTGCTGTCCAGCAGTCTCATAGGCTAAGCGGATTATGCTTCTTAGCCAAAAAGAAAGAGAGGTTGCCGAAGCCTCTTGACCTCTCCTCTGTACAGAGTAGACAACAAACAAAGCAGATGTTTGACGAAAATCTTTAGTAGCTTGTAAATAAAACTTTAAAGCATGAACCACGTCCAGATTGTGTAATAGACGTTCCTTCTTTGAAGAAGGATTAGGACACAAGGATGGAACAACAATCTCTTGATTGATATTCTTGTTAGATACCACCTTAGGTAAAAACCCAGGTTTGGTACGCAGGACTACCTTATACGTATGGAAAATCAGATAAGGAGAATCACATTGTAAGGCAGATAACTCGGAGACTCTACGAGCCGAGGAAATAGCTACCAAAAAAAGAACTTTCCAAGATAAAAGTTTGATATCTATGGAATGAAGAGGTTCAAACGGAACTCCTTGAAGAACCTTAAGAACCAAATTTAAGCTCCATGGCGGAGCAACAGGTTCAAACATAGGCTTGATTCTAACTAAAGCCTGACAAAATGTCTGAACGTCTGGACGTCTGGAACATCTGCCAGACGCTTGTGCAAAAGAATAGACAGAGCAGAAATCTGTCCCTTTAAGGAACTAGCTGACAATCCTTTTTCCAAACCTTCTTGGAGAAAGGATATTATCCTGGGAATCCTGACCTTACTCCATGAGTAACCCTTGGATTCACACCAATAAAGATATTTACGCCATATCTTATGGTAAATTTTCCTGGTGACAGGCTTTCGTGCCTGTATTAAGGTATCAATGACTGACTCGGAGAAGCCACGCTTTGATAAAATCAAGCGTTCAATCTCCAGGCAGTCAGTCTCAGAGAAATTAGATTTGGATGGTTGAAAGGACCCTGAAGTAGAAGGTCCTGTCTCAGAGGCAGAGTCCATGGTGGAAAGGATGACATGTCCACTAGATCTGCATACCATGTCCTGCGGGGCCACGCAGGCGCTATCAAAATCACTGATGCTCTCTCCTGCTTGATCTTGGCAATCAGTCGAGGGAGCAGAGGAAACATTGGAAACACATAAGCCAGGTTGAAAGACCAGGGCGCTGCTAGAGCATCTATCAGCGTCGCCTTGGGATCCCTGGACCTGGATCCATAACTAGGAAGCTTGGCGTTCTTGCGAGACGCCATGAGATCCAGTTCTGGTTTGCCCCAACGATGAATCAATTGTGCAAACACCTCCGGATGGAGTTCCCACTCCCCCGGATGAAAAGTCTGTCGACTTAGAAAATCTGCCTCCCAGTTCTCTACACCTGGGATATGGATAGCTGATAGGTGGCAAGAGTGAATCTCTGCCCAGCGAATTATTTTTGAAACTTCTAACATCGCTAGGGAACTTCTTGTTCCCCCTTGATGGTTGATGTAAGCCACAGTCGTGATGTTGTCCAACTGAAATCTGATGTACCTCAGAGTTGCTAACTGAGGCCAAGCCTGAAGAGCATTGAATATCGCTCTTAGTTCCAGAATATTTATTGGAAGGAGTGTCTCCTCCTAGGTCCACGATCCCTGAGCCTTCAGGGAGTTCCAGACTGCACCCCAACCTAGAAGGCTGGCATCTGTTGTTACAATTGTCCAATCAGGCCTGTGAAAGGTCATACCTTTGGACAGATGGACCCGATGTGTATCGGAATGTGAAGATAAGCATCCTTTAAATCCACTGTAGTCATATATTGACCCTCCTGGATCATAGGTAGGATGGTACGAATAGTTTCCATCTTGAATGATGGAACTCTGAGGAATTTTTTTAAGATCTTTAGATCCAAAATTGGTCTGAAGGTTCCCTCTTTTTTGGGAACCACAAAAAGATTTGAGTAAAAACCCTGTCCCTGTTCCTCCTTTGGAACTGGATGGATCACTCCCATAACTAGGAGGTCTCGTACACAGTGTAAGAATGCCTCTCTCTTTACCTGGTTTGCAGATAATTGTGAAAGGTGAAATCTCCCTTTTGGGGGGGAAGCTTTGAAGTCCAGAAGATATCCCTGGGATATAATTTCCAACGCCCAGGGATCCTGGACATCTCTTGCCCACGCCTGGGCGAAGAGTGAAAGTCTGCCCCCTACTAGATCCGTTACCGGATAGGGGGCCGTTCCTTCATGCTGTCTTAGAGGCAGCAGCAGGCTTTTTGGCCTGCTTACCTTTGTCCCAGGTCTGGTTTGGTCTCCAGACCGTCTTGGACTGAGCAAAAGTTCCCTCGTTTGCATTAGAGGAAGTTGATGTCGCACCTGCCTTGAAGTTTCGAAAGGCACGAAAATTAGAATGTTTGGCCCTTGATTTGGACCTATCCTGACGAAGGGCATGACCTTTTCCTCCAGTGATATCAGCAATAATCTCCTTCAAACCAGGCCCGAATAAGGTCTGCCCCTTGAAGGGAATGTTAAGCAGCTTAGATTTTGAAGTCACGCCAGCTGACCATGATTTAAGCCATAGCGCCCTGCGTGCCTGTATAGCAAAACCAGAATTCTTAGCCGTTAGTTTAGTCAAATGAACAATGGCATCAGAAACAAAAGAATTGGCTAGCTTAAGTGCTCTAAGCTTGCCAAGTATGTCATCCAATGGAGTCGCTACTTGTAAAGCCTCTTCCAGAGAATCAAACCAGAACGCCGCAACAGCAGTGACAGGAGCAATGCATGCAAGGGGCTGCAGGATAAAACCTTGTTGAATAAACATTTTCTTAAGGTAACCTTCTAATTTTTTGTCCATTTGATCTAAAAAAGCACAACTGTCCTCGACAGGGATAGTAGTACGCTTTGCTAAAGTAGAAACTGCTCCCTCCACCTTAGGGACTGTCTGCCATAAGTCCCGTGTGGTGGCGTCTATTGGAAACATTTTTCTAAAAATAGGAGGGGGAGAGAACGGCACACCTAGTCTATCCCATTCCTTATTAATAATTTCTGTAAACCTTTTAGGTATTGGAAAAACATCAGTACACACCGACACTGCATAGTATTTATCCAGTCTACACAATTTCTCTGGCACTGCAATTGTATCACAGTCATTCAGAGCAGCTAAAACCTCCCTGAGCAACACGCGGAGGTGTTCAAGCTTAAATTTAAATGTAGAAATATCAGAGTCAGGTATCTTTCCTGAGTCAGAAACATCACCCACAGACTGAAGCTCTCCTTCCTCAGCTTCTGCATATTGTGAGGCAGTATCAGACATGGTTCTTAAAGCGTCAGTATGCTCTGCATTTCGTCTAACCCCAGAGCTATCTCGCTTACCTCTAAATTCAGGTAGTCTGGCTAATACCGCTGACAGTGTATTATCCATGACTGCCGCCATGTCTTGCAAAGTAATCGCTATGGGCGCCCTTGATGTACTTGGCGCCATTTGAGCGTGAGTCCCTTGAGCGGGAGTCAAAGGATCTGACACGTGGGGAGAGTTAGTCGGCATAACTTCCCCCTTGTCAGATTCCTCTGGTGATAAATTTTTTAAAGACAGAATATGGTCTTTATTGCTTAAAGTGAAATCAGTACATTTGGTACACATTCTAAGAGGGAGTTCCACCATGGCTTTTAAACATAATGAACAAGGAGTTTCCTGTATGTCAGACATGTTTGTACAGACTAGCAATGAGACTAGCAAGCTTGGAAAACACTTTAAATCAAGTTAACAAGCAAATATAAAAAACAGTACTGTGCCTTTAAGAGAAACAAATTTTGTCAAAATTTGAAAAACAGTGAAAAAAGGCAGTAAATCAAACAAAATTTTTACAGTGTATGTAATAAGCTAACAGAGCATTGCACCCACTTGCAAATGGATGATTAACCCTTTAGTTCAAAAAACGGATCAAAAAAACGATAGACGTTTTTTTAACAGTCACAACAAACTACCACAGCTCTGCTGTGGCCCTACCTTCCCCAATAAACGACTTTGGAAAGCCTTTGAGCCCTTTAGAGATGTCCTATAGCCTTCAGTGGACTTCTGAGGGTCTCAGTCTGTAATTTTAACTGCGCAAAAAAGAGCTAAAATAGGCCCCTCCCACTCATACTACAACAGTGGAAAGCCTCAGGAAACTGTTTCTAGACAAAATTTAAGCCAGCCATGTGGAAAAAACTAGGCCCCAATAAAGTTTTATCACCAAAGCATATATAAAAACGATTAAACATGCCAGCAAACGTTTTATATTGCAATTTCATAAGGGTATTACCCCTGAGATTAAGCATGATACCAGTCGCTATTAAATAACTGTATTCAGGCTTATTTTACATTAATCCGGTATCAGCAGCATTTTCTAGCATTTCCATTTCTAGAAAAAAATGTAACTGCACATACCTCATAGCAGAGTAACCTGCACGCCATTCTCCCGCTGAAGTTACCTCTCTCCTCAGACATATGTGAGAACAGCAATGGATCTTAGTTACAACCTGCTAAGATCATAGAAAACTCAGGCAGATTCTTCTTCTATTTACTGCCTGGGATAAAATAGTACAACTCCGGTACCATTTAAAAATAACAAACTTTTGATTGAAGAAAAAAACTAACTATTTTTCACCACTCTCTCTTACTACCTCCATGCTTGTTGAGAGTTGCAAGAGAATGACTGGGTATGGCAGTTAGGGGAGGAGCTATATAACAGCTCTGCTGTGGGTGTCCTCTTGCAACTTCCTGTTGGGAATGAGAATATCCCACAAGTAATGGATGATCCGTGGACTGGATACACCTTACAAGAGAAAAACACCTTTTGAAATTACATTAAATGCCTTTTCCTGTAATATGATCGCACATTAAAGGGACACTAAACCCAATTTGTTTTTTATGATTCAGATAGAGCAAGCAATTAAGCAACTTTCTAATTTACTCCTATTATCAATTTTTCTTCATTCTGTTGCTATCTTTATTTAAAAACAGGAATGTAAATCTTAGGAGCCAGCCCATTTTAGGCTCAGCACACTGGATAGCGCTTGCTTATTGGTGGCTACATTTAGCAAACTAAAAAGAAAGCATAACCTAGGTTCTGAACCAAAAATGGGCCGGCTACTAAGATTTACATTCCTGCTTTTTAAATACAGATAACAAAAGAATGAAGAAAAATTGATTATAGGAGTAAATTAGGAAGTTGTTTTATATTGCCTGCTCTATCTGAATTATTAAAGAAATAAATTGGGTTTAGCATTCCTTTACAGGGATATAAAACCCAATTTTTTTATTTCATGATTCAGTTAGAACATGCGATTTTAACCACGTTCCTCATTTAGTTCTATTTTTTCTAGGTATCTTTTGCTGAAAAGCTGGGAACCTATGCTTAGGAGCCAGCCCATTTCTGGAGCACTATATGGCAGCAGTTTTGCAAGATTGTTACCCATTTGTAATAGCACTAGATGGCAGCACTATTTCCTGCTATATAGTGCTCCAGATGCCTACCTAGGTATCTCTTCAACACAGAATATCATGGGAACAAAGCAAATTTGATAACAAAAGTAAATTGGAAACTTTATTAAAGTGTTATGCTCTGTCTGAATCACAAGAGAAATGTTTTGGGTTTCCTATCCCTTTGAACAGGAAATAATTCTACACAACTGGGTTAATAGTTTGAATATCTAGTCAAACTGACAAAACAAAAAACTTTTCTACTGACCCTTCCCTCTAAGATTTTAGCCAAGCAAAAAAATGGTCTGAAAAGTAAAAACAAGCAGACTAAAAAAATAAAAAAAATATTTGCTTTTTCGTGTCACTTTAAATGAAAAAAAAAAGGGATTTCACGGTTTCCTTTCATGGTCTCATTGAGCTCTTTTTGATAGAACACTGTCGTTGAGATTTGCTACCTGCTTTGTGCGCATGCTTCTCCTTACGTAATCGCATTCCACACATTCCTTTCAAACATGTGGAGTGTGATTACGTAATAGTGAGCATGCATACGTCGAGGTAGCAAATCTCAACAAGGAAGCTCTTTGATAGAACACCATATGGAAGGTCATGAACAAGAAAAAGACTGCAAACATTATATCGAAGACGCAAAGACATTTAAACAACCTTCACATGGCTTCCCACAAAGTCGCAAACAGACTACAAAGCAAGAAGTAGATGCATCTCCACTGTCTTGCATGCAAACCAAAGCCACTGACTGTCAGTCCTGCGGAAAGCCAGCAGAGCTACTGAGACATAAGAACACCACATCAAGGGTTAAAGTAAGGTGACAAAACCTTAGGATGGAAATCTGTGGCAATGCACAAAACTGTGTTAGTTTGCTGAAAAGCAATTAAGATGGTACTGATGCTAAAGAATTAATCTTGGTATGCTAATTTGTATGCTGATGAAAGTCACCAGGAAAAATGCCTTAAAGCAGAGAAGTTTCTTTAAAAGGACATAAAGCAAGTTGGGATAGAGACAAAACATAATTTATGTAAGAACTTACCTGATAAATTCATTTCCTTCATATTGGCAAGAGTCCATGAGCTAGTGACGAATGGGATATACAATCCTACCAGGAGGGGCAAAGTTTCCCAAAGCTCAAAATGCCTATAAATACACCCCTCACCACACCCACAACTCATTTTAACAAATAGCCAAGAAGTGGGGTGATAAAGCAAGTTGTAAAAAAACAAAGGGATTTGGAAATAATTGTGCTTTATACAAAAAAATCATAACCACCATAAAAAAGGGGGGTGGGCCTCATGGACTCTTGCCAATATGAAAGAATTGAATTTATCAGGTAAGTTCTTACATAAATTATGTTTTCTTTCATGTAATTGGCATGTCCATGAGCTAGTGACTTATGGGATAGCAATACCCAAGATGTGGAACTCCACGCAAGAGTCACTAGAGAGGGAGGGACAAAATAAAAACAGCCATTTCGCTGAAAAATATTAATCCACAACCCAAATATAAGTTTATTCTCAAAAATAAAAGGAAAAACTTAAATCATAAGCAGAAGAATCAAACTGAAACAGCTGCCTGAAGAACTTTCCTACCAAAAACTGCTTCCGAAGAAGCAAATACATCAAAATGATAGAATTTAGTAAATGTATGCATAGAAGACCAAGTTGCTGCTTTGCAAATCTGATCAACTGAAGCTTCATTCTTAAAAGCCCCAAGAAGTGGAAACTGATATAGTAGAATGAGCTGTAATTCTCTGAGGAAGGGCTTTACCCGACTCCAAATAAGCTTGATGAATCAAAAGCTTTAACCACCATACCAAAGAAAACATAATTTATGCTTACCTGATAAATTTATTTCTCTTGTAGTGTATCCAGTCCACGAATCATCCATTACTTGTGGGATATTCTCCTTCCCAACAGGAAGTTGCAAGAGGATCACCCACAGCAGAGCTGCTATATAGCTCCTCCCCTCACTGCCATATCTAGTCATTAGACCGAAACAAGCCGAGAAAGGAGAAACCATAGGGTGCAGTGGTGACTGTAGTTTAATTAAAATTTAGACCTGCCTTAAAAGGACAGGGCGGGCCGTGGACTGGATACACTACAAGAGAAATAAATTTATCAGGTAAGCATAAATTATGTTTTCTCTCGTTAAGTGTATCCAGTCCACGGATCATCCATTACTTGTGGGATACCAATACCAAAGCTAAAGTACACGGATGATGGGAGGGACAAGGCAGGTACTTAAACGGAAGGAACCACTGCCTGTAGAACCTTTCTCCCAAAAACAGCCTCCGAAGAAGCAAAAGTATCAAATTTGTAAAATTTGGAAAAGGTATGAAGCGAAGACCAAGTCGCAGCCTTGCAAATCTGTTCAACAGAAGCCTCATTTTTAAAGGCCCAGGTGGAAGCCACAGCTCTAGTAGAATAAGCTGTAATCCTTTCAGGGGGCTGCTGTCCAGCAGTCTCATAGGCTAAACGGATTATACTCCGAAGCCAAAAAGAAAGAGAGGTTGCCGAGGCCTTTTGACCTCTCCTCTGTCCAGAGTAAACTACAAACAGGTTAGATCTTTGACGAAAAACTTTAGCAGCTTGTAAGTAAAACTTCAAGGGACGGACTACGTCTAGATTATGCAAAAGACGTTCCTTCTTTGAAGAAGGATTAGGACACAATGATGGAACAACAATCTCTTGATTGATATTCTTGTTAGAAACCATCTTGGGTAAAAACCCAGGTTTTGTACGCAGAACTACTTTATCTGAATGAAAGATCAGATAAGGAGAATCACAATGTAAGGCAGATAACTCAGAGACTCTTCGAGCCGAGGAAATAGCCATCAGAAACAGAACTTTCCATGATAGAAGTTTGATATCAATAGAATGAAGGGGTTCAAACGGAACCCCTTGAAGAACTTTAAGAACCAAGTTTAAGCTCCATGGAGGAGCAACAGGTTTAAACACAGGCTTAATTCTAACTAAATCCTGACAAAACGCCTGAACGTCTGGAACTTCTGCCAGACGCTTGTGTAAAAGAATAGACAGAGCAGAAATCTGTCCCTTTAAAGAACTAGCTGATAATCCTTTGTCGAAACCCTCTTGGAGGAAGGACAATATCCTAGGAATCCTAACCCTACTCCATGAGTAATTCTTGGATTCACACCAATGAAGATATTTACGCCATATCTTGTGGTAAATTTTCCTGGTGACAGGCTTTCGTGCCTGTATTAAGGTATCAATGACTGACACGGAGAAGCCACGCTTTGATAAAATCAAGCGTTCAATCTCCAGGCAGTCAGTCTCAGAGAAATTAGATTCGGATGATTGAAAGGACCTTGTATTAGAAGGTCTTGTCTCAGAGGCAGAGTCCATGGTGGAAAGCATGACATGTCCATTAGGTCTGCATACCAGGTCCTGCGTGGCCACGCAGGCGCGATCAAGATCACTGATGCTCTCTCCTATTTGATTTTGGCAATCAGTCGAGGGAGCAGAGGAAACAGTGGAAACACATAAGCCAGGTTGAAGAACCAAGGCGCTGCTAGAGCATCTATCAGTGCCGCTTCTGGGTCCCTGGACCTGGATCCGTAACAAGGAAGCTTGGCGTTCTGGCGAGACGCCATGAGATCCAGTTCTGGTTTGCCCCAACGATGAACCAATTGAGCAAACACCTCCGGATGGAGTTCCCACTCCCCCGGATGAAAAGTCTGACGACTTAGAAAATCCGCCTCCCAGTTCTCTACACCTGGGATATGGATTGCTGATAGGTGGCAAGAGTGAGTCTCTGCCCAGTGAATTATCTTGGAGACTTCTAACATCGCTAGGGAACTCCTGGTTCCCCCTTGATGGTTGATGTAAGCCACAGTCATGATGTTGTCCGACTGAAATCTGATGAACCTCAGGGTTGCTAACTGAGGCCAAGCTAGAAGAGCATTGAATATTGCTCTTAACTCCAGAATATTTATTGGGAGGAGTTTCTCCTCCTGAGTCCACGATCCCTGAGCCTTCAGGGAATTCCAGACTGCACCCCAACCTAGAAGGCTGGCATCTGTTGTTACAATCGTCCAATCTGGTCTGCGAAAGGTCATACCCTTGGACAGGTGGACCCGAGATAACCACCAGAGAAGAGAATCTCTGGTTTCCTGATCCAGATTTAGTAGAGGGGACAAATCTGTGTAATCCCCATTCCACTGACTGAGCATGCATAATTGCAGCGGTCTGAGATGCAGGCGCGCAAACGGCACTATGTCCATCGCCGCTACCATTAAGCCGATTACCTCCATGCACTGAGCCACCGCAGGGCGTGGAGTGGAGAACACGGCAAGCATTTAGAAGTTTTGATAACCTGGACTCCGTCAGGTAAATTTTCATTTCTACAGAATCTATAAGAGTCCCTAGGAAGGAAACCCTTGTGAGAGGAGATAGAGAACTCTTTTCTTCGTTCACTTTCCACCCATGCGACCTCAGAAATGTCAGAACTATCTCTGTATGAGACTTGGCAATTTGAAAGCTTGACGCCTGTATCAGGATGTCGTCTAGATAAGGAGCCACCACTATGCCTCGCGGTCTTAGAACCGCCAGAAGTGAGCCCAGAACCTTTGTAAAAATTCTTGGGGCTGTAGCCAACCAGAAGGGAAGAGCTACAAATTGGTAATGCCTGTCTAGAAAGGCAAACCTCAGGAACCGATGATGATTCTTGTGAATCGGAATGTGAAGGTAGGCATCCTTTAAGTCCACTGTGGTCATGTACGCCCAGGGATCCTGAACAACTCTTGCCCACGCCTGGGCGAAGAGCGAAAGTCTGCCCCCTACTAGATCCGTTGCCGGATAGCGGGCCGTTCCTTCATGCTGTCTTGGAGGCAGCAGCAGGCTTTCTGGCCTGCTTGCCCTTGTTCCAGGACTGGTTAGATTTCCAGGCCTGCTTGGATTGAGCAAAAGTTCCCTCTTGTTTTGAAGCAGAGGAAGTTGATGCTGCACCTGCCTTGAAATTTCGAAAGGCACGAAAATTAGACTGTTTGGCCCTTGATTTGGCCTTGTCCTGAGGAAGGGTATGACCCTTACCTCCAGTAATGTCAGCAATAATTTCTTTCAAACCAGGCCCGAATAAGGTCTGCCCCTTGAAAGGAATGTTGAGTAATTTAGACTTTGAAGTCATGTCAGCTGACCAGGATTTAAGCCATAGCGCCCTACGCGCCTGGATGGCGAATCCGGAATTCTTAGCCGTTCGTTTAGTCAAATGAACAATGGCATCAGAAACAAATGAGTTAGCTAGCTTAAGTGTTCTAAGCTTGTCAATGATTTCAGTCAATGGAGCTGTATGGATGGCCTCTTCCAGGGCCTCAAACCAGAACGCCGCCGCTGCAGCAGTGACAGGCGCAATGCATGCAAGGGGCTGTAAAATAAAACCTTGTTGAATAAACATTTTCTTAAGGTAACCCTCTAATTTTTTATCCATTGGATCTGAAAAAGCACAACTGTCCTCAACCGGGATAGTGGTACGCTTTGCTAAAATAGAAACTGTTCCCTCCACCTTAGGGACCGTCTGCCATAAGTCCTGTGTAGTGGCGTCTATTGGAAACATTTTTCTAAATATAGGAGGGGGGGGAAACGGCACACCGGGTCTATCCCACTCCTTACTAATAATTTCTGTAAACCTTTTAGGTATTGGAAAAACATCAGTAAACACCGGCACTGCATAGTATTTATCCAGTCTACACAATTTCTCTGGCACTGCAATTGTGTCACAGTCATTCAGAGCAGCTAACACCTCCCCAAGCAATACACGGAGGTTCTCAAGCTTAAATTTAAAATTAGAAATCTCTGAATCAGGTTTCCCCGAGTCAGAGATGTCACCCACAGACTGAAGCTCTCCGTCCTCAGGTTCTGCATATTGTGACGCAGTATCAGACATGGCTCTTACAGCATCTACGCGCTCTGTATCTCGTCTAATATGCATGTTAACTGCACATACCTTATTGCAGGATAACCTGCACGCCATTCCCCTCTGAAGTTACCTCACTCCTCAGAATATGTGAGAACGGCAGTGGATCTTAGTTACTTCTGCTAAGATCATAGAAAACGCAGGCAGATTCTTCTTCTAATGCTGCCTGAGATAAAATAGTACACTCCAGTACCATTTAAAAATAACAAACTTTTGATTGAAGAAAAAAAACTAACTATAATACACCACTCTCCTCTTACTACCTCCATCTTTGTTGGGAGTTGAAAGAGAATGACTGTGTATGGCAGTGAGGGGAGGAGCTATATAGCAGCTCTGCTGTGGGTGATCCTCTTGCAACTTCCTGTTGGGAAGGAGAATATCCCACAAGTAATGGATGATCCGTGGACTGGATACACTTAACAAGAGAAACGGCAGAAGCATTCTGACCTTTCCTGGAACCAGAAAAGATAACAAATAGACTAGAAGTCTTCCTGAAATTTTTAGTAGCTTCAACATAATATTTCAGAGCTCTCACCACATCCAAAGAATTCTAAGGATTTAGGACACAAAGAAGGGACAACAATTTCTCTATTAATGTTGTTAGAATTCACAACCTTAGGTAAGAATTTAAATGAAGTCCGCAATACTGCCTTATCCTGATGAAAAATCAGAAAAGGAGACTCACAAGAGAGCAGAAAATTCAGACACTCTTCTAGCAGAAGAGATGGCAAAAAGGAACAACACTTTCCAAGAAAGTAGTTTAATGTCCAAAGAATGCATAGACTCAAATGGAGAAGCCTGTAAAGCCTTCAAAACCAAATTAAGACTCCAAGGAGGAGAGATTGATTCAATGACAGGGTTGATACGAACCAAAGCCTGTACAAAACAGTGAATATCAGGAAGTTTAGCAATTTTTCTGTTTAATAAAAAAGAAAGAGCAGAGATTTGTCCTTTCAAGGAACTTGCAGACAAACCTTTATCCAAACCATCCTGAAGAAACTGTAAAATTCTAGGAATTCTAAAAGAATGCCAAGAGAATTTATGAGAACACCACCATGAAATGTAAGTCTTCCACTCCACTTCCAACTCAATAATAAATCTTTCTAAAAACAGATTTACGAGTCGGTGTTCTGTGAAGGGACCGAACTTTGTGAAAGAGCGAACCATGTCACTTCCTGTGTCGTTTCATCAGCTGTTGATCTCATTTTGACTCTAATACGCATGCGTGCCAGCTTCATTACATTCCTGGGCGCATACGTCACGGTAAAACTATTTAGACTTGTGAAATTCTGAATCCATTGTATAGCGCATGCGTGGGCTTTTCAATCACAAATGGGGGTGTTTTATTGAACGATGTTTATTCAACACTGTATGTGCATTATGCTGTGAAACAGAAATAAATGTATAGTTATTTACAAATATTTATTTATATATAACTTCAAAAACATACAAACATTCAAAGCACTTGACTTTATGTTTACTGTGAAATACGATATGCAGTGGCGATATCCGAGTAGCTGTTTGTCATGCAGGGACGAATAAACATTGTTCCATGTTTGAGGTTATATATAAATATTTTTAAATAACTATACATTTATTTCTGTTTCACAACATAATGCCCCTACAGTGTTGAATAAACATCGTTCCATAAAACACCCCCATTTCTGATAGAAAAGGCCACGCATGCGATATAGAATGGTTTCACAATTTCACAAGTCTAAATAGTTTTACCGTGACGTATGCGGCCAGGAATATGAAGAAGCTGGCTCGCATGCGTATTAGGGTCAAAATGAGAGCAACAGCTGATGAAACGTCACAGGAAGTGACATAGTTCACTCTTTTGAAAAGTTAGGTCCCTTCACAGAACATCGACAACATAGTATTAATCACTGAGTCAGAGAAACCTCTATGACTAAGCACTAAGCATTTAATTTCCATACCTTCAAATTTAATGATTTGAGATCCTGATGAAAAAACGGACCTTGAGATAGAAGGTCTGGCCTTAATGGAAGTGACCAAGGTTGGCAACTGGACATCCAAACAAGATCCGCATACCAAAACCTGAGAGACCATGCTGGAGCCATGATGATTTTTGAGATCACTCTTAGAAGAAGAACTAGAGACGGGAAAATATTGGCAGGTTGATAACACCACGGAAGTGTCAATGCATCCAATGCTTCCGCCTGAGGATCCCTGGACCGGGACAGGTACCTGGGAAGTTTTTTGTTTAGATGAGATGCCATCAGATCTATTTCTGGAAGCCCCCACATCTGAACAATTTGAGAAAACACATCTGGGTGGAGAGACCATTCTCCAGGATGTAAAGTCTGACGACTGAGATAATCCGCTTCCCAATTGTCTATACCTGGGATATGAACCGCAGAAATTAGACAGGAGCTGGATTCCGCCAAACAGGTATCCGAGATACTTCTTTTAAAGCTTGCGGACTGTGAGAGGCCCTTAGAATTATACGATGGTGAGTCTAACCACCAAGTCAGAGAAAGTCGAACATTGGGATTTAAGGATATTAATTGTGATATCCTTGTATAATCCCTGCACTATTGGTTCAACATACAAAGCTGGAGAGGTCTCATATCAAAACGAGGAAAGGGGATCACGTACGATGCTGTAGTCATGAGACCTAAAACTTCCATGCACATAGCTACTGAAGGGAATGACTGAG